>NC_059102.1:146642286-146951039 GCF_020740685.1 Jaculus jaculus | reverse complement strand
CCCAGTACTCATGTGAAGCCAGATGCACAGTGTTGCATGTGTCTGGAGTTCATTTGCAGTTCCTATTCGTGCTCGTTCGCGCTCTCTCTCTCTCTCTCTCTCTCTCTCTCACACACATACACACACACACACACCTACACCTGCACATAAATGTAAATATTTGCCGCACTCCTGAAAATATTTTTTAAATGAGGTACAGAGCAACTGAGGAAGTCACCTGACATCATTTTCTGACCTCCACATGTGTGTACTTAAAACGTACAAAAAATATTTCATGCAAGAAGTTTGCCCCTTGTTTTAAAAAATATAGCATGGTGGGCTGGAGAGATGGTTTAGTAGTTAAACCCTTGCCTGTGAAGCCTAAGGACCCCAGTTTGAGGCTTAATTCCCCAGGACCCATGTAAGCCAGATGCACAAGGTGGCACATGCATCTGAATAGAGTTCGTTTGTAGTGGCTGGAGGCCCTGGCACGCCCATTCTCTCTCTATATATCTGCCTCTTTCTCTGTCTTTGCTCTCAAGTAAATAAAAATAAATGAAAACATGTTTAAAAAACAGTTTAAAATATATATATAGCATGGTGTTTAGTTTCTCTCCTATTACTGGTCATGACTGTGAACTTGATACTTGACCTCTCTGCCCAATAAAGTACCAGAGAGATCCACTTATTCCATGGCCAGCTAGCTTCTTATCCCCTTCTTTGTCCTAAGCCTTCCCCACCCTCACCATGCAACAGGTGCCAGGTAAGGGCTAGTTGTTATTAAAATCATGTGGTAGTTTGTATGGCTTTAATTTAACCTGATGTCTATTTAAACCCACTACCAGGGAGGTATGGAGGTGGCCAAATCATTGAAAGCACTTGTTCTCAAGTTTGCTGACCAGAGTTCAGATCCCCTGCACCTGTGTAAAGCTGGACATGCAGCAGAGCACGTGTCTGTAATCCCAGACTGCCTACAGTAGTGGGAGGCAGGGTCAACAGAATCCCAGAGCTTGTGGGCCACCTAGACTGGCCTTCCCAGTAGCAAAGCAAGGGAGATCCTGTGTCAAGGTAAAAGGAGTAGTTCTGGGCTGGAGAGATGGCGTAGCGGTTAAGCGCTTGCCTGTGAAGCCTAAGGACCCCGGTTCGAGGCTCGGTTCCCCAGGTCCCACGTTAGCCAGATGCACAAGGGGGCGCACGTGTCTGGAGTTCGTTTGCAGAGGCTGGAAGCCCTGGCTCGCCCATTCTCTCTCTCCCTCTGTCTGTCTTTCTCTCTGTGTCTGTCGCTCTCAAATAAATAAAATTTTTTAAAAAAAAGAGTAGTTCAGTACCCCAAGGTTATTCTTTGTCTTCCATATGCATGACAAGGAACACACACACACAAATACTAAAACCATTAACCTGTGAAGTTGGTATTTGCTTAAATATTTTAGTATATTTAATTGGTAGATCCTATTGTAATTGTTATTTGTTCTGTAAGCACAGTAAGAAGGCTGCTGAAGGTCCCAAGGAGAAGTGTCCTGGGGGCATGCTTAGGATCACTGTGAGGAAAATTACTGTTGAGTAACACTTGTGGAGAACTCCTGTGAAGAAATAGTAAAATCCATACCACAAGGCAGCATGAAATCAGGCAAAATTAAAGCAGTAGCCAACAAGGGGAAAATACACTTGGATATTTTTAAATCCTAGAACAAAGATGCTTCTATATGTGGTACTAACACTATAAAAAAAAAACTAAAGAGGGCCTGGAGAGATGGCTTAGTAATTAGGCACTTGCCTGTGAAGCCTAAGGATCCCAGTTCGAGGCTCAATTCCCCAGGACCCATGTTAGCCAGATGCACAAGGGGATGCATGCATCTGGAGTTCATTTGCAGTGGCTGGAGGCCCTGGTGTGCCCATTCTCACTGTCTCTCTGTCACTCTCAATTAAATGAATAATAATAAAAATTAAAAAATAATAATGAAGAGAACACAATGATAAACTTAAAATAGATTAATAAAAATCTTTTAAATCCTGTCCTACAGATGAATGTTGCTAACAAAGTCTTGGGCTGTAATATGGCTCTTCACCTGGGAAGATCCTTCAGCGAGTTTTTAGATAACAGAGGGGTTCTACAGCCCCTCTTCCGGTGGCTGCCACTGTATTGATTTACTAGTTAGGCTGATTTCACCTTACTGGCAGCATAACTGGCATCTGCCTGTCCTGCTGAGTAAGCCAGCCTGGTGACTGACAGAATCTTTGGCCTTCACTGTGAGAGAGTTCCCACAGTTAGATAAACTGATCTGTTGCTTGGTAACCATGGCATTACCACAGTGGATGCTCAGGGAGGCTGAGTGAGGGGGTCAGGATATTTGGAGGGCAAGAAAGTTGGCAGACTCCGGGGGGACCTGAAGCTTGGCAGAAGGAGGCATGTGCGCCCATCACATGCTCGGGTTTAGAATGGTTCATCTTCCCATCTGTAGTTGGCCAGTTCAGCTTTGGGCCTTAGAACAAAGGAGGAGCTGCAGAGCTGGCCACAGGAGAAGTGGGTTCTGTTGGCATGGCTATTATGACAGCAGTAGGACCCTGCAGGATTGCCCTTGGTCTGGAGAGCTTGCTTACTGGGCCGTTGAGCTTGTTGAGTAGACTGCTGGGTGTGTTATCTCAAGTTGAAAGCACATTGACTGGAATAAAAGGATGAGCTAGTTAGGTAAGGTGACAATATGAAGGTGAGCAGGACCATCTCCAAGACATCCTCATGCCTGCTAAAGCATTCACTTTACCATTGAGCTGCCCTCAGCCCTAAGACATGCCTTCTAATGGCATCCTCTGACAATACTAACCCAAAGGTCTTTCGTAAACAACTCCATTCTGTGACTCAGCATACCCATTAGAGCTTGCCTGCTACCACCCCAGGTCTAGCTGACTATGAAGGGAGAAGTCTTGAGTAGCTGGAAGGGTCTCCTGTGGCCTTGGTTGTGACTGTGAAGATGTGTGCACACTAGGCAGCTTCGTGTCAGGTTTTGCCTCCTGAGCCTTCTCCCAGTCCTGCCCAGTGGACTGCAGGCCTCAAGCACCACCTGAGTGCCTTGGGCTGAAAGTTTCCCACGGCCCACACTGAGTCTGTAGGCCATTAGAGTATCAATCACCCAGATGAGATTCTGGTTACTTCTGTGCTTTCAGAGTGGCAGGAGCCATCATTGAAGTGCTCGAGCTTGTGCTGGGGAGAATATTTTGACTGAAATTTTGCATATTTTGAAATTCAGGTTGTTACATTTAAAATTATACACATTGTGAGTACCTGGCTTCAAACAAGAGGGAAGAAAAAGCATTCCTTCCTGTCAGAACCTTTCACTCTATCTGTCATGTAACTTGACTAAAAATAAACTACCAAGTACGGAGGTGGCAGCCTTCAGTTTGGAGCACATCCGTGTTCCCAGCTGCACGGTCTGTTTGTTGCTCCACACACTGGCCCTCAAAGCTTTCCCAATTGGGTGGGAAGCCAGAGTCAAGATTGTGGCTTGTTAGGAAATGGGAGATGCAGCCAGGAGCACTCTGGCCCACCTTAAGGGCTCCAGGTCAGACTTGATAGCAATGTATGGGATCTCTGTAGGCCTGTTTTCTTCATGTTTTAACTGTGGCCAAATTCCTTGTGCCATCCTCCAGAGAGCACTTGCTAGCTCTCATTTCATTTAGTTCTCATACAGCCTTAGCTCCATTTTTAATAGCTCCCCACTTTCCACCAGGTAAGGACACTGAGGTACAGAACCTGACTCATTTCATGTCATGTAGTGAGTGAGCAGCAAGGCTATACGAAACTTCAGCCCTCCCTCCATTGCCCAGCTCTCTGCCCTTCCCTCTCCTGACTCCTCACTATGTGGCTCCCACCCACACAGTGACAGGAAAAGGGGTCCTTGGAGACCAGCAAGGACTTCTTGTGTTAGACGGTGGTCATGTCCATCCTTGGTCCTGCTGGGCCTTCCCATCGTCCTAAACCTGGACGGGAAGTGTATGGGATGCAGGCCACTGGACCTGGGTTTGCATGTTTGTTTCTACATTTCCTAGCCGCATGGTCTTGCGTGTTCTTCACCCTCCTCAAGTCTTCCTGTTCCTGTTCACTGAGGGTGATACCTGTGTCTGCCCTACCAAGTGAGGATTACAGGAGATACTGTACAGTAGTCGTTTTGCACAGCACCCACAGAGTACTTGTGTATTTCTACTTTTCTCACTGCACCCTTCCCCCAGGATACTTGGACCATATAAGCTTCTAGTCCTAAATATTGTGTGCTGATTCCCTGACACAAGTTGACTCCCTGTATGTTACAAGAGAAAACGGCATATTGTGACCATAGCCCTGTCTTCTGGATAGGGCTATAAACAGGACTGTGGCTCCAAGCCCATTCTAATGGGATGCTACAAGCCTTCCTAATCAGGCTGATTGCATCGTGCTAGTCTTCTGTCTACTTCTTGGGTAGTGATGTGTTCTCTTTATCTTGACTTTATTATTAACAGCCAGGGACACAATGCTGAGAGAAAGTATCGGAGCATGGCAATGGCCTTCCTTAAGAGCTTGCAGCACCCTGTTTTCCTAGGACATTGCCATTTGGTGGGGAAGGTCTTGCCAGCAAGCCAGTAATGAAATTATGAACGGTCGTTACTTTTGTTGCTTTGGTAAAAATCCTGTCTTAAGAAGTATTTTTTTTACCTCTGTCTTCATAATCCTTCTGTATATGTTTGATTTTTCTATAAATTCCTTTCTCTTCTGATCAAGTGGTAACAGCATTCTCTTTTTTCATAGCAGTTTCTGGGGTTCGCCACTTGAGCCTGATGCCAGCCTTTGGCATCTCCCCTGGGGACCCAGACAGGAAGTTACCACCTTCTACCACCTGGGTCTGTGTGGCTGCAGGGCTTGGGTTTTGTGGATCAGGGCATTTTTAAGACTAGTGAGTGATATGGCATCTGCAGTGGCCACCCTGCCCTTGCAATTATTGGCCCAACAGGGCATGTGGGACAGCCTTGAGGTTCTTGGCACTGGAACCACTATGCCTTGCTGCTTTGGGTTGTTGGGTTTTCCAGTGGGCTTTTCCAGCCTGGGGCAAACTGCTGCATCGTACGCTGTGTTTGCCATCAGATATGACTGTGTAGACTTCTTTTTTTTTTTTCCCCATGAAAACAACACAGAACAAAGCCTCACTTTTAAAAATGCCATGATATTTTGCCACCGTTATGAAAATCTGTCAGCGCCGTATCTAATCTTCTGGTGCATAGAATATCAAAACAGGCGCTATTGAAGGGATTGCACTTCTGCTAATACAAAAATGTCAGCTTCCCAGCCTCAGAACCAGCTGCCATCAGCCTCTTTCCAAATAGGAAAGAAAAAAAATACTAAAGTTTCTTCCCCTCTGCTGTTACTGTTCCTCAGGATCAACCTTCGTAAGAAGACCCAGAGTAAACACCGCCTTGCTGATGTCCTGCGCTCGGAATACGCAAGTGGGCTGGAGCCTGGTGATACCAAGGGTGAAAAGCAAGGCTCTCCGCCAGCTGGGGCCGGGGCTGGGGAAAAATAGAGCCGCTCCCGCAGCCCAGAAGAGCCCAGGAAGGGTAAACATGGGTAGCAAGCTTTTTGGAAAGGTTTTAAATCTCTCCACAGGACCGGATTGGAGTAGATCAAGAGACCCGGTGGATTCATATCCTGCTCTCATCAGAGGAGCCTTCTGAAATATAGCTGTGACACCTCTCCCTGAAATAAGTCCCCCAGGTTCAAAGGAGCCACAAACCCCTTCCCCTGTCAGAAAGGAACCCTGCTTGGAGCCACCAGGCAGGGCCCCTCAGCAGTGTCAGCTAGCCTTCTTGTAAGAAAGGTGACTCACAGATACCCACAGATGCAGTCACCTACCTTTACCCAGGCCTCTTGCCTTTCCAAGCTGTGAACCATGAGCACACACATCAGCCTGGAGGGCTTTGATCCTGGCAAACCTACCAAATGCAGCTGACCATATGTATTGGCATGAGGGTTATAAAACGTAATGTGCAAGGCTGGAATTGAAATTGTACAAAAAGAGAGAGGAAGTATTTGTCAGTATTTTCTTAAGGTACAAATGCTTTGCTACGATGGTCCAGGAGAGATTTTAGTCTAGGTCAAAAATCCAAATGCATTTACTGTGGCAGGCCACTGCTTTTCTTCCATGAACACTGCGTGGCATCTACATGCTTTGCTTCCCCTTTCATGTCCACAGAAAACTGGCTCTTTCAGGGCTAATTGATTTACTGTTGCCTTTTTATTGTTTCTCTTTGAAGTCAAAAGGCACCAGCACCCGAGCTTTCTTTTTTCCCATCGAATCCTGTCTTGTCTTGAAGAAAGATCTGGGCTCTTTGTGTTGTGACCTAGACCTCAGCAGCCACCCTCATTGTGTTTTCCAGGAGGTTTGAAAGAGGACCCCTGGAGCGTATTGATTTCCCAATAAATGTAAGATTTGGACGTTTCAGGGGCCCACAAGAGAAAGAGTTAAACATAGCTCCACTCTGTCGGACGCGGTTCTATTCTCTGTCCTCTGCAGTTCTGTGTACCTGTCCATTGTTTCCCAAGTCTCTAGGACAAGTGCTGTGGCACCACTTTGAGAGACACACACACGCACACACCACACATCCATGTGAACGGAACAGCCAGAAGAAAGGGAGATGGTAGCTGGTAGGGTCCAGGCTGTCAGGGAACAAAGTCAGGCAACACTTGCACGAGGAAGGGTCCCCTGTGAACTCCTTTGAGCCTAGAAATCCCCTGCAGAGGAAAAACAGGACCTTGTCAAGATCTGCTGTCACAAGAATTAGAGGGATCTCTGGTGACATTTATAACAATAATTTAAGAAACCTGCAGCACATGTCAAGCTGACTTTGGGCAAGGCTGCCATCTTTTATTTCAGTTGGTAATGGAGAGATGGAACTGCATTAGATAGAACCCAGCTGAGCTGTGTGGAAAAACCACAGAGATTACCAAATAGAAATCCTGCAAACCACCCCCGCCCCACCCCCGCCCGTGTCCAGTGAAGGCTTAGTTGCAGGGCTCTGCATTCCTGGACAGAAGTGCTAGAGCCTTGCGGAAGTAGAGCTGTCTGTAACTCCAGAATTGAACTTACATGTGTAGTTTGCTAACTGACAGATGCTGTATGGGCCTGCTTTTAAATAAAAGTATATTACTTAGTTAAAGAAACCGGGGGGGGGGGGGGGGGCTAGGGAGGTGGCACTTGCAAAGCCTACAGAACACAAAAAGTGGCACTAGTGTCTTCTGGAGTTGTAGTGGCAAGAGACCCTGGCATGCCCATACACGTACACACATGCAAATAAATAAAAATTTTAAAAAACAACACGGATTCAGTATTAATATTATCTAAATTTAAATAACAAGGTAAATCTTATTATGGCTCTTGACTACATTCTGGGTACATCAAGTACATTGTCAGTCTAATTCCAGAGCACAGCCTGGCTTTGTGTGTATCCTTAATCATGCCTGCCTTTCTGATTTCCCAAATTTGACCATTTCTCTGTGATACAGTCTGGTTGACATATTAAACTTTCTGACAATTAAGACATTTACTGAAATGTTGTAGCCTATAGCTGTGTCCCTCAGTGGGCTTCTAGGGTGCTTTTCTGGAATCCAGAGCACCCTCATTCCACAGAGTGAGCAGAGAGCCTTTGCTGATACCACAGCCACCTTTCATTCTCACAAAAGCCAACAGTTTTGACAGGCCAGGGCCTCCTTTGACTCTTCCCCCTTTCCCCCAGTGAGCGGAAATTTTAGAGAGAGGAAATAAATGTGGCCCTTTGAAGGCAGGTGATTCCAGGTTGCACAGACCTGGCTGGTCAACAGTCCTGCCTGCCACCGGACAGCCAACAGATGTCATTAATATCTAACTGTTGCTTTCCATACAGAAACCTAAAGGTTCCCCCCCCCCCCGGAAGTTGCACTGCTTAAATGGGTACTCAACTGGCCTTGTTACATTGCCTCCATGGCCTCTAAACTTTAATCCTGCTCCACCCTAGAGAAAAAAAAATTAGAGCAAACTTATAACCCTAACCCTTGTTGAGAGTATTCGGGCACTTTTAAAGACAGCCCAGAAGCCTTGCAACACAAGGCCAGCAGCCAGCAGAAAGATATAAATTCAACTTTATTTTCCCCCACCCTGTTGAATGCAGGAGGGAGGGGCCCCCGGTGGAGGAAGATAAGACTTCAGAGTCCACTCCTATTGTTTGGTCCACTGGAGGTCCCTCACAGCCATTCTTTTTTTTCTGTTTTTAAATGAGTTCACCCGGCCTCAGGGTTAGGAACAGAGAAGCCAATTTAGACTTCTAAATGGATGAAAGTAAAGCCCATCTCGCTGCAGAGGCTGTGAAGTTATTATTACAGATGGATGTGCAGGACAATTTAAAATATTGTAATTATAAACTTGTAGGGAAGCCTTGTTCTTCATTAATGTAAGATATGAAATCGCCTGTGCGGTACAAGGACAATTACATAGTCGAAAATGTGTCTGTGGTTTACACTACGCTGTGTAAATGTGAGGGTGGCTGCTCCAGCCTACCTCCTCCACTTTCACAAAATGAAAAGCACACTAGTGCGAGTTGTCCTTTGATAGATTTTTAATATGATTTTAAGGAGTTTTGTTTGGTCTCATTCTTATTCAATGAGATTAATTTAAAGCACTTATCCCCTGGGTTTAAGTCAATCCATGTAGGCTTTGGGCAGGGTTTGTTGCTTGGGGGGTTTTGTTTGCAGGAGGCTATGAGAGACTCCTTTCCCACTTCATTAACCCTGAGTTGGGGACAGTCTCCCCCTCACCCCCACCACTGCCAGAGCCAGGGATTTACCCACCCCCCATTCACATGCAAAAGAACTTGAAAGCCGAGGGGCTCCTTGACTTAATTAGCTGCTGTGCATTTTGCAAAATTAGAATACTCTCACCATCCCAGGAAAGAAAAGCGGGGGGGAGGGGGAGAGGGGGCAACAGTAGCTGTCCTGGGTGTGGTTTGTGTCCAGTTCTCGCCTAGGACAATCTTGCCAGAAGTTTGGTGGGAGGATTCCCCCCTAAGACCCAAACTTCCTAGCCTAGGACATTTCTTCCCTCAAGACAGGGAGCTGCAGGTGGTGTGGGGGAGGGGCACACCTGCGCCCACATCCCTGGAGAGGGTACCAGTGTCAGGAGGTGACCTTGGTCCTTTGAACGTGATCTGGGGTCTAGCACCCGACTCAAGCACCCACCCCGCCGCCGCCCTCCCAGGAGCCACAGGCCCAGGCAGTGGGAAGAGACTGCATAGTACAGAAGTTGTGGTTGGGTTTATGTTTCTCAGGGCAGAGGGGGGAGGCGCGAGGGTGGAGAATACAGAGCTACCCGGTGTGACGTCAAGTTCGCCAAGGTCCTTGGGGTCCTACCTGGCACCACAGGCCAGAGCTTGAGTACGCCGGGGCGCTGAGTAGAGGAGGGTGGGGTAATGGGGGAACCGCCACGGAGTCCATCTGTCGGGCCTGCGCCCGGCGGGCCGGTCACCAGCTGCCGGCGCCCTTGTCTAGGCCAGATGAGTCGGCTCAGCGAGGGCACCACCGCAGCCAGGCCCGCAGCAAAAGGAGGCCAGGCGCTGACCCCCTCCCACCCCCGCCCACGGCCCCCAGGATGGTATGGGAACTTCGAAGAACCAGATGGGGAAAGAGGAGGCTGGCTGCCCACGGGCTTGCCTTGTAGAGATAGACCCTTCCCGGGGCCCTGAGGGTCCAGTCGCGGTCCCCAGCACAGAACGCCATGGAATGGAAAGGGGACCAACTTTTTCCTTTCTGCGGATGAAAGGAGACCGTGCCCGGACAGATGCAAAGTTTCTTACGAGGAAGTGGGAGAGGGCCTGAGCAGGGACCAACGGATGGGAGCGCTGACAGGCGCCTGGTCATGTGTAAGAAGTTTATTTTCCACATTAAAAAAAAGAAAAAAGGAAGAAAGAAAAAAGAAAAAGAACCCACGAGGCCTGGCTGCCCTGGGACCAGAGTGGAGATTTGGGGCCAGGGTGGGTGAGCAAGACTCCTCAGCCCCTGCCTGCCCCATCCGTGAGAGGGAGGGCACAGGGCACAGACTCACTGGTTCATGGACACGGTCACGGGCTCATGGGTCACGAATAAATAACTTCATATACACTTTGCACACCGTTTGTACAGCTCAGCTGCGGCCTGGGCGCAGGGGGCATGAAGGATTACGGGAAGGGAGCCCCGCGCTGCCTTCCCACCCGGCCCCGCCCGACGTGCGCGGGGAGAAGGACCGAAGCCTGGGAGGGGGCCAATCTCGGGCATCACTCCACCTGCTCCAGGGGAGGAAAAGGACCCCAGGGGAGCGAGCAGAGACTCGGAGGTGGATGGGAAGTGGGCAGACGCATATGTACATCCGGCGGCTGAAAGTGGCTCCTGGACGGCGCAGCCAGGAGAGGACGCCGGGGAGGGTTAGGGAGACGCAGTCCGGGGTCCGGGCCTCAGTGGCCTTGGCGTGTGGCCCTTCCGGGACACTGGGCTGGGGTGCCACGGAGTACGAGCGGCGTGGCAGGAGCCTCACCGAGGCTGCGCGGCGCGCGGGAGGACGCCAGCCAGCGGGGGCAGCGGCGGGGGCGGCTCGCTGGCGCCCTGGAGTCCGTGAATGAGGATTCGGGGCACCAGAGGTCTCTGGAGGGCCGGCGGCGGCGCGCTGGGGCCGCGGTACAGGTAGAGCGCGGCGCCTGGGTCCAGGTTGGAAACTAGACTCTGCGGGTAGAAATAAGGCGACGGGAACATCCGCTGGAGCGCTGAGTAATTGCCTGCTTCCGCCAGCAGCTCCAGCCCCACAGCTGTCTGTCGCTTCCATTTAGTCCTGGAGACCGAAAGAAATATTTATATGTATATATCTGTATCTACCTATCTATATATATTCAGACTCAGCGCTAGGGTACACTCCGACCCTTGACGCTCACTCATGCTTGGCCTAGAGAGCCTGCAGGGAGGCCAGGAAGGATCACCTTCACGTGTTCATAAATAACGGAGCGCCCTTGTAATATGCACTGTTTAGTTTTATATTCCCCTTTGCATGGCGGTTGTCCCCATGATACAGGTTTAAAATGAGTGGGCAAGTGTTCTATGGTCTGCAAGGTGGCAGAACCCGTGCTCCAAGCCTGGCTGTCTGACCCCAGAACACAGCTACAAACTCACTGGACGCATTCTGTTCAGGGCATTTCAGAAGAGGCCCTTAGAACTGAGGGTTGAGGCTCCCTCTAGGTATGTACGCATCCCCTGGGAAAGCCTAATGAAGGTGAGATAACCCTGGAGAGGACGGCAGCGCTGCGGGGGAGAGAGGGTGTACCTGGGGAGGAAAGCATCCCCAGTGTAACCCCAAAAGACCTGAGCTCCACAGACGCCAGCAGGTTGAGACGGCAGCTGACGATGCCACAAGAACTCATACACCTTCCCCACTGTACCAGACTACTTGAGCCCTGAACTCTGACCACCCAGGTTTCAGGCCTGGGGTCAGCCTTGCAGCAAGTTGGAGGACCTGAGGCAGGACAGGCTGGGTCAGGTATGGGGAAGCCTAAAACCCTTCAGTTACCTGAGGGTGACACTGGGTGTGCCAGCCAGGGTCCTACTGAGGTGGGTTCAACCATACCAGCCCCCCCCCCCGTTGTTTCCCTCCCTGAATTATTCATCATCATAATAATTGTGTAATTACTGCAACGGGCCTTAATTATTGATGCCCTGAGCAGTAATCAGTATTTATTATTAATGTGGCTGCGTGTACTGAGGGTTGTTTATGGAAAGCACCATCCCTGCCTCCACTGAGTATGTGAGTGATCGAGAAAAAGTATGTGACTGATTTGTGAGGTGTGTGTGTCGCTATGAGTGAATACGTCTGTGTACATCCTATGAATATGTTTGGAAGGGGCATGAAGAAACTAGCTCAAGACTAGCACCTTAATACCAATTTTCCAGTCCCCTCTGTCCCAAAGGAGCTGGGGTGAGGCTGGTTTATCCCTCAGGAGCTTCTTCAAGGCTGCAAACACTGGGAGGCCCCCAAAAGTCCTGAAAAAGCTCACAGGCACCTACAGCAGCCACGGAGCTGGGCCACCTCAGCCAAAAGGCTGCTCCCTGTCTGCTGGTCCAGTCAGGCATGGCACTCTGGAGGCCCAACTACAACCCCCCTCACGCCCATCCACCACCCCTCCCACAGGGGCTTTCCCCAAGAGAGCTCCAAGGTCTCAAGTCCAAGCCTAGGGCTGATTCTGCTGGGAGTTTGAGCTGGGGTGGAGCAAGGCTTGAACCTCCTGTGGCCTGTGTGCCGATCCACCTGTCTTTGTACCGTTCAAGTCCCTCACAACTTCAGTTTCTCCACTTTTTACAGACTGGAAGAGAAGGGGAGTGGAGGGGCTTCCATAGCCACAAGAAAAGGAAGATGCCCACCGACCCCATTCCGCAGCAAAGCAACGACTCACCTGCGGTTCTGGTACCAGGTCTTGACCTGCGTGTCTGTGAGGTTGAGCGAGGCGGCCAGCTCCATGCGGTCCTGCACGCTCAGGTACTTTTGGCGCTCGAAACTGCGCTCCAGCTGCGCCAGCTGATGGTCGGTGAAGGCCGTGCGCGCCTTGCGAGGCTTTTTCAGGCGCACCGGAGGACTGTCCCGAGAGCTAGAGATCTCGCGGTCGCCCTCCTCCTTCACTGCGGAGACAGAGGCGTGTCAGGTCCCGGCGCCGCCCGCGCCCTAGCGTCCCAGCCGCCCCACCGACCGGGTGCCGATTGTGATGGCCCCCGCAGCACCCAGGCGCATTGAGACACGGCACGTCCACCCGCTGGCGGTGCCAGGACGTCCGCGCCCTCAGCAGCAGGACGTGAACGGAGGGAGCGCTAGGGACTAGAGAGAGCAGCTGGCAGAAAGAACCTAACACCAGGAGAATTCAAGCCACCGTCCTGGAGAGAGAGCCTGGGTGGGGAACTGGCCGGGCTCAGCCTACAGCCGGTCGGCGCAGAACGGGTTTCTGGTGGATAAGCCTCGGTATGGACAGCGATTCACCGCGCCTAGTCGGACAAGGAGCTGAAGACCGGTGTCTGGCGGGGAAAACCCGCGTGGTGGGACAAAACTCTGCTCATCAGCACCGGCAGCCCATCGTACTGAATAACAAATCATCGTGCCCACAATTCACAGGGCCCTTACATGAATAGGAATCTGTAGCATTGGTACCCTGCCGACGTCTCCCCACACCCAGACCTTAGGCCGCTTCCCAACTACGCGCCGAAGGCAGCCGCATCTTTGGACGTGCTTGCGATCCTGGTGCGCCCTACCAAGGTCTGGGGTGCGCTGTCGTCCGCTGTGGCTTCTACGAAACCCGAAACCCGAACGCCCACAGTCCCTAGGTTGGGAAAGCAGCAACCGAGTCCCCCACTCACTCCTGAGGTCCAAGATGGACCCGCAAAGCTGATTTGTTTGTTTTTCTCCTACTTTCATGGCTCGTGTTAACTTACAGAAAACACAACTTAATCGAATAAACCTAGTGTTATCTTCCCCTAAAGAGACACGATGCCCAAACAAGCCACTTCTTCCAAACTGAGCTTGTGGATGAAGCTTCCTCCCACCCTATGTTCCCCCCCCCTTTTTTTTTCTTTATTTTCTTTTATGGCGAGTGAGTTTCATTGTGCGTGGCGTTTGCAGTGACAGGGTTCAGCTGAATGCGAGGTGGTTTCTCTCTCTAGGAAACAATAATCCGGTTAATTGAGCCACTGGGGAGTGAGGCTTTTCAGCCGCAAAGGCAAGGAGGGAACTCTGCACCTAGGCGGCTGCTGGAGGAACCCGGCCAGATCTTGCCTCATGCCTCCTGAAGGTGGGCATGGGCGGCAATCTTGTCTTGCAGGCTGGCCTCCTTGGGGAACTGCCACCCCCTGGAGAGGGCATGTGTTAGGGTAAGAATCCAATTCTGTCTGTGCAGGAAACCTTAAACTAAACATCAAGCTCTGTATAACAAAAAATCTTACTTTTCCACCTAATTACTTGGACTATGTTCAAAAGTCTACCATTCGGGAAGAATGGGCTGGGCACTAGAATTTCTATTTGGTTTTGTTTTGAACTCTAGTGTCCCCCTCACACACACACCCCGAGCGCAGATTGGGAAGAATGTGTGCTTCTTGGAGCTTGACTCAAAGCCCTAGCCCAGTGTCCCAGAGTCGAAGGCCCAGCGATCCCTTCCTGCCTGAAGCAAATCTCCAATATGGTTATTCCAAAGACTTGGATCTAGCCAATCATGTTGTCACCTGTCTTACTCCTGAGCCTGAGTTCAGCTTTGGTAAATGTTGTTTAAGAAGACCTTCATGTGATGAACTTGAGGTGAGACTAGTTTTCCCCTCATTTCCTCCTTGGAGGAAAAGATTCAGTGTGGCTGGTGGCTGGGTGGTGACCGCTTAAAATGTCTCCACGGGCTTGGATCCCTGTGTCTGTCTCGCAAAAGACTTCCTAACTTGCTTGGACTCTGCAAAAAGTCACATCCAGGTTTGAGAAATGCTCCTGGCATGGCCTCTGAGGATTGTCTTGCTCTTTTTTTTTTTTTTTTGTGCAAAAGCAACAGTGCCTAGGGGTGACTGGGACCTTCTACGCCCTCTGCTCCAAACCTGTTTAAGTGATATGTGGACAGCCAGCGCTCATCATCTCCCTGATCAGATATCGTCAGGGACAGGAGAGGAAAATTGATATTCCAATTATCTTAAACGAAATGGAATATCTCCTCAAAATGCTACTTGGAGGGAAAGACATAAAAGGAGGAGACTGTTGGTACATGCAGAGCTAGACATCTTTGCTCCTTGCTCTAACCACAAAGCTAGTGGTGACTGTCACTGCAAATTGTAAGCATAAAACACACACAATGTTACAAATTATATTTACATTACTACACACACCTGTCTTTCTCCAGGACAAGTTTTCTTTGCCTTCCTAAGAGGCCCCTGGAGAGGAGGGTCACTGGGCCACAGTGCTTACATGCCTGTAGTGCTGGGTGCTCTAATTTAAAGTGTTCATTTCTAGAGATGATAGGTCCTGCCTTACCAAAGGAGGCCTAGCCATCGGCCTTGGTGATGGAAGAGAGAAATGAGATGTGGAATAGGTCCCCAGATGGGTTTCAGTTTGAAGTCATGACTGTTCTCAAGTGAATTCTTGGTTGAAGTGTTAAATGAATCTTCCTAAATTTTTATGAAGGCTTGGTACAAATAGAAGCTAGGAGATACAGATGATAATGAAGTTGGCTTTATAGGGAAGTGCTATCTTATGAAAGGGGCTCTGGGAATTAACTACAATAGTAAAAGAGCCATGTGTGGTCCCTACCAGCTCCTACTTTTCTGCTTGGTGAGGACAGAGGGCTCTCCCGCCATGAAGTCTCACACAGCTCAGTTCTGCCATTGACTTCTTCCTAGAAAGAACTTTCCGCATTCGGCCCCAACAAGCGGCTAAAACCAAGGGAGCAACTAAACATACAGAACAAAATTAGGGATTGTTGCCTTCCTTTTCTCCCTCTTCACTTTCCCTTTTTCTCTTCTTCTCTCCACTTTCCCTTTCCTCTTAAACCAATCTCAGCTCCTTGGTGAAGACTGAAAGAAGCTAGAAGAACAGATTCCCAGAGTGAATGTGAGAGGAAACCAAGCTTCTCACTCAGGAATCTTTGGGTCAAACACAACCTAGATTTTGTTGATCAACACACTTAAAATCAGAGAGAATGGCCGTATGGGTGTGGGGTCCTTGCCTTAGTACCAGACCTCCAAACTTGCTCCAGCCGGCAAACCTTTTCCAGCCAGCCATCAGGCTGCCTGTACATGCTTTGAAGTGAGCATATCCTTTGCATGATTCACAGGGTCCAAGTCACACTGAGCCCAATGGAAGAGGGAGGCCAGTTTCTCCTTTCGTTGGAAAATTCAGATTAAAGGGTAAGAAATTCTCACTGTACTCAGGGCTCTGACTAGGTTCCCCATGTTCCACACACAAACACACTGCCAGGCTCTTAGTCCTACAAAACAGCATCCCCCAGCTTATCATTGCTTTGCTGCAAGAACTCCCCCGCAGAGCTTCCTGGAATCAGGCCCCATGCCCACCAATACCGCTGATGGAAGGGGGAGGGTCCCAGTCAGAAGTTTTAGAAAGTTTGCTTTGTGCCTTTTGGGGGAATCTCCCTTTAGTGGGCTCAGTGTCCCTCTCCAGCTTCCACTCTCTCCATTGAATTCTTCGTTGCTCCAAGGTACAATGACAACACCAACTGACCCGCCTGGGCCTGGGGAAGCTCTGAGACAACAATGTGCCTTTTTCTGAGAGTATGCACTCGGGTTTGAAACAGAAGATTTAGAAACACATCACCTCCCCCACGTTTTCACCTCCCGTTTTTCTTACCTTTATACTCGGAATCTGACGAGGCGTTGCTACCACTCTTGTCCAGCTTGTCTCTAAAGTCCTCCCCGGCCTTGGCCGCAAGGCGGCCCCCAGGCTCTGGGGCCGTGGGCTGCCCGCTGCTAGAGTAAGGTGCACAGGCCGCGAGAGGTTTGCAGTCAGCAAGGATGTCCCTGATCAGAAAGGAGGAGGTGACCGTACGAGACTGGGCCGGGGCTGAGAGCTGACCCGGCTGCAGGTGGGAGTCCAAACCTGGGCCAGATGCCCCACCTGGTCGTGGGGTGCCCGTCTCCAGACAGTCCCTTCCCGGCGAGGCTGGTGAAGAGCAGTCGCTGCTGCTCTCTGAGCGTGGACTCAGCTCCAGGGGTGAGCGGCAGTCCCCAAGCAAGGGGTCCCCCTTGGGAAGGGCGGGGCTGCCCGCACGGTGGGAGAGAATAGAGTCGATCCCAAAGCCATTGGAGCCTTCCATAGCCAAGCTGCGACCTGTCTTCCCCAAAAGCTCCCCACCCACCCCCAACCGCCGCTGCCCCTGCCCCTAGCTGAGGGCTGGCATGGGGAAGGCGGGCAGGGAGCCTGTGGGCACCTTGGATGGAGTTCAGCCTTGGGGGAGTCTGTGAGCTCTGGGCCAACCTCCTCTGCGCATTAGATCCAAAAGGGCTCAGCGCGTCTTCTGCAGCATCGCACCCAACCTCCGAGCCGAGGGGGGGTGGTGGGAGTGTCAGGGAGGAATGGGAGGAGGGCGCGCCAAGTTGGGGAGAGCAGAAGGGGAGAAGAACGGCCTGAGGGCCCCTTTGGCACAGAAGAAACGCGAAGCTGTTGGAATCTGGATAAAGAGCGTGATTTTTAAAAATCCAAACCGCACGCTTCCTCCGGGCAAGCGGTGGCCGAGGGCAGCGGGGTCAGCGCCGCGGATAGCAGCGGGCCTGGGCCGCGCTACCAGCCCGAGGCGTAGAGCGCACCTGGAGGCGTCAGCACCGCGGATAGCGGCGGCGGCGGCCTGCGGCTCATGACGCTCCACCGGGCCGGGAGATCCTCTGGACGCGCTCGGGCGCTCCGGGGCCGTCAGCACCGCGGACAGCGCTCGCAGCTCTCCGCCGGTCCGCGCTTGCCTTCGCCTCCCCCCTTCCTTTAAAAAAAAAATGAACTTATGTCACTTTTACTTTGGGGCTGGGTTTTTTTTTTTGTTTCCTTTTTTTCCGTTATGTTATGTGTGTGTGTGTTTTTTTTAAAGGGGACTCACCCACGTGTCCCCGGAGTGATGACGCTGATTGGCTCCGGCCGAATTTGGGGGTGATGTCACGCTCCGCAAGCCGCTGCCCGATTCCTTTCCAGTTTGATTAAAAGAGACACTGAATTAATTACAGCACAGACCCAACTGTTTACCGGCGATTTCCACACGGTTTGCTTTCATTAGGCCAGTGATGGAGCCCCTAATGAGGATGATTAGCCGAGGGGGGCAGAGGCAGGCGGGAGGAGGACCGAGCCCGGCTGCGCGGCCCGCCTTTGGGATGTGCGGGCTTAAAAACCTTCCCAGACCCTTCCCACAATTATTCGTTACTCTACCGCGGTTCGGTTGTGGATTCTTTTTATCCCTCCCATTTTTCTTCCTCCATGGACAGAAAGATAGCAGACCTAGTAGAGAAAGAAAAGTGTGTGTGTGTGTGTGTGTGTGTGTGTGTACAAGCGTGTGCACCCCTACCCTAATTCAGGAATAAATTTTAATTTGTTGTTTTGCAGGTGTTTCCGTTGGGTTCTAGAAGTCTCCCGTGTAGGACAGGCAATGTACTGCGCTTTTAATGGCCTCTTTGGGCCCTCCGAGTTTGGAGGCAGAGAAAGGCCTTGTGTCTTCCGGGGAAGGGACCCTAGTGTAAGTAGGGTGGAGTGGGGGAAAAGATCCTGGAGCTGTTAAGCGGACCCACAGAAACACTGTGGCCCGACGGTGCCCGAGGGACAAAGAAAGCAGTGACCCCTTCTCCTTCACCAGTGGCCTCCCCTGCGGCTCAAGTCTTGGGGAACTAGAGCTTTCGTGCCTCTAGACTGTACGTGCAGCGCCAAGAGTTTCGAGTGAGAACACAGGGGTCTGCAGATGCCTTCTTAGTTTGTGCCTAGCCGAGCTCGGGATGAATTTTCCAGGTAGCTCTGGAAATGTGGCCTTTTCCGTGAAAGCAAAGCACCCGTGCGCCCTCTCCACCCCGCCACGAGGCCAGTTCTGTGCCTTTCTGGGGTGGGCCCCGGGAGGTGCCGGTCTCCAAACCCTGGAGTAGATTCAGAGCTCGCCCAGGGCCTGGCTTCTCTCGGCGCAGGACCAGGGATCGAGCCCCGGATCGGAGGGCGTCCCGAAGCTCCTCTCTCCACCAGCTGGGCCCGCGCGCTCCGTCCGGCTCCTGGGACCCGGGCAAACGACCCCGAGCGCGCGTCCAGCTAGTGTCCGCCACCGCTAGGCATAGTTAGGCGCCGGCATCCCCGTAAACCCGGTCCAGAGCTGCGAGTGGCCCCTCGCAGTCCAGAGATCCGAAACTTTCTTGTCTCTCGGGCTGGGCCCGCGGTGGCCTCGAGCCCTGCTCCCCGCGCGCTCCCTCGGCGCCCGCCAGCAGCTTGGAAGCGGCAGGCCGGCCGGGCTGGGGGCGAGGACGGGCTGCTCCCCGGGGACTGCGGGGCCCGGCTCGGCTGCAAGCTGTCGGCGAGGCGGGAGGGCGGGGGCCCTGGCCGCAGCTCGGAGGCCAGTGCACTTGGGCGCCTCCCGCCGCGGGGCCTGGCAGCCCGGACTGCCCAGCAATTTGGAGGCTGGGGAGGGGAGCCGTAAATCAGGTGGAGCCGGCCCCCAGCTCCCGGCTCCATCCACCTCCATCTATTTCCCTCCCAGGCCGCCCTGCTCTGGCTTCACTGGGTCTGATTTGCATCCCAGGAGGACACTGATCCTCTCGGAGGAACTCGAGGTCCAGTCTTCCGGGGCCTGTGAACGTGGGTGGCACTTTCATGCTAAGATTTGAGGTCTCTAAGCTCCGAGGGCCTTCATCCCAAGCCAGCCCAGAGCGAGCCCGCCGCGTAGGACGGACCTTTTCTCTGGCCCTCAGAGTCTTAAGCTGGGGCAAGGATCTGGGATCAGTGAAAATGAATCCTTTTGGCTCCCGGATCAAAGCCAAAGCTAGGAAGGGCAGGGAGGAAGGGCAGACAGAAACATCTCTGGGTGGGAAGGAAAATCAAGGGCCCAGCCTCCTGCAACCCTAGCCAGTTTCTCCAGGCTTTATGAGATCCAAGAATATTTAACACGCCGTTAGTATGCTATCATTAGTAATGAATGGTCATAGTCTGTTGTGATATAAAATGCACTATGTGGTTTATTTCGTTTAAGATTTGCTCTCGGTTTTTAGCCTTCTCAAAAGCACATGGCTTTATTTCGATTTGAGAGTTTCCAGTTCCGCAGTGGTAAATCATCCTTCTGTCCTGCGTCCTCCGGTAGGTTCAGATTCACGCAGGCAGCCTGAGGGGATTGCCTGCGCCCACCTGGCCATTGTGCCCAGCTGGGAAGGGACCTGGGAACGAACATTTGGGGAGCATGCAAGATGAACCCATGGCACCCTTTGGCAAGGAAGTCTGGACGGCAGGGAGGGATATCAGGGCATTGAGCTCTCAAGGAGCTGGGTGTGAACCTCGACAAGTTTCCCAACCTCTCTGAACACCCCCTTCACTTCATTTACATAGTACACAGTGGGAAATAGTCCTGTCTCCCCAGCTCTTGCTGTCTCCCCAGCACTTCTTGAGCCCCCACCCCCACCCTACCCCAGACCTGGAGGCTTAAGTCAAGGAAGGAAATGGATGTGATCTGAGCATCTCTACCGGGTCACTCGATGTTAACCCAGGGTCTCGAATTGCCACTCCAGCACCACCCAGGGCTTCCTTCATTCAGGACCCCAAACCATTTCCCATGCCTATTCGTTTCTTCTTGCAATGCCTTGCAAGAATTCCAGTCTCCTCTTGCCCCTTGTTTGTGATTTTTTTTTTCCATTTTCTTTTGAAACGCTTAGTCTCTCATAGATCCCTAAAAGAAAGGTCCAAGACCACCCACCAGAGAGGCGAGGCCAGGGCAGGCAAGCCCTCAAAGGCTCTTTCCCTGCTTGCCCTCTGGATAGCTCATCTCTCCTGCCAGGCCTTCAGTTTTTTCTCTGGTACAAAGGCAACAACATCAGTGCCTAACCACGAGAGGTGAGGGTGGGAGACGCCTGTGGGAGACCATGAGGCAGCCTGGCTATAGAATCCACAAGCTTGCCTTTGGCTTTGGGTTAGGGATGGACCTGGGAGAGTCTAGGCTTCCGGTGGACCATGGCTTTCACCTGCTTCCTATTTCCCCAGCCCCCCTCCCTCTCTACCTAAAACTGCTCTTCTCCCCCCCCCCCCCAAGAAGCTTTTTCTGTTCCCTTTGCTTACTTGGGTCAGTCAGCAGACCCATATGGAGAAATAGTCTGCATGGTGGGGCGGGGGGAATGTTCCTGAGGTCTGGGCTCTGGTATGTGGACTGTGACCTCGGTGCCAGTTTTCAAGTTTCCCAGTAGCTGGTTCAGGAGCTATGTAATGGGGTTGGGGTGTTTTTAGTTACTCACTCCAGATTTGGCCTGATGACACTGGAATCCTAGTTCTAGGTCCTAGGCTCAGACCTGGTGAGCCATGCAAATCCTCATTTAAAAGAATGTTGATTATTATATTCATCACGGATTTTTAAATTTTTTGACTTAAGAATACTGCATTTTAAATATTACTTTAGTTGCTGGGTTTTTATTGTTTTGATGTTTCCTTAAGTTTTGCACTTGCCTCATCCCTAGCCCTGCTCTGTGATCCTGAGAAAAATCACTTTTTTTTTTAAGAACAAGGTGTTGGTGGGGGACACTGGAGAAATGTCTTAGTGGTTAAGGCACATGCTAATAAAGCCAAAACACCCAGGTTCAATTCCCTAGTACCCACGGAAAGCCGGATGCACAAGGATGCATCTAGAGTTCCTATGTATAGCTAGAGGCCCTGGTGCACCGTTTTCATTCTCTCTTTTCTTCTCTCTCTCATAAATAAATAAAAAAAAAATTTAAAGGTAGGGACTGGGAAGATGGTTCAGTGGTTAAGGAAACTTGCTTGCAAAGCATGCTGGCCTGGGGTTCAATTCCAAAGCTACCCACATAAGCCAGACCCAAAAACATAGTACCTAGGGTTCCCTTGCAGAAGCAAGAGCTCCTGGTGGGTGAACATAAATAAATAAATAAATAAATAAAAAATAAATTTTATTTCTGAGCCTTTCTTTTCCTGGTTTTTGTCTTTCCAGCTACAAGATGAGGTTGCTGTCGCCCACCTCCCATGTCCTTGTGAGGAATTTCTCTGCACTTGGCCAACCTTGGAGAAGAGCAATTGTCATGCATAGTACCACAACCAATAATAGCAGAGCTTTTCCCAGGGGCAGGTTGGAACCCCTGGGCTTGTCTTTCCAGCTTTTGGAGAAGTCAGCTCCCTTCTTTGCCCAGGGCCTTCCTATTAAAGCCAGTTCTGAGGGTAAAACAGGTGCGGGGAGGTGTGAGGGGGACTAGCCAGGCCTGGAGGTTGGCAAAGATCTGGACTGAGAGCCTCCTCAAGGCCAGGCTGTTCTCAAGTGTTTGTTTAGGCCAAAACTCTGGGGAGCAGCTAAAATCAGGAAAATAATATGTTCTTTCTCTCCCTCTCTAATTTTCTTATTAAGCCGACTGTCTATGTACTGCGTCAGAGGGACACACTTTCACATAGCTCACAGGATGCCATGGTGCTTGACCTCCTAGACCCCCCTTCAAAGGGCTGAGCTGGGACTCAGTGGAGAACTGACCTAGTATGTGTGAAGCACATTCTAAAAATTTTCCCTTTTTAGCTAATTTCCAATTGATATATTCAAGTTTATCATTTGCCTGCATTCAGTGTTAGGAATTGGTATAAAAAGCCAACCTAGGAGTTAGGGATATAGTTTATCTCCATTGTAGACTGTTGTTTGAAATTAATTTATTTGTGAGGGGGCCCATGGGTACACCAGGGTCTCTTGCCATGGCAAATGAACTCTAGATACATGCATTCATCAATTTGTGCATCTGGTTTTTGTTGGCACTGGAAACTGAACCCCAGGCCAGCAAGCTTCGCAAGAAAGTGCCTTTAACTGCTGAGCCATCTCCTCAGCCCCTGGTAGAGTGCAAATTTTTATTTTTTAAGGTGGGTTCTTTCTTTTTAAATTTTATTTATTTATTTGAAAGAGAGAGAAAGAGACAGATAAAGAGAGAGAAAGGGCATGCCAGGGTCTTCAGCTGCTACAAACTGCAGATACATGCACCACCTTGTGCATTTGGCTCATGTGGGTCCTGGGAAAGAGAACCTGGGTCCTTTGGTTTTGTAGGCAACCACCTTAATTGCTAAGACATCTCTCCAGCCCCCCCCCCAATATTTTTATTTGAAAAAAAGAGAGAGGGAACACAAGCAAGCCAGGCCTCTTACCACTACAAATGGATCTAGATGCATGGGCCACTTTGAGCATCTGGCTTTACATGGGTCTTGGGAACTAAACCCAGGCCATCAGGCTTTGCACCCAAGTACCTTTAACCATTAGAGTGTTTTGTCTATCATGCACAAGGCTCTGGGTTTAATATCCACTATGGGGAGAAAAGCCAACCTAGTTTTTCCTTTCTTTCCTATAATTTAAGCATCAAAGGATTTTCCTAGGAAAAGAAAGCGCAACAAACAAGAGTGTTTTGGTCCATGAGGATAAATGCAAGGGAAGGAGCTGGGTCTGGAGACACAGCAGTCTGGCTGCAGTACAGGTCTGCACTGTGGTGTTGCAAAGTGTTGCTGTCTCTGTACCCCCCCCCCCCCACTGTGGTTTCTAGCCAGCACTCGCTGGGGTTCAGGGATGAAGAAATCCAAAATCCCCACCAGGGTCAGCTGTGGTTGTGTGCATGCCCGTCGTTTCAGTGCTTGAGAGAAGGTAATTACAAGTTCAAGGTCAGCGTATTGAGCTACATAGTGAGACCCTGTCTTGGTGTGTGTGAGGGAGGCGTTCAAACCCTCTCTGGACCAAGGGACTTCCCTGGAACTGAAATTGAGTCTGGGACTATGCAGGGACGCACACAATGGAAGTCATGAGCTCCGGCCACCACTCCTGCTGAGAATCCTTTGCTACAGAAGTCATGTTTCTCGGGCTAGGGATGTGGCTCAGTTGTAGAGTACCCACCTTAGCATGCATGAAGCCCTGACTTTAATCTGAAACACCATATAAAGCTGGGTGTGGTAGCACAGACCTGCCATCCCAGCCCTGGGGAGATGGAAGCAGATCAGAAGTTCATGATCATTCTTGGCTACATAGTGAGTTTGAGGCCAGACTGAACTACGTGAGACTCTATCTCAACAAACAAACAAACAAACAAACAAGATGAGAACTCATCCTTCAGAAGCCGTTTTTCTTTCTTCTGGATAAGAAAATTATTATTGTTTACATCAGAAAAAGAATGGGAGAACAGGAACGGAGGGAAGGAAAAAGAGGGATGAAGGGAAAGAAGGAGGGAGGGAGAGAAGGGGGCAGAAAAGTTGGACTTTAGGAATTAGATTGAAGCCAGTGGGTCGGTGTGAAAGGAGAGTGGGTCCCATTGTACAGGAGGTCTGTCCTGGCCCTGTCTTGGTCTTGCTGCTAAGTCACTCTTGCGACTGTCTTTCCTTGGCCATCCTCGATGGATTCCCAGGCCTCTTCCATCTCCAACAGTCCTTCTTCCAAAGGCTCCATCTCAACACTCCTGTGCCTCACGCCTGCACCTGCTGCCCACTCCTGCCAGGTGCACATCAGCAGGGAACCGCTTACCCCCCACCCAACCACCACAGAAAGGCATGGCAAAAAAAAAAAAAATTCAAGCAATCCAGGGGAGGTGCGGGCCAGCTCCCTGTGGCTGGAGATAGATATCTCTTAAGTGCCAACTAGTGGGGAAGTTAGCCAAAACGAAGCTCAAGGACATACTCTCCAGTACCCATCGTCACATGGCATTACTGGTATGTGATCTGGTGGAGCCGGGATGGGCGAGTTAAGCTCTCCCCATTTTCATACATCTTTAATCAAAAAGTCAGCTTGACTTCCTTTACTGAGTGGATTCTGGTCTTTTGAAATATATTTGCTACTGGTAAAATTTGCGGGATGGTGATAGAGGGAGGTTAACAAAATGAATTTAGTCCCCTCAGGGGATTCTGTACTGGGTCACATCAGGCAGTTGTACCCAACACCCAAACCAGGCTCAAGCAAGGACATGGTTTGGCCAAGGTGACAAGATACCCAAGAAGGTGGAATCAGACCAGAATCCGACTGGGGCTTTGTGAAGAGGAGAGAAGAATCAAGAGGGGGGAAGGAAGGACGCGGGACCGACTCACCAGAGGGTGGCGCTGTAGGACAAGGAGCCGAGGGCTTGGGCCCGGAGCGTGCCGAGACAGGACCCGCCGGAGAGCCGCTGAGGACGGCGCTCCCAGGACAGCGGCGTGACGCGGTGAGTGCGGCAAGCGACGGACAAAGGACATCTCTGCAAGCGTTTGCTGGCGGAGTCCCTCTTCTACACTTCAGCCAGGGCCTTGGAAAAGGAGGCCTGCGTGGCCACTTACAAGTGAGCTACCCTCACTCTCGCAGCGGGGCTGACCACTTCGGAGCAGCGAACCCAACTCTGGGTCCTTTTGTGACCTCCTCCGCCTCCCACTTCAGCCCCTCCCTTTGCCGCCTCGGACTTCAGAGCAAAAGGGGGCTTGGTTTCAAAAACCCTACATATGTTACTTTATCTTATTTTATTGGTTTTTCAAGGTAGGGTGCCGCTCTAGCCCAGACTGACCTGGAATTCACTATGCAGTCTCAGGGTGGCCTTGAACTCTCGGTGATCCTCCTACCTCTGCCTCCTGAGTGCTGGGATTAAAGGCGTGCGCGCCACCGCGCCCCGCTGGTTAGTTCCTTTCTAGGTATGCTTTAGGAACAAGAAAATAAAAGCTCATATTTATAGCTGAGAAGTGTCAGGCCCTGAGCTGATCACATTATACATGTATTTTCTAACCATCTGGTGATGGACTGGGGTCCTGTCTCACAGAGGTGGCGCAGAAAGGTTAGGATATTGGGTGAGGTCATGCCAGCTTCGTGTTCTTAGCCACAAGCAGCCTGTCTTGCACACTGCTGCCTGGCTGCGTGGCCAACCCCCACCTCTGGCTTTCCTAGGCACCCTCACCAGACTCAGCTGTTCCCAGGGGCTCAGGATGGCTTTAGCGAACTGAACTGAGTGAGAAAGCTGGCTTCCTGCTGGTTGTGGGAGTGGGAGGGAGGTTCAGGCCTATAGGTAGGCTAAAGCCCATCACAGCCCTGCTGAGTGAGGTTCCAGAGGGCATCAGAGAGTGTCACTTTTATGAACTTGCTTCTAATGAGCTACTGCATAGATGCATGGGTGTATGCATTTAAGTGCATGTGCATGCGCATGTGTGTGTGTGTGTGTGTGAAGTCCACTCAAATTGGTGACCCAGTAGCTGTCCAGACCCTGGACACCTCTCCCAGAAGCCACGTACAAACAGCGCTGAGCACTTACCTGGTGCTGGCCTGACCCATGGGATCTGGGTGCCAGGATCTTAGATCCGTGCTGAGGGTGAGTGGCTTTGTCCCTCAGCAGTAAACAAGGAAAGAACTGGAGTAGGTGGCATCACTGTGCTGCCGAGAGTGAAACAGGCTGGTGTGGATTCATATGAGGCTGTTACAGGAAGGCCATTGAGGCGGGACTCAGCTAAGATCTGAGCAAGGAAGAGCCAGGCAACAAGGTGGGCCTCGGGTGTGGCAGGCAGGGAGAAAAGCAAGCATCAAACCTAAGGCAGGAGCGATCAGGCACCAGAGGGGAGTGAGCAGGGGGCAGAGGAATGTGGGGACAGAGGCTGGAGGTGCACTGGAGGGATGAGCCTGCTAGACAGTGGCTTTTCTTTTCAGAAGCTGTGGAGTGGATACGGTTGCTCTGAGGCCTAGTTCATGAGGAACCAGGAAGTAGGAGGTCAGTTAAGGAGCCTGCCACCCTTCTCCACAGAGGACTCAGGCTTTATCTCAGGTGGAGGGATTAGCAGAGCTGAGGAAGTGTGGTGAGGCTGAGGCAATGAATTTGCAAATATCATTGACAGGCTTCTAGTATATTGTGGGTTTAAACTTTTTTTTAAAGCTTATTTGCAAGGAGGGGATCTGGGTGTGGTACTGTCCACCTTTAATCCCAGCACTCAAGCGGCAGAGGTAGGATTGAGTATTGCCGTGAGTTCAAGGCCACCCTGAGACTACATAGTGAATTCCAGCCAGCCTGAGCTAGAATGAGATCATCAAAAAAAAGCAAGAGAGAGAAAAAACACAAAAGGGCCTCCAGCCACTGCAAATGACCCCCAGATGTATGCACCACTTCCTGCATCTGGCTCTACATGGGTACTGGGGAATTGAACCCCGGTTGTTAGGCTTTACAAGCAAGTGCCTAAACCACTGAGTAATCTCTCGAGCCCCTACATTGTGGGGTTTGAGTATGTTTGTTTTGATTTGTTGTTGTTGTTGTTCTTCAGACAGGGTCTCATATGACCCAGGCTGGTCTCAAGCTCTCTATGTAGCTGAGGATGACTGTGAAGTTCTGATCCTCCTGCCTTCATTGCCCAAGCGTGTGCTGGGGACTGAAGCCAGGGCCTTGGGCATGCTAGACCTGCACTCCACCAGCTCAGCCACAGCACCAGCAGTTTCTAATGGATTGCATGTGAGAGGTGAAGGGACAGTGAGGAAGGTTTTGGCTCCAGAAGCTGGATGTCTGGGAGTGTCATTCAAGATTTGAGGTGGACAGAGGAGGAAGCATATCTGGTGGAAACCGGATGGTTCTGTATTGATTGTGTAGGTCATAATAAACACCCAACCTCCAGATGCAGAGCCCAGGCAGGCAGGGGCACAGGTGAGCCTGGCTTTCCTGGGAGAACTCCAGGTTGAATGTCAGTGTGGGAATTTGAATGGATGGCCCTTGATATTCAGGATTTTATTAAAGTTTGCAGCCACCTGGCTGGAGGAGGTGGCACTGTGGGTCCAGTCCTAAGGTGTGCGAGTGGATTTGGAATTCCAGCCTAAAGAGATACAAAGTGCGGGAGTTCAGCCTGGAGTTCCTGAAGTGCATGTGTGCCATGTGGCTTTGGGGATTTGGCTTGTGGCTTTTCTCTCTCTGCGGACCAGCTGCTTCTGCCATTACGGAACTTCCCCTGGATGGGTAGGCTTCAATAAATATCCCTTCCTCCATAATTGTGCCTGATTTGGAAGTTCATCCCAGCAACCTGAAGCTGTCTACTTCAGTCAGCCTCTGAGGAGACTAGAAAACTCAAGAGCTGGCCAGTCTCATTAAAGGCACTGCAGTGTATCCTGGAGGTGTTCATCCTTGAGAAGGTCCCGCATCCAGAGAGTCGCAATTCAGTTCCCTTGCCAATTAGAGGTTTCAAATAAAGACACAGGAAGAGGACAGATTGCCTTTTAAATTTAAAATACATCAGCATGTAAATTGTGTGTGTGTGTGTGTGGGAACCGCACAACGATGGGATTCAGGGGTAACCTGGATTTTGTCAGAGCAGTTGTACAACCTGGGCCCCTTCAGCCACTTGGCTGCGTGCAAGGTGCTCTCCTTGGAGGGATGATCTGCCAGGTAGTCTTGACGAAGGCCATCCTGGCCTGTCTGATTGACAGGACCCTGGCACTGAGGGTGGGGGCTGACCCTGCGTAATGAACTACCAGCTCTTCCTGCTGTCAGGGGCCCCAGAGAGAAAACCCTGCCATGTCGAGACCCCGGACATACCCCAAAAGAGCAATTAAAACTCATGTTTGGAATACAAAATGAGGGTTTTCAAAGCATGTCACTGTCACACTTTCCGCAGGAAATACACAGATTGTTCACACCTAATGGGCAGAGCTGTGAAATTAACCCTTAGCCTGTTTTACCTTTTATTTATTTATTTATTTTTAATCTGCCTTGTAATGTGGGTTCACCTTGTCTGGCGAGGCTTGCGAAGGGGCAGGTGAGCCTCGCTGAAGAGGCCGAGGGTCATTGGAGTAAGTCTAGCTTTTGGCTAACTTAAAGGTGGTGAGGTGGAGGGGATGAGCTGGGGGTGCAGGAGTCTTACCAAAAATAACTAATCTAAGACCTGAACCTGAGGCTCTTCAAGCAGTAGAGTCATATCAAAACGGGGGAGTGTCTCCTTGGAATTGGCTCAAGAAGGGGAGTCCTTTGGGGAATGTTCTGCTGATGAAGAAGGGCTGGTCCAGCTGGGAGGGCCTAGGGGTGTGTGTAGTTGCCCATTCTCAGGGTGCCCTGGCGCACTGCATACTCTTCCCGGTGGGCCTTTAATGCTCTCTGGCGATCGGCCTCAGTGGGGAACGTATCAAGATGGCGACCTACCTGTGGACAGAGGACAGAGGGAAAGAATGGTGACTGAGGGTCCTTCTCCCCCTTGGCCGTCCCAAGCCTCACTCTTAGAGTGAGAATGAAAGTAGCTGGTGGAGGGGAGACTATGGAGAGGAGCTGGGATTCCCGGTCCTGAGTGGTGAGGAGCCAGGGGCCTTGAAGCAGCAGCTGCCACGGTAGTATTTTGGGTCCTATCCAGCTCACTGCTGGGAGATATGTGCATAGCAAATGTCACCTAACAGTGACCAGAGCTGCCCAGTAGCCAGTGTCATCCTTCACACACCAGTTTTCTACCATTGAAACCCAAACAAGGGCTGGAGAGATGGCTTAGTGGCTAAGGTGCTTGCCTGTGAAGCCCAAGGACTCATGTTTGACTCTCCAGGTCCCGTGTAAGCCAGACACACAGTGATGCAAGAGCACAAGGTCAGACATGCGCACACGGAGCCACACACATCTGGAGTTTGATTGTAGTGGCTGGAGAGCCTAGCATGCCAGTTCTCTCTCTCTCTTTCACACACACACACACACACACACACACACACACACACACACACAAAATGGCAGGGCTGGAGAGATGGCTTAGCAGTTAAGCGCTTGCCTGTGAAGCCTAAGGACCCTGTTCAAGGCTTGATTCCCCAGGACCCATGTTAGCCAGATGCACAAGGGGGTGCATGTGTCTGGAGTTCGTTCGCAGTGGCTGGGGGCCCTGGAGTGCCCATTCTTTCTCTTTATCTGCCTTTTTCTCTCTCTGTTACTCTCAAATAAATAAATAAAGATGAACAACAACAAAAAATGGCAGTTTGTTGGGCTTGCCTCAAAAATAAAAAAAAAAAAACCCAAATGAGTCTCTTACTACCTCTTTCTCAAAATAAAGAAATAAATACATAAAATATTTATTTTTCAAAACGCTATTTATTTATTAGAGACAGAGAGAGGGAGAGAGAGTGAGAATGGGCAAACCAGGGCCTCTAACCACTGCAAACGAAGTCCAGACACATGTGCCACCATGAGCATCTGGCTTACATTGGACCTGGAGAACTGAACCTGGCTCCTTAGGCTTCGCAGGCAAGTTCCTTAACTGTTAAGCCATCTTTCCAGCCCTAAATAAAATATTTTTAAAAATGGGTTGGAGAGCTGGTTCAGCGGTTAAGGTGCCTGCAAAGCCAAAGGACCCAGGTTCGATTCCCAGTATCCATGTAAAGCCAGATACACAAGGTGGCACATGCGTCTGGAGTTCATTTGCAGTGGCTGGAGACCCTGGAACACCCATTCTCCCCCCCGCCCTCTCTCTCTCTCTCTCTCTTTCTCTGTGTGCTTCTTTCTCTCTCTCTCTCTCAAAATAAACAAATAAGTAAGTAAATTAAATATAAAAAACCCAAATGAGGGCTGGAGAGATGGCTCAATGGGTAAAGTACTTGCCTCACAAGTACCTGAGTTTGAATCACCAGAATGCACGTAAATTGGATGCTGCAGCAATCATCTCTAAACTCAGTGTGCCTACACATGGCGAGAAGGGAGGAGACAAGAGAATCTCCCAGAAGCCCACAGACCAGCTAGCTTAGTGAACTCAGCAGTGAGCAATGAATTGGAAGGTGTGGACGGACACCTGAAGTTATCCACTGACTTCCATGCATACGCTGTGGCACAAGTGCATCTACACTCACACACACATACAAACCACCACCACCACCACACCACAACAAAAAGAACCACCCTGAGGCTGGGGAGATGGCTTGCGGGTTAAATATGTTTGCTTGCAAAGTCTGTGGTCTGGGTTCAATTCCCCAGTACCCACGTAAAGCCAGATGCACAAAGTGGTACACACATCTGGAGTTCCTTTGCAGTGGCAAGAGGCCCTGGTGTACCCATACTCTCCCTTGTGAATAAATTAATAAATACATATATATCAAATATTTATTTACTTATTTATTTTTGGTTTTTCAGAATAGGGGCTTACTCTAGCCCAGGCTAACCTGGAATTCACTATATAGTCTTAGGGTGGCCTAGAACTCATGGTGATCCTCCTTCCTCTTCCTCCCAAGTGCTGGGATTAAAGGCATGTGCCACTATGCCTGGCTTAAATATTTATTTAGATCTTTATTTGAGAGAGAGAGAGAGAGAGTATACTATGTCTCCCTTAAGCTATCCCAAGGAGAATTGCCCTGTTGGGAGATGCACTTAAGTGGGTAGGGGTTCCTGTACTTGGAAGTGAGTTCACAGACTGTGATAGCAGAAGACAAGATGGGTTGTCACCCACCATCATTGCAGGAGAGGAGGGAGGAGAGCAAGGTACCAATGGCATAAAGTCTCTTCTTTGGGCTGGAGTGATGATTCAGCAGTTAAGGTGCTTGTCTGCAAAGCCTAAGGACCTGAGTCTGATTCCCCAGTACGCATGTAAAGCCAGATGCACAAAGTGGTGCATTCATCTGGGGCTCGTTTGCAGTGGCTGGAGGCCCCAGAACACCCATTCATATTCTCTCTCTCTCTCTGTGTCCTTGAAAATAAATAAGTTTTCTTAAATCTCCTCTTTTCCTTTTGCAGTTTTGCAGTGCTGGGGACAAACCCAGGCCTTGCACGAGCACCCCTCCAACTCCACTACTGCCACGGCGTAAGTGCCAAGCACAGAGGCCATTCCTTGGATCTGTCTCACTCCCATGTTTTTTGTTTTCTTTTACTTTCTAGAAGTTCTTTTTTTTCTGAACTCTGGCTGTGGTGCTTTTGAGGGTCCCATTGACCCCACTGGCAGGGGTGGAATGAGACTGTCTTCCCACAGAAGGAGTGTGCATGACCCTTAGGTCCCCTCAAGAATGACAACATGATGGTTCCTTTATTTTTTCTTTTCTTCTTTTTGTTTTTTTTTCCAAGATAGGTCTCACTCTACTTACTCTAGCCCAGGCTGACCTGGAATTCACTATGTAGTCTCAGGGTGGCCTCAAACTCACAGTGATCCTCCTACCTCTGTCTTCCTAGTGCTAGGATTAAAGGTGGGCACCACCACACCTGGCTGATGGTTCCTTTATTAAAGAATATATTTATGGGGCTGGAGCAATGTCTCAGCTGTTAAGGGTGCTTGCTTGTAAAACCTGCCAACTTGGGTTCAATTCTTCAGCACCCACAGAAAGCATGACACAAAAAGTGGCGCAAGCATATGGCATTCAATTGCAATAGCAAGAGACCAGGACCGACATATATACACACATATGCAAATAAACAAATCAAAAAATATTTTAAAATTCAGCCAAGGTAAATATATATACTATGCTCATCAAACTGCCCAGTAAGCACTTCTCTTAATGTTCATACCTATATGTTAATGCTATTCTCACTTTTGGTAGAGAACCTTCTCTTTTCATATGGTAGTGATCTTGGGATGACTCAGAATGCACCATGGTGCTGAGAAGTGACAGAGGAGTGCTCAGCACTGAAATATCTCTATCACACCTTCCAAGGCTCAGGATACATTGTGGGAGAGGTGGTGGAAAGAATGTAAGAGCCAAAGGAAGGGTAGGACTCCTTACAACGTGCTCCTCCAGACACAAGATGGCCTGGATATCCATGACCTCACAGTGCCTGACACTACCTACACAAGACCATCATAATAGGAAGAAAAGATCATGACATCAAAATAAAAGAGAGACTGATTGAGAGAGGGAGGGGATATGATGGAGAGTGGAATTTCAAAGTGGAAAGTGGGGGGAGGGAGGGCATTACCATGGGATATTGTTTATAATCATGAAAGTTGTTAGTAAATTTTTTTAAAATCCAGCCAAGGGATTTGGGAAATGGCTCAGTCTATAAAGCACTTGCCTCACAAGCATGAGGACCTGAGTTCAATCCCTAGTATGCACATTAAATGCTGGATATGGTAGCACATTCCTGTGATGCCAGCACTGGGGAGGTGGAGACAGGAGGCTCCTTGGGGTGCACTGGCCAGCTTAGCCTAATTGGTGAGCTTCAGGCCAATGAGAGGCCTTGTCTCAAGAAAAGGGTGATCAGGGCTGGAGAGATGGCTTAGCGGTTAAGCGCTTGCCTGTGAAGCCTAAGAACTTGCAGTTCAAGGATCAATTCCCCAGGACCCATGTTAGCCAGATGCACAAGGGGGCGCATGCGTCTGGAGTTCATTTCCAGTGGCTGGAAGCCCTGGGGTGCCCATTCTCTCTCACTCTTTCTCTCTGCCTCCTTCTCTTGTCTGTCACTCTCAAATAAATAAAAATAAATAAAAAAAAATAAAGAAAAAGGTGAACAATGTTCCTGAACATGACACCAGAAGTTGTCTTCTGACCTCCACATGCACATGTGTCCACACACATACAAACATGCATGCACATACATGCATACCACAAACACATATGCACGTATGGACACACACAAGGAAACCAGCCCAGTGTTTTCTCCAGGGCCGGAGGTGCAGCTTGGCTTAGACCACAGTGTGGCTGTCAGCCTTAATGTGGCAAAAGGTGAGAGAAAGAAGCACAGGAAGAGAACAAAATATTGAAAAGAAGGGGGAATGGGCTGGAAAGATGGCTTAGCAGTTAAGGTGCTTGCCTGCAAAGCCTAAGGACCTAGGTTTGATTTCCCAGGACCTATGTAAGCCAGATGCACAAGGTGGCACATGTATCTGGAGTTCATTTGCAGTGGCTGGAGGCCCTGGTGCCCAATTCTCTCTCTCTCTCTCTCTCTGCCTCCTCCCCATCTCTATTTATAAATAAATAAATAAGGTTTTAAAAAAGAAGAAGGGAGAAGACAAAACTCGTGACAAAGTGTGGGGTGCAGTGCCCAGCAGAATCCCCCTGGGGTTGTATCCAACATTTTGCAGATAAGGGGAAGAAGGTTCACAGCAGGGTTCAGTCTGGGGTCATCCCTACAGAGGATTGATGGCAGAGAAGCCCATGGCTCCCAGAAGGCATCTGGCATTGCTCAGTTAGGGTGGCATGTTGAGTCTCTGAGCGCTCAGGGTACTCAGCGGAGCAGGGTGTCCAGCCACTCATTCTTGGGTCTCAGCAGTCTTTGGAGGCATCCAGATTGGCAGGAATTCTGTCCCCAGTGGCTAGTTACCAGTCTGTTTTGTTTTTCAAAGCATAAACATTTTATTCCTATGTGGTCTCATAATAGTAATAACTTATGCATACTTTTACAAAATGCTTAACGCTATGTCAAAATGACTTTCCAGGTTGTTATAATGTCACCATAAAAAATTTTTTCCTTCCTTCAAAAATACATTTCTGTCAGGCATGGTGGTACACACCTATAATCCCAGCTGCTGAAGAGGCTGAGGCAAGAGGATCACAAGTTTGAGGCCATCTTGGTAAAATTAGTGACACTGTCTGAAAATAAAAACATCAGTAAAGAAGATTGGAGGTATAGCTCAATTGGTGGAGTGCTTGCCCAGCACGTGCAAGTTCTAGATTCCAGTCCTCCCTCCCTTTCTAGCTTACTGGCCGCTGCTACTGAATTTTCTTCCTACTCACACAGAAGCCCAATCATCTGTAGCTAGGATCCACATATCAGAGAGAACATGGGATGTTTGGCTTTCTGGGCCTGGGTTACCTCACTAAGTATAATCTCGTTCAGATTCATCCATTTTCCCGCAAATTTCATAACTTCATTTTTCTTTACCGCTGCGTAGAACTCCATTGTGTAAATGTGCGATATCTTTATTATCCACTCATCAGTTGAGGGACATCTAGGCTGGTTCCATTTCCCAGCTATTGAGGAATTGAGTGGCCATAAACATGGTCGAGCAAGTATCTCTAAGGTAGTGAGAGAATCCTTAGGATATATGCCTAGGAGTGCTACAGCTGTGTCATATGGTAGATCTATTTTTAGCTGTCTCAGGAACCTCCTTACTGATTTCCACAATGGCTGAACCCAATAACAGTGTAGAAGGGTTCCTCTTTTTCCATACCCTTGCCAGCAGTTATGGTCATTTGTTTTCATGATGGTAGCCAATCTGACAGGAGTGAGATGGAATCTCAACGTAGTTTTAATCTGCATTTCCCTGATGGCTAGGGATGTAGAACATTTTTTTTTAGATGCTTATATACCATCTGTATTTCTTCTTTTGAGAACTCTCTATTTAGTTCCATAGCCCCTTTTTATTTTTGTTTGTTGTGTTTTTTGAGGTAGGGTCTCACTCTAGCCCAGGCTGATCTGGAATTCACTATGTAGTCTCAGGGTGGCCTTGAACTCGTGGTGGTCTCTTACCTCTGCCTCCCAAGTGCTGAGATTAAAAGGGTGTGCCATGCCCAGCTATAGCCTGCTATTTGATTTTTTATTATTTAGTTTTTTGAGTTCTTTGTATATTTTGGATATTAATCCTCTGTCAGATGTATATCTGGCAAAGATTTTCTTCCATTCTGTAGGTTGCCTCTTTGTTCTATTCACAGTGTCCTTTGCTGTACAAAAGTTTTGTAATTTCATAAGGTCCTAGCAGTTGATTGGTGGTTTTATTTCTTCAGTGACTGGGGTTATTTTCAGAAAGCCTTTGCCAATACCAATGTGTTGAAGGGTTTCCCCTACTTTTTCCTCTATCAGTTTCAGAGTTTCAGGTCTGACATTAGATCTTTGATCCATTTGCACTTAATTTTTGTTCATGGAGAGATATGAAGATCTATTTTCATCCTTCTACAGATACATATCCATTTTTTCCCAGCAGCACTTGCTGTAGAGCTATCTTTTCGCCAATGAGTATTTTTGGAATTTTTGTCAAAGATCAGGTGGCTATAGCGACCCAGATCTGGGTCCTCTATTCTGTTCCACTGATCTACATGTCTGTTTTTGTGCCAGTACCATGCTGTTTTTGTTACTTTGGCTCTGTAATATAGGTTAAAATCAGGTATGGTGATACCACCAGCCTTATTTTTGTTGCTCAAAATTGTTTTAAATATTCAAGAATTTTTGTGCTTCCAAATGAATTTTTGGATTTTTTTTCTATTTCCATGAAGAATGCCATTGGAATTTTGATGGGGATTGCATTAAATATGTAGATTGCTTTTTGTAGATTGCCATTTTCACAATATTGATTCTTCCAATCCAAGAACAAGGGAGGTCGTTCCATTCCCTAGTGTCTTCTGCAATTTCTCACTTGAGTGTTTTAAAGTTTTCATTGTAGAAATCCTTCACTTCCTTGGTTGGGTTTATTTCAAGGTACTTTTTTTAATGCAATTGTGAATGGGGGTGACTCTCTGATTTCATCCTATCTGCTGTTAGCATATAGGAATACTGATTTCTGTGTGTTTATTTTGTATCCTACTACATGGCTCTAGGTGTTTATCAGCTCTAATAGATAGCTGGTAGAGTCTTTAGGGTCCTTTATGTATAGAATCATGTCCTCTGCAAATAATGATTTACTTGATCTCTTCTTTTCCAATTTATATCCCTTTTGTGTATGTCTCTTGCCTTATTGCTATGGCAAGATTTCCAGTACTATAATAAATAAAAGTGGGGGCAGTGGACACCCTTCTCTTCTTCCTGATTTTAGTGGAAAAGCTTCAAGTTTTTCTCCATTTAGTATTATGTTGGCTGTAGACTTATCATAAATAGCCTTTATTATGTTGAAATATATTCCCAGTCTTTGTAGGATTTTTTGTTTGTTTGTTTTTGTTTTTGTTTTTTGAGGTAGAGTTTCACTCTGGCCCAGGCTGACCTGGAATTAACTACATAGTCACAGGGTGGCCTCAAACTCATAGTGACCCTCCTACCTCTGCCTCCCAAGTGCTGGGATTAAAGGTGTGTGCTACCACGACCTGCCTTTGTAGGACTTTTATCATGAAGGGATGTTGGATTTTTGCCAAATGCTTTTTCTGCATCTAATAAACTGATCATGTGATTTTTGTCCTTCAGTCCATTTATTTAATGTATTGCATTTATCAATTTGTGTATGTTGAAACATCCCTTCATCTCTGGGATAAAGCCTAGTTGGTAGGGGTGAATGATCTTTCTGATATTTTCTTGTATTCTGTTTGCCAATATTTTGTTGAGAATTTTTGCATCTATGTTCATGAGGGAGATTGGTCTGTAATTTTCTTTTTTGTTCTATTTTTGTCTAGCTTTGGTATCAGGGTGATGCTAGATTCATAGAAGGAGGTTGGTAGGCTTCCTTCTTTTTCTATTTTACGGAAAAGTTTGAGAAGCATTGGTGTTAGTTCTTCCATGAAGGTCTGGTAAAATTCACCAGTAAATCCACCTGGGTCTGGACTTTTTTTAGTTGGAAGATTTTTTTTATAACTGCTTGGATACTTGTTATTAGTTTATTTAAGTGCTTAATCTCATCTTGATTTAATTTAGTAGGTCATATAAATCAAGGAAATCATCCATTTCTTTTGGATTTCCAAAGTTAATGAAGTATATGTTCTTATATTATGTCCCTATGATTTTTTTAAAATTTCTCTGGTATTTGTTGTGATGTTGCCTTTTTGATCTATAATTTTATTAATTTTTGTCTCTTCTCTCTTTCTTTTGGTCAGGTTTGCTAAAGGTTTATCAATCTTATTTCTCCTTTCAAAGAACTGACTCTTTGTTTCACTGATTCTTTGGATTTTTTTTTTTGTTTCATTTTTTTCTGCCCTAATATTTATTATTTCTTCCCATCTACTGATTTTTAGTTTCCCTTGTTCTTCTTTTTCCAAGGCCTTAAGGTGAAGCATTAAGTTGTTTACTTGCAACCTTTCTAATTTCTTAATATAGGTACTTAAAGGTAAATCAGTTTCACTGGAGGTCATTTCTGATTAATACTTTTGGTGGATTTATATTGTCTTGATATTTTTGTGTGTGTTTCTTGTATTATAATGAGGAGATTTTTGAATCTTGGATTAATTTAATGCTTGTGTGTTTTAGTTATATGCAGTATTATTAGATGTATCAATCAATCTGATGTTATATATCTTTAGGGTAAGAGCTTAAGGTGCTAGGTGTGGCTCTTAAGACTCTCAGAGTAACTACAAAAGTGACCCTAGTTTTTGGGTTTGCCTGCTATGAGAGTATTCAAGTAGGCTGGGTGGAACAAAATATGGGCAAATTCTAAAATTTAACTAAACAATATACACATTCGATGAAAAACAACACAGAATATTTATGCAAGAGTAGATATTATGACAAACAGATCCCCTAACAAAGTCATAGTCCCTAAGGCTGTGTATTGCCCCACACCCTTAATCCTGTCAACTGGGAGGCTAAGATTTCTGGTCTGTAGAGGGTTCCAGGGTCAGCTTGTGATTGAGTAAGACCCTTCCCCAATGAACGACCGAAGAGGAGACAAAGGTACTATGAACCAGGAAGCAACAAATGACAAGCCTAAAATATAGTTTATTTAAGAATGGCAAATTAGCCAGGCGTGGTGGCGCATACCTTTAATCCCAGCCCTTGGGAGGCAGAGGTAGGAGGATCACTATGAGTTCGAGGCCACCCTGAGACTACATAGTTAATTCCAGGTCAGCCTGGACTAGGGTGAGACCCTACCTTGAAAGCCAAAAAAAGAAGAAAAAAAAAAAAGAATGGCAAATCTGACCACCCATCAGATCTAACATATAGTTTACCCTGACGTGGAATGTGCAATTAGCACTTCCCATTCAAGCCTATATACCAGGCTTATTTGGCGGGTACTGACCTGGTGTAATCCCAGTTACCTTTTGCGATGGTTTTGGTCTCAATTATGCAGCACACCCACTTGGGTCCCTCTTAGCTGCACTGTGGGCTCAGGTAGGCTGGCTGGGTCGGTTGGTCACTGCTCTGATGGCCTGTGCCGGGTGCCATGTAGGTGAGCTCCCTTCCCCAGGTCTCTGGTGCTTGCTGGCGCTTGTGCTGGCGGTGGGGGTGGGGAGGCTGTGGATGATAGCTGAAGTCCTCCCACTGGTCCTCACAATCCTCTTCATCATGAGCCGCTCTGCTGATCCCCGCTGTCCTCCCTTCCACATTTCTTGAGTTTACAAGGAGGCTGGTATGAGAGGAAGGTCTCCTCACCTGGCTCTTCCTGCCGTTCAGGCCGAGCCTTGCGGCTATGGCCACACAGACCCGGTCCCCCCACTGCTGGAGCCACTTCTGCCTGCCTATGTGGGCTCTAGACGCTCTGGATCTCTCCTACTTCTCTGCTGTGGTTGATGATTTCTTATACACTTCACTTTTTAGTAGAAGAGTGTATTTTGCTGTTTTTTTTTTTTTTGTTTGTTTGTTTGTTTGTTTGTTTGTTTTTTGCTTTTTCTCCTCTAGGCTGCTTTGGTGCGGTTCCTATGCCACCATCTTAACCAGAAGTCTGGTTTTGTTGTTGTTGTTGTTTGTTTTTGTTTTTGATTTTTTTTTTTTTTTGATTTTTCGAGGCAGGGTCTCACTCTAGCCCAGGCTGACCTGGAACTCACTATGTAGTCTCAGGGTGGCCTCGAACTCATGGCGATCCTCCTACCTCTGCCTTCTGAGTGCTGGGATTAAAGGCGTGTGCCACCACGCCCGGCTTTGTTTGTATTTTTAGTTATTTGTTTATTTTTATTTATTTGTTTGAGAATGACAGAGAGAAAGACGGAGAGAGTGAGACAGAGGGAGAGAGAATGGGCACACCGGGGCCTCCAGCCACTGCAAACAAACTCCAGATGCATGCACCCTCTTGGCTAACGTGGGTCCTGGGGAATTGAGCCTAGAACTGGGGTCCTTAGGCTTCACAGGCAAGAACTTAACTGCTAAGCCATCTCTCCCGCCGTTTTTTTGGTTTTTTGAGGTACAGTCTCACTCTAGCTCAGGCTGACCTGGAATTCACTGTGTAGTCTCAGGGTGGCTTGAACTCATGGCGATCCTCCTACCTCTACCTCCTGAGTGCTGGGATTAAAGGCGTGCACCACCATGCCTGGCTTCAGAAGTCTGTTTTATTGTTTAGATAATAATAGTGAGCAAGATACCTGTCCTCTTAGCAAATATTCTGTATAGTGTGCCTATGTTTTTCATTTGCATACCTTCCTCATTTGCATAAATGAGTATACACAATCATTTGTATAACTGAATCTTTATATCCACTTTATATGCACATTCCCTTCCCACCCTGACCACTATCTATCATTCTTTCTTTCTCTTTTTTTTTCTTCTGTTCTTTCTTTCCTTCCTTTAACTTTTTTTTTTTTTTCCAAGGTAGAATCTCACTCTAGCCCAGGCTGACCTGGAATCCATTAGGTAGTCTCAAGGTAGCCTCAAACTCACGGTGATCCTCCTACCTCTGCCTCCCAAGTGCTGGGATTAAAAGCGTGCACCACGACCTTTGCAGAGATGATGAAAGAGGGTGAAAAAAAGGGTCTGGAGAGATGGCTTAGCAGTTAAGCACTTGCCTGTGAAGCCTAAGGACCCTAGTTTGAGGATCAATTCCCCAGTACCCATGTAAGCCAGATGCAGAAGGTGGCGCATGCATCTGGAGTTTGTTTGCAGTGGCTGGAGGCCCTGGTGCATTCATTCTCTATCTATCTGACTCTGTCTGTCGGTCTGTTGCTCTCAAATAAATAAATAAAAAATAAAAAAAAATTAAAAGGTTAAAAAAAAGTCAAAGTAGAAAATGTAGTTGAGGGACTAGTTGCAAAGAAAGGTTTCTGTGGAAGGGGATGAGAGACAAGAGTAACAGGAGGGGGTTGTGATCAAAATACATTATATACATAGATGAAGTTGTCAATAAAAGTTAGCAGGGGCCCAATATTGTGCAGGTAACAATTACTGGGAGGTCATGAATACAACTGCCACTTCCTGCCCAGAAGACAGTCTTCCAAAGAGCTCCTTCTCATCCTCTGGCCCTTATAGTCTTTCTACCTCCTCCTTCACAGTATTCCGAGCCTTAGAGCAGTGATAGAGCTGTCTCATTTAATGCTGAGCACTCCACCGTCACTCTCAGCACGGTAATGAGTTTTGAGTCGTCCTAGCAGTCACGACCAACTGCAACAAGGAGCTTCTCTGACTACAGCTGAGAGCTGCACTAAGCTATGGGCACAAACACAGATATCTAGAGGGCATTTTCATGGGCACAGCATGTTGGCCACCAGCTTTCTACTCTGCTTCTCTAAATTGCTGTGCATCTTCCCAGGAAGCTTGGCTTTGTGACCCGTGTCTCTGCCATCCCTCTGTATCCCTTCCTGGCCCTTGCAGTGGCTTGAATGGTGACCCCCAGGAGGACATAGCCACATCCTAATCCCAAGACTGCAGAGTGTGACATCATTTGACAAAAAGGTCTTTACAGATACAATTAAATTAAGGTTGACACCATCCTCAATTCCTCAGGTGACAAGCATCTTTCAAGGGCATAAGACACTGAGGTGGCCATGTGACAGCAGAGATTGGAGTGAGCTATGGCTTATGAATGCCAGGAGCACCAGAGGTTGCAGGAGGAGGGTGGATCCTCCCTTTTAGAGGGAGCCAACCCTACTCATACTTTGGCTTTGGGTCTTGGACCTCCAGAACTGGGAGAGAATAGATTCTCTGTTGGAAGCCTCTGAGCTTGGGTTAATGTGTTATAGGAGATCAAGAAATGAATGCAGGCTTCAAGCCAGTCCCAGGTAATTCTGCATGCAGGAGTGGTGGGGGTCCAGTGGCAGGTGGCATTGCTATTATATGGTACTGATGGCAGAGGCTTACCAACTCTCATGCACACCTGGCTCCCCACCGAGGCCACAGGAGGATGGATGCCCCACAGAGCTGCTCAGCTTTCTCACACATGGAGGACAGAAGCCCATTTAGAACTGCTCTTTTGAGAAAGAAAGAGAGAGAGAGGCTCATATAGCCCAGAATGACCTTTAACCAACTATGTAGATGAAGGTGGACTTGAACTCCTGATCTTCCTGCCTCTGCCTCCCTGAGTATTGGAATTGCAAGCTTGTGCCACCATGCCCAGTTTATGCAGTGCCTGGGATTGACCGCAAGGCTTGGTGCATACTAGGCAAGCACATGATCAACTGAGCTACATCACCAGTCCCAGAAATATTATTTATTTTTACAAGCTTCATACACCAAACAACCATACTGTACACTCATGTAGAACAATTTTTTACATTTTCTTCATTTATTTGCACATCCACTACCGTGTGGTTTGTGTGTGTGTGTGTGTGTATGTGTGTGTGTATGCATGCACACTAGGATCTCTTACCACTGCAAATGCACACAAAATGCATGTGCCACTTTTCATTTGCTTTGTATGGATACTGGAGAATTGAACCCAGGATGGCAGGCTTGGCAAACAAGCACCTTTAGCCAGTGAGCCATCTCCCTAGCCCCCAAAACACATTTATTAAATGCCAACTCTGTGCTGGGACAGTTAACATTTTGCCCCTTGAGGGTCCAAGTTCCTTTTCTTTTTTCCAAGGCAGAGTCTGACCTGGAAACTCACTCTGTAGTCTCAAGTTGGCCTTGAACCTATGGTGATCCTCCTACCTCAGCCTCTTGAGTGCTGGGACTAAAGGTGTGCACCACCACACCCGGCTCCAATTTCCATTTCTCCTGCTTGCTGAAGGGGTGTTTGGAGAACCAGAGGTCCTCGTCAAGGCTGGCTCTACGCACCCTGCGCCTGCTCTGCTCTCACAACATCGGGCTGACTCTGGAGCAGGCCGTGAGCAGGTCATCACAGGGCGATCTCTGATGCTGGGATTCCTGTTGCCACTGGCATGTCATGGCGGTAGATCATCCAAGATGGAGGCCTGCACAAACATGCACACGCAGCCTCAGGTTCTGTGAGGCAGGGCCTGTTCCTGCCACAGGACTGGCAGTGGAAGAATGTTTAAACATGATGAGAAGGGTAAAGAGATGAGTAAATAGATGCAAGGGATGGAATTCCCCCAGAAAGGGATTTATTTCGAGTTTACAGATCCGGGGGAAGTTCCATCAATGGTGGAAGAAGCTGGTTCCCACTCGTAAATCCAAGCAGAGAGAGAAGCCACCAGCAGCAGCAAGCAAACACCAAAAAACCAGCAAGCACAAAAATCCAACAGAGCTCAGACTGCTCTGCACACCTGGCTGGAATTAGATTAGCCCCCAGTGACACCTCCTCCACCCAGGTGGCTGAAGATCCAAGTTACAAATTTAACACCTGAGTCAATGGGGGACATACATTCAAACAACCAGAGTGTGCCTAGGGGGATGGGATGGGGAAGAGAGGTCCTAGGGAAGAAATATGTGAGCGGAAGTAGGTGGGGATGTGTGCCCTCTGGGCTTGGAGCAGCCCTGAGTCAAGGGGTGAGACCCAAAGGACCTGTGTGGCACTTGGCTTTGTGGGTTCATCCGGAAGCCAGTTCAGCCGAAAGTGTCTATCTGTGGGCCTTTGGAAAGAGAAGGGAAGGCTGGGGATGTAGCCACTTGATAGAGTCCCTCCTTGCATGCTTAGCACGCATGGAGGCCTGGATTTGATCCCAGTACTGCATAAATTGAGTGTGGTGGTACCTTTGTGTAATCCCAGCATTTAAGGAGGTGGAGGTAGGAAGATTGGAAGTTCAAGTTCATCCTTGTCTACATAGAGAATTCAAGACCAACCAGGGATACATGAGACCCTGAAGGAAGAAAGGAAGCAAAGGAGGGAGGGAGAGAAGAAACAAAGAAGGGCTGGATGTGGCGGCACATGCCTTTAATCCCAGCACTCTGGGAGGCAGAGGTAGGATGAGGGCAGTCTCAGACTACACAGTAAATTGCAGGACAATAACCAAAAATAAAAAGAAAAGAAAGAAGGAAAAAGGAGAAACTGGGTATTCACTGTACCCTTGGGGTCCTCAAAGCCTAGACACAAACATGTAGTATCCAGAGAGGGACATTCTGGTCTTCAGGTGACAGCATCGGGGGCTTTTCTGCAAGCCTGGCCCGGATGAGCATCTCCAGCCCCTTCTCCTTACCGCAAAGCAGCGTCAGATGCCAGGTGCCTCGCATGCATCCCAACCCGGCCTCAGTTGGCAGCATCTCTCTCTGCATTCTACAGGTGGGCAATCAGAGAGCCCCTGCCACCCACAAGAGTCAGTCAGAGCCGTTGGTCTCAAGTTGAACCCAAGGCCCCAGCTCCTCAGCAGGAAGCTCAGAGTTAATGCTGATTTAGGCAGCTGCCCCCCCCTCGTCCCTCCCCCTGCCCACATACGCTCCCCTCCCCTCCCAAAAAGAGCAAGACTCAGTCATTGTGGAGGTGTGGTGGGGAGCCTCATATGTGTGTGGTCAGGAGCCTGCAGCACCTCCCCCGGCCCCAGTTCAACAATGAAGAGCTGTGGAGTAAGGAATTCCTTCTGAGTTGCTTCTAAATTAAGCCATCTGCAGTCTGTCTGTCTCCGCCTGGAGCTAAGAAATTGAAATGGCATTGGCAGGAGCGAGCTTTGTGAATGAAGCTCTGAGTCACTCTAAGGTCAGGGCAGGTAAATAAGAGTCCATGCCTGGCTCCATCCCCAGCCATCCTGCAAGCCAGGCAGCAGAGGAGCACAGCGCAGCTCTAAGCCGTGGTGCCCGCTGAATTATCTACTGCTCTGCGGCACAGTGCCCAGAGATACCAGCCAGGAAGTCAGGCCAGGCCTTGCCCACGCACCCAGAAAGATGTCACAGGAGGTGGTCACTGAACACATTAAGTACTAGATGCCACTTACAGAAGCAGAGTTGAATAAGATCGTGGGTGAGGGATCTAGCTTCATGGGGTTAGTCAGGGCCTCTAGGGAGGGCGAGGGTGTTTGCCCCACAGGAAGGAAAAGGAAAAACAACTTAGGTAGGAGGAACTAACAAAAGGTAGGAGAATTAGAGGAAATGAAAGCAGGTTGGGGTCTACAAGTGGAGGCAGGGAGTTGAGTAGATCTTAGGGGGATTTGTCTCCATTGTGTTTGAGGGACCAATATCCCCTCCCTGGGTAGAACCCTTTGTTTCCCTGTAGGCCAATGGAATACAGGATTCCCAGTAGATTTGGGGCTTGCAGAGACATTGAGAATCCCAAATCTGACTCTCCCAGGCTGGGGGTGGAGAACTCAAGGTCATAAAGTGGAAAGGAGCTCGCCTGAGGAGAGCTGAGCTACCCTCTGTCCCTCTGGCCTCTACCGTGTCCCAGGTACCTGTGGTCCTGAACTCCATTTGCAGGGTCTGGCAGGCATCTGCAATCTTTCCACCCACTCACACTGAGCCAGTCCTTCATTTTACCATTTGTAAAAATATTTTTTATTTATTTATTTGAGAGAGAACGAGGGACAGAGAGAGAGAGAGAGAGAGAGAGAGAGAGAGAGAGAGAGAGAACGGGCACGCCAGGGCCTCTAGCCACTGCAAACGAACTCCAGATGTGTGCACCCCCTTGTACATATGGCTTACGTGGGTCCCAGAGAATCGAACCAGGATCCTTTGGCTTTGCAGGAATATGCCTTAACCGCTAAGCCATTTCTCCAACCCATTTTTAAACCATTTTTGCATTAATTTGCTCTTAATTCATTCTCTCCTTTCTTCCTATTTCTTTGCATTATCATATATATATATATTTTAACAGATAGATAGATAGATAAATAGATAGATAGATAGATAGATAGAAAGAAAGAAAGAAGGAAGGAAGGAAAAGAAAGAAAGAAAAGAAAGAAAGGCATGCCAAGGCTTCCAGTCACTGCAAATGAGCTCTAGATGCATGTGCCACCTTATGCATCTGGCTTATGTGGGTCCCAGGGAATTGAACCTGGGTCTTTTGGCTTTGCAGGCAAGTGCCTTAACTGCTAAGCCATCTCTCTAGCCCTTGTTCTTTGTCCAGCTCGTAGAATATTCTGCATAGCCAATGATCTTTTCTTCCTTATTTTTTCTAATCTTAGCATTTATTTTTTAAAAAATTTGAAGCTATTTATTTGTGTGGAGGTATACGTGTGAATATATGTGTTTGTGTGTGTGAATGTGTGCCTGCCATGGCCCATGTATGCAGGTCAGAGGACAACTTTTGGGTCTGTCCTTTCTGATCCCCCTCACCTGAGGCAGGGTTTCTCTTGATCTCATTCTGCTGCTTTGCTGGGCTCACCAAGCACTTAGGGAAGGAAATTCTCCTGCCCACCTCCAGTCAGAGAGCTGGGATTAGAGAAGCGCACCACAGCATCCAGCTTTGCATGTGGGGTCTCAGGATGCAATCCAGATGCTTAGGTTTGAGTGGTAAGTACTTTATCCCACTGAGAACACCTTTCCAGACCCATATTTTTGCTAATATTAGCTCTTCTATAATAGCCTTATTCTCTAAATACTCTTTTAGTTCCACTTACAAGTTTTGAATATTTTTGCCTGGTTCTCTTTTAATCTCATTTCAGTTTGGGTTTCTTCTTTTGTCCCTAAGTGTTGCAGTTACTTTTCGTTGCTGGGACAAACACCCGACCAGAGCATCTTATGAGAGGAAAAGGTTTATTTCAGGCTTATAGAATCCAGAGGAAGTTCCATGAATGGCGGAGAGTGCAGGCTCACACCAGCATTGACAGCAGACAGAAAAGCCCATACTAACAAGTGTTAACGGCCACAGCTCAAACTGGCTCTTCACACACCATAGGCCTGGACTAAAATATATGCCCCTAGTTTAATCCCAACACTTAAAAGGCAGAGGTAAAGCTGGGTATGGTGGTGCATGCCTTTAATCCCAGCACTCGGGAGGCAGAAGTAGGAGGATCACCATGAGTTCAAGGCCACCCTGAGAATACAGAGTGAATTCCAGGTCAACCAGGACTAGAGTGAGACCCTACCCTGAAAAACCAAAAAACAAACAAAAAAAAACCCCTCATGCTATGGAGGGCCTACATCATTCACGTCAGCATACCAAATTAGTTATAAGTATGTTTTTGTTATTTTCATTCACATCAGTATACCAAGTTAGTGATAAGCATATTTTTGTTTTTATTTTTTAATATATTTATTTATTTGTGTGTGTGTGGGGGGGACAGAGAGAGAGAGAATGGGCATTCTAGGACCTCCAGCTCTACAAACGAACTCCAGGCACATGTGCATCTGGCTTATGTGGGTCCTGGGGAGTCAAATCTGGGTCCTTGTCTTCACTGGTGAGTGCCCTTAACTGCTAGTCCGTCTCTCTGGTCCTCCTACTCTATGCCAGACACTCACAGAGGAGACACGTCATCAGAGAATAGCTCATGAAGTGGAGACATGCCATCCCATGCCCACCGAGTAGGCAATAACAGCAAGAGCTCTGAGGTCAGAAAAGAGGAATGTTCACGAAGCATGGTGGTATATGTCTGTGTTCCAGCACTGGGGAGGTTGAGGCAGGAGGGTAGTTTGAGGCCCCCTTGAGCTTCATAGTGAGATTTTTGTCTCAAAAAAGAAGAAAGGGTGGTCGGGGACATTTTTCAGTGGGTAAAGTGCTTGCTACACACACATAGACATACATGATGACCTGAATCCCCAGAACCTATATAAAGCAGATGAGGTATCAAGTACTGTAATTCCAGCCAAAATGGGAGGCAGACACAGGAGAATCCCAGAAGCTCTCTAGCCTGGCATACACGGAGGTGAGTAACAAGAGACCCTGCCCCTCAAACAATGTTGAGGACAAGGACTGACACTAAAGTTTGTCTTCTGACCACCACACCATGCACACATCTACATTCACACACACAAATGTGCACATACATGTTACACACCCAGATAATAAAAAGAAAGGGAAAATTGGGCATGGTGGCTCACATCTTCACCCTCAGCATTTGGGAAACTGAAGTAGTGGGAATACTGTGAATTTGAGGCCAGTATGGGCTTCAGTGAGACCCTGCCTCAAAAACTCAATTAAACAAGGAAAGAAAAAAAAAAGAAAGAAAGAAAAGGAGAGGAAGAGGAACTTTCATGTGCTACTAATTATCAAGAGTGTCAGTCAGGACCACTTTGAATGGGATTTGGCATTAGCTATAAAGATAGGACTTGTACATCCATGAACCAGAGATTCCATGTCACCTGTAAACTTTGGGGGCTGTAGAGATGGTTCAGTGGTTTAGGCACTAGCCTGCAAAGCCTAATGACTGGGTTCAGTTCCCCAGTACCCAGGTAAAGACAGATGCTCAAAGTACACCATGCATCTGGAATTTGTTTGCAGCAGCTGAAGGCCCTGCCATGCCCATTCTCTCTCTCTGTCTCTCTCTCTTTCTGCTTGCAAATAAATAAGTAAAAATATTTACAAAAAGAAAGTCACTCTGGTTTATAGGTTTCAGTTCCTGGAGATTATGTGTGATCTATTCAGTAAAGGAAACTCTGTCAAATGAAGGCGAGCTTTGTGGCACTGGATTATGCTAACCTTGATGGCTCCGCTCTGGTAGAGGAACCCATGAGGTCAAGATTCATTTCTATGCTGGAAAAAAAAAAAAAAAAAACAAGCCCCAGAAAGCTCAGCTAGAGGCAAGGTGTAAGTCATTGTCCAAAGGTGGCAGTGCCCTTTGGTTGGTCAGATGGCACAGCTGTGCTTGCTCAAAGGTCAGGGCAGACACCATTCCACTCTCCTCCTCTCTCGCCCACTCCCTATTCCTTCAGCTCCAACCTCTCCTAAAGGGAAGATTCAAGCAGCTACCGAGGGAGCTCCTCCCCAAAGGGTTTGCTGGTGAGCCTCCTCCCCAGGGTCAGGTCTTGCAGCTGCTTGAACAACTGTATCACAGATGTACTGGAAGTGTGTGCATGCATGTGTAATGGCCAGGAAAGCTCAAGCCTGCAGCTGTGCAAATTCCCAAGCTGGGCGCTTTTCTGTGATAGCCATTAGAGTTCAGGCCTCTGACCCAGACCCACTGCTGGGCCAGCTGACACTTTGCCCATCTCACTGGACACATAATGTTTCTCAAGTGGACACCAAACCTTCCAGAGACAGATCTGGGGGCTGTGAAGGCAAGAAGAAGCTTGGAGGGAAAATAGCCAAAGTAGAAAAAATGAAAAAGAAAGAAAATCTGCCAAAGAGCTTAGAGGGGAGAAAGAAAAAAAAAATGACAGCCACTGAGATTTTATTTTGATTTTTTTTTTTAAGTGACAACTGCTCAGGTGACTGGGAGAGAGATTTTGCTATAAAGATTGAAAGGCTGTCTGCTCTAATGAGAGGCACTCGAAAATTATAGATCAGTCCCAGGTCAGTAATTTCTGTCAAGTCCTGGGCAGCTGGAGGTCAGAGGCCCCGGTAGAACACCAGTCAGGGCAAGACCTCTACGGCAAGCAGATCGGAGGCTCCCCTCTGATGTAGCAGGTTGTGGTTTAAGTAATTAATGAGGGGAGCAATCTCTCCTGAGACATCTGGTCCCCTAAATTGTTATTCTGCTACTGGCTTTAATTTCTCTACAGTCCAAAAATAGACAGAGCAAGGACATAGAGGCTGACCCTCCCTGCTGACACATGCTGGCTTAAAGAACGTTCAATCCAGGCTGTGCAGACAAACGCCCTGCCTCCCTACAAGGTCTAGTTACAGCTCTGAGTGATTCCCTGCTGCCCAAGTGGAAAGGGATATTGACCCTTGAGGATGGGCTGGGAAGAGGACCTCTCTCACCCCATAAGATTGGGTAATGAAGCTCAGAGAGCCAAAGATATCAGCCTCCCAAGATTAGCTGAGAGTAGTCTGTAGCAGTTGAAATCCAGTGCTACAATGATGTGGTGCCAATGGGCTAAATCCTAGGATAGCATCTGTCCTCAGGACGTGTGCAGGCTGGCCTTGCCACCGATCTCTAGGCCAAGCTGCTGTCAACAGTTCTGGCCATGTGAAGCCTACTATGAAAACCAGAGGCAGGACAGAGCGGATGAGGGCTGAGAGTCATTTGAGGTCATAGCACATGGCCAACTAGCACCTTGCTCTGCCCTTCAAAGGCAGGGACTGGGAAATGCTTGCTTTTCCAACTCAAGGGAGCTTTTTTTTTTTTCCTCAAGCTATCTGACATCTTTTTAACAACTTCATTGAAATACAATATACGTACCATAAAACTTACCCAGCTCTAGCCCAGAGGCCAGTGAATGATTTCAGCATTGGTGCAGAACTACTGCCATACTCAGTTAAGCACGCTGCCCCCTCCCCAGGAAACCTCGGGCCCATTGGCAGTGGCTCCCTCCGGCTGCCTTCTCATCCTCCAGCCTCTGCTGTAGTCCCCGTGGGCTTCCTGTTCCTGTGGACTTGCCTGGGTTGCAGTTGACAGGCAGGGAACCGCACACCTGTGTTCTGTGATGACTTTTTCTCTCTGCATGCGTTCACAACCCATCCAGGGTGGAGTGTGGACAAGTGCCTCCTTTCTCTTTATGACTGAATCATTCTGTTTTTGTTTTTCAGTTTTTCGAGGTAGGGTCTCACTCTAGCTCAGGCTGACCTGGAATTCACTCTGTAGTCTCAGGGTGGCCTAGAACTCACAGTGATCCTCCTACCTCTGCCTCCTGAGTGCTGGGATTAAAGGCGAGCACCACCATACCCAGCTGAATCATTCTTTTTTTTTAAATTTTTTAATCCATTATTTATTTATTTGACAGCGACAGACACAGAGAGAAAGACAGATAGAGGGAGAGAGAGAGAATGGGCGCACCAGGGCTTCCAGCCACTGCAAACGAACTCCAGACACATGCATTCCCTTGTGCATCTGGCTAACGTGGGACCTGGGGAACCGAGACTTGAACCGGGGTCCTTAGGCTTCACAGGCAAGCACTTAACCACTAAGCCATCTTTCCAGCCCCTGAATCATTCTTAATGGTATGGCTAGATCATGTCCTCATTTAGCAATCTATCAGTAGGTGGATGCTCGAGTAATTTCCCTTTTTTTTTAAGGGCTGGACAGATGGCTCAGCAGTTAAGTTCATGAGGGTCTGAGACTGCCTGAGTTCAAAGCTCCAGGACCCATACCCATGTAAAACAGCTGGGCACAGCCATGTGCACCTGTAACCCCAGTCCTACAGATGAGCAGAAACCCATGAATCCAGAGCTTTGCAAGCTCTGGGATAAGTACAGAAAGATTCTGGCTCAGAACAAGACCAGGGAGAAAAGTGATGGAGCAGTTCATCCGAGAGTCCACTCTGGCCTTTGTAGGTGAGAGACCCCCACCACACGTGAGGCACTGCAAGGGCACATACACATACATATGCCACATACACCCACAAGCAAAACAGTTTTCATTCGTGTGTGTGTGTGTGTGTGTGTGTGTGCATGTGCGTGTGACCATCAAGGTTTCTTGCCACTGCAAATGAACTCCATATGCATGCACCACCACTTTATTGTGTCCAGCTTTAGGTAATGCTGAGGCATTGAACCCAGGTCAGCAGGCTTTGCAATCAAGTATCTAACCATTGAGCAATCTCCCCAGCCCAAAAGAATGGGTTTTCTTTTCTGCTTATTTCCTTCCTTCCTTCCTTTTTGATGCTGTGAATTAAACCCATGGCCTTGTACAGGCAAGGCAAGTGCTCACTACTGAGCTTTATCTCCAGCCGCCTTCTCTTGCTCCTTCTCCTTTTATTATTGTAAATGCTGCTAGGAATGTCTGTGTACAAAACTTGGTGTGAAGTGTTTTCATTTCTCTTGGGTATATACGTAAGAATGAAATTTCTGGGCCATATGGGGCTCTGTGTTTAGCCCTTTGTGGAGCTGCCAAAGTGTTTTGCAAAGTGGCTGCACCATTTATTTTACCATGAGCAGTGTGTGTGGGTGTTTCTCACCCTTGCTAACACTTGTGATTGTCCTTTTCCTTGTAGCCATCCTTGTGGGTGCAAATGGTATCACATGCACTTCTCTGGTGACCAGTAAGGTTGAGAGCATTTCCCTGTGTGCTTGTTGGCAATTTGGGTATCATCTTTGAAAGTTCAGATCATTTGCTCACTGTGAGATTGTAATATGTACCCCTTTATTACTACAGTGCCAGGGTGTTTTATATACCCATAGGTGCAAATCCCATACTAGAAGAATTTGCAGATATTTTCCTTTCACTCCACTTTCCTTTAAAAAGATTTTATTTTTATTTATTTATTAGAGACAGAGAGAGGGAAAGACAGAGAGAGTGTGAGAATGGGCATGCCAGGGCCTCCAGCCACTGCAAATGAACTCCAGATGCATGCACCCCCTTGTGCATCTGGCTTACATGGGACCTGGAGAATCAAACCTGTGTCCTCAGGCTTTGTAGCCATGTGCCCTAATCGCTGAGTCATCTCTCCAGTCCCCCACTTTCATTTTTATGTTTTATTTTATTTTTAAGAAAGTTATATACTCTTATGTCGCCTCTCTCTCATTCCTGTTCCACTGAGAGCCCTCCTTGGTTGGGGTTTTTGGTATTCACTGTGGGGTTATAAAAGGACTCAGTTTTCTGAGACAAGGTCTCATTCTAGGCCAAGCTATAGACCAGGCTGGCCTTGTACTCATGACAATTCTCTTACTTCAGCTTCCCAAGTGCTAGGATTAAAGGCATACGCAAAGATGACTGGCTTAAAGAATGTTTTTATTCATTCGTTTATTCATTCATTTATCTGAGAGAGAAGGAACGTGAAAGAAAAAAAAGGGAGAGAAGGTTTGGGTTTTCCAGGGATTCCTGCCACTGAAAATGAACTTCAGATGCATATGTCACTTTGTGTTTCTGGTTTTACATGGCATTGGGGAATTGAACCCAGGCTGTCAGGCTTTACAAGCAAGCATCTTTAGCCACTTAGCCATATCTCTAGGAGCCCCACAATTTATCTTTCCTTAGTGAGCTCTGAGAGCCTGAGACCACATAGTGAATTCCAGGTTAGCCTGGGCTAGCGCAAGACCTTACCTTAAAAAAAAAACAAAAAAGAGGTCGGGCGTAGTGGTGCACACCTTTAATGCCAGCACTTGGGAGGCAGAAGTAGGAAGATTGCCATGAGTTCGAGGCCACCCTGAGACTACATAGTGAATTCCAGATCAGCCTGGGCCAGAGTGAGACCCTATCTCAAAAAGCAAAAACAAAAAAACACAAGAGAGAGAGAGAGAGAAAGAGAGAGAGAGAAATTTTAGGAATTCCAAATAACTCATTTAAATGGCCCCTATGTGAGCTCAAAGTAGTGTCTTCCACGGCATCAATGAGGTAGACCTCCCTTCCAATTTTGTCATCTCAGTTCAGCTGGACCTGGGGTGCTCTCTCTAGGGAGGAGACAGCCAAGGAGAACACCACAGTTCAATGGAAAGGCGGGGAGACCAGCAGCGGCTGGGGAAGGCGCCAGTTTAAACTCCCCCGAGCCTTGTTAATTACAGGGAAGCCCCAATTTGGCATGGGTGCCTAACAAAATAAGGTCTAACAAATGCTCCCACAACCATCTCAAGGGAGAATAACATGTGCCATTTATTTTTCCTAATGGTTCCGCTTTTGAAAACCATGACTGCCCTGAAGCGGGTTCAGAGCCCAAGAGGAAGGCTCGTGGTGGTGGCTTTGCCATGGGTCTGTGAGAGAAGACTGAGTTCTCCAGGGGAGATCTCTTGGAACCATCCTGAGCCTCCAGTGTGGTCCAGATGGTCCTTCCACCCAGCACCTGTCCCCTGCCTGGCTGTGACCACAGGCTCTGTGGGGTTGACTGACTTCAGGATATACTGGGCTTTCTCTGGAGCCTCCACCATGGCTCCTCTGAGAGCCACTGAACCATCCATCATCTCACTTTTTCTTTGGAACACTTCGGCCCAGGAAGAATGTCTCACTGGAAGTTTCCATGTGTATGTGTGTGTGTGGGGGGGGGGGTTGCAAATGTGACATGTGGAAAGAGACCCCTTCCTGTGCCTGTTTCCCAACTCCATCTCGAGCCCCCCATTTGACACACACACACACACACACACACACACGCACACACACTTGTACCTCCCGCCCCCCCCCCCCAAGGATGCAAATGATAACGGCCCAGCCATCACTTGTGAAGCTTGACAGAAAATAATGAGAAACACTAAATCTTTTATAAGGTCAACACTCGCCTTAGCCGAGCAGCTGTCAAACAAGAAAAGAATTTAGCGCTGGAGCCAGGAAACTTCCATCGGCTCATTAAACCCAACAGGGCCCGGGCCTGGCGTGGCGGAGGAGACGCGGGGCCTTCCGTTTTGTGTCAGTAATTTGCGGCGGAGGAGGCAGAAGAAACAGCCAGCGCCAAAGGGGCCTGGGGGGCGGCTGGGGAATCGTTAGCGCGCCAGGAGCGGCCTCGGCTCCTAATTGGAAGCATTGGGCATTATCAACGGAGGATTTGCCTCGGCTCCCTGACAGCTCGTGGGCCCAAAATGATCGCCCACTTGTCAGTGTAAAAGACCATTAAAAACAAACCATTTTGATTTAATTGGAGGCGGTGCACCGTGGGGCCAGGTGAGAAGGTTCGTCAGCCCCGCTCACCCGGGCAGTGCCCCTCTCTTCTGAGTGACGGGCCAGGCCCCGAGCCAGTGTGTTCTCCAGACTTTCTGCCTTTCAAAAACTGTCTGTGAAAAGAGTGAATGGGAGAACTTCACAGTGGCAGTGAGGTCTGTTTTCAATAGGGTTGTCAACAAATGTGGTGACAAGCTGAGCTGCAGGGAAGGGGGCGGTGCCCCTCTTCAGAGCCTGCACGATGGGAGTCTGTTAGATCTATTCTTCTGGGAGGGATGTCCAAGGTGTCCAGCTGCCAGGGCTTAGCCTACCATCAGACAGTGGGGTATCCCCATGGGTTCCCCCAAGTCCAGCTGTAGACTCCCTCAGACTAGGGGAACGAAGAAGGTCAAACCCACCCTGATCGTCCGTGGACAGCAGAACTTGGCTTTTCCCTGCAGCTCAAGAGAGAGCTAAGAAGAGAGTCGGGGAGCCTTGCTGATGGAGACCCTTCGAGGAGCCTCTGTGAAGGGAATGGCCCCAAGAACCTGGGTTGTTTTGGCAGTGTCCTCCTAGGGGAGGACATGGTGTGAGGACACTTGGTCACTAACTTCATGAACCGAGAAAGAAGCCACTTGTAGAAATACCAGCCTAAGCTCTTGTTGGCTTTGCCCGCAGGGACTGGGGCTTTCAAGTACCCAGAGTCTGTGTGTGGAGAATCTGGGTGGAGACACCTGGAAGCCAGGGCCTGTAGGTATGGCATGTTGATTCTGAGTATCGTGTATGCCATGGATACTTGATAAATATTAATCGGCCCTTGCCAGATCCCAGAGAGGTCTAGATATTTGTGCATTAATCTCACCCCATCTCACAAAGTGGCGATCTCATTTGTTGGTTATTACTTCGCTGACGAGACAACACATGCAGGTCCATGCTGTGCTGGGGGGTCGTGTTAGGGATGGCGAGGGGGGCACCCCAGCCGATCCACCGCTCATTTTGATGAGGGATTGGTCTAGGAGGAGATACCAGATCCCTGGTGAGCTTCAAACTCCAGAGCTCTACATTTTCGGCTACGCTTGGACAATGGGGACACCTTAATTACTTTCTCTGGAAATTTCTCTGACAGTGCCTTCGCAGGTAGCACAAGGTGGTTATCCAGGCACACGGTTCCTCAGTTGACGGAGTCTTTGATTCTGTGCTGGATTGTAAATTACATCCTTTGCTGTGCTGTTCACACGGTGTCCACCAGCGCCTTATTACGTGCTCCTATAGGCTGTTGAGCAGCTCCTGCGTTACTGCCAGGGCAGCCGGGCCACACTCAAGATGTCTGGTGTCTCAGCCTTGCAGGGGTGAGTGCACTGCAGTGGGGGCTGATGTCGTAATTTTCTCTTACTGGAATAACGATCAGGAAGGAAGTGTTCCGGAGTCTTTTAAGAGAGAATGGAATCTTTCCATGGCTGATGAGGGCAACTTTGCCAAGTCACAAGTAGGACTATTACAGCAAAAGGTCCTCAGCCAGACAGCAAGAATGCCAGTGCCGTGCTCTGGACGGGATTCCGGGGAATGTCAGCAGACGGGAGGCCTCCAAGGGCCTTATGGTAATTTTACTGTTGGTGTGCCCAGTATACCCTGAACTAATAAAGTCAGATGGTAGGTGCATGGATGGACAGACAGACAGATAGATAGGTGAGTGAATGGATGGATAGACAGATGGGTAGATAGATGTATATACTTATAGATGCTATGTATGGATAGATGGATGGGTGGGTGGGTGGAGAGATAAGCATATGGGATGAATGGGTAGGTGGATAAATGGACAGATGAACAGATGAAATGGTGGGTGGACAGATACATGAATGGGGGGCTAAATGGATGGGTAGATGGATGGGTGGATGGATAGATTAGGAACCTGCAACATGACAACAGAGCCCTTAGAAATGGCCCTGTGGCCTATCCCCCCCTGAATCCTCTGTCTTCTCAGCTTAAGCTCTAAGGTGAAGAGGTATTTCACTTTCTACAATATTTGTGGACTATTTCCTTCCAAGTAATTTGAAGGCACATGATGAAATGCACATGATATAAAATCAGATTTTCCAAGGTTGTATAAAGCAGACACTATCTTGAGTAAAATGTAGAGACTTGGGGCTGGAGAGATGGCTTAGTGGTTAAGGCGTTTGCCTGCAAAGCCAAAGGATCCGGGTTTGACTCTCCAGGACCCATGTAAGCCAGATGCACAAGGGGGTGCATGCATCTGGAGTTTGTTGGGAGTGGCTGGAGACCCTGACACACCCATTCTCTTTCTCTCTCACTCTCTGCCTGTTTCTTAAATAAATAAATAAATAAATAAATAAAATGTAGAGACTCTTGGACCCTTGAGTTGAACATATTCTAACTCTTGTTGAATTTCTGCCACGTGGTGCCCAAGAGCACATTGTGTCATGTCAGCCACACCTTTTCCACAACAAAAGGAATGCTCTAGCACATGGTTAAGAACACAGATTTTTGACAGATCTGTCCAGCCTCAGCCCCCGCACTTTTCAGCCATGTGATCAGGGGCCTTAGCTTCTCAGCTATAATGTCAGGGTCACGCTGCCCATCCATCATGTGGGATCATTGGCAAGCTCATGGCATGGCGCCTGGCACTCAGAGCTAGCATTCAAGGTATGTTGACTGGTACTGTTACTATGAAGGGTGTATAAGTAAATAAGAAAAAAAAAAAGGGCCGAGGAGATAGCTCAGTAATTAAAGATGCTTGCTTGCAAGTCTGCTGACCCAAGTTCATCTCCTCAGTGCCCGTGTAAATCCAGACACAAAGTGCCACACCCATGTGTAATCCCATCCCTCTAATGACAATGGGAGGTGGAGCCAGCAGAAGCTGGAAACTTGCAAGCAGCAGCAGAGGGACCTTGTCTCAGAAAAAAGTGGAAGGAAAAGGGAAATACCCTGAGGTTGTCCTCTGACTTCCACACATAAGCATGAACCCGCCCCCCCCACAAGTAATAAAAGAGATAACAGGGGCTGGTGGGATGGCTTAGCTGTTAAGGCATTTGCCTGCAAAGCCATAGAACCCAGGTTCGATTCCCCAGGACCCATGTAAGCCAGATGCACAAGGTGTCACCTGCTTCTGGAGTTTGTTTACAGTGGCTGAGGCCCTGATACGCCCATTCTCTCTCTCTCCAATAAATAAAATAAAATAAGTCTTATAAATTTAAAAAATGTTTTAAAAAAGAAAATAATGGTATACAAATACAGCTGCAACTTTTCCGTGAAGTTGCCCTCAAGCAGGAGGTTCTCACACTAAACTATCATATGATGTCTGATGTCTGATGGACATTTTCAGCCACAGTTTTGTTCAGGCACATGTAGGAATGCAGTTAGAATTGACGAGTCTTCCAGACTATGGACAACGGGAGAGAATGTACCCCTGACTGGCAGAGGACACAGGGTCTGAACTGCCCACTATTGTTACAGGCAGGGCTCCACCTTCCGACACTCACAGCTCTGACCCCAGGAGCAATCAGGAGCCTGGCAGCCATGGAAAAAGCATCTGCCTTGGGGAATTTGCAGGGCTGTTGTGAACAAAGTGGGGCGGGGGCAGTGCTAGGGAGCTTCAGAAACAGGGGACAGGAGACAGAGGAAGGCACACTTGCACTTGAACTTGAGAAAGAAATTGCTATGGAACTGGGGAGATGGCTCAGTGGTTAAAGGCGTTTGCTTGCAAAGCCTACTGGCCCAGGTGCAATTCCACAGTACCCACATGAAGCCAGATGCACAAACTGGTGCATATGTATGGAGTTCATCTGCATTGGCAAGAGGCCCTGGCATGCCATTCTCTCTCAAATAAATAATGAATAAATAAAGCCGGGTGTGGTGGCGCACACCTTTAATCCCAGCACTCATGAAGCAGAGGTAGGAGGATCGCCATGAGTTCGAGGCCACCCTGAGAATACAGAGTGAATTCCAGGTCAGCCTAGACTAGAGTGAACCCCTACCTCAAAAAACCAAAAAATAATAACAAATAAAATCTAAGAGAAAAGCAGTTTCTATGGACCAATGAGTTCCCCTCAGATCACATGCGCAAACCCCAGTGGGATGGTACTGGAGGTGGGACCTTTGGGAAGTGATTAGGATTAGATGAAGCCATGAGCAAGCTCCCTCCGTAGGATGATGGGACCAGTGCCTTTCTAAGGAGAGACCTTGTTACTTCTCTCTCTGCACTATGAGGATGCAGTAAAAAGACAGCTGGCTGTGATCCAGGAAGAGGGTCCTTATCAGAACCATGCATGATGCTGGGGAAGTGGTTCAGTTGATAGAATGCTCACTTAGCATGCATAAAGCCTTGGGTTTGGTCTCCAGCACCTGGGCATGGTGGCACATGCCTATAATCTCAGCACTTGGGAGATGGAGGCAGAAGGATCCCAAGTTCAAGGTCATTCCAGTTACACAGTAAGTTTGAAGCAGCCTGAAATACATGAGACCCTATCACAGACAAATTCAGCCCTGCTGCACATTTGATCTTGGACTTCCAGCCTCCCGAACCAGAGGATCAAATGTTTATTCCTGAAGCCACCCAGCCTGTGGTAGGTCATGATAGCAGCTGAGGAGATGGCATAGAAGCTTGCAATCCCTTGGACTGTTTAACAGATGAAACTTGTCTCCAGCAGGCTCAGTTGCCCTCGGAGGGCCCAGCATGCTACACTGCACATGTGTGGAAGTGCACCCATCCACCCCAGTAAATATGTACATCAGGCATTAGTGAGAGAGAGAGGGAAAGAGAGAGAGATTAATTCATGGGGGAAGGAAGGACAAGGAGCTGCTTGCCAAAAGTACACATCTGGCAGTTACCCAGATCTGCAGGGTCAGGGTCCCTAGAATCTGTATTTGACACCAGTCCTCAAAAGACGTCTGGCATGGCTACATGTGAGAGCCCTTCCTCTATGAGAGCATGTCGAGGCCTGGGGTAGCCCAGGATTCTGTTGCTGCATGACTTTCCTCTTGGCCAAGCACTCTGTGTACACAGGCTCCTCTCTATTTGTGTGTCCATTTTGCAGAGGCACTGATGGCAGCAGCCGGGAGGCAGGCTGGGACCTGGGGCCAGTGTGTGTGCCGTTTCTGAGGCTGCAGACATCGCCTACTACACTTGATCTGCCTCTCACTTTTAACACAGCAAGCCCAAGCTCGGAAAGTCAACAGTCTCTTTCCTCTTTAGCCTTGGGGCCAAACTGCAATTTAAAGGAGGCTGGAGGTTTTATAAAGGTCTAATGGCTTTCAAGGCAGTGGAAAGCGTGATTTACTGCAAAGGCTTAAGTGAGCCAGTGCAGGGCTGGCCACGGCCCTCTGGACACCTATCAAAGCCTCGGTGCTGACCGTCCTCGCCCTTCCTTCCTGCCCCGTGTCCTGCAACTCGCACTGCCAGCCCCTGAGCTCAGCTGCAGGCCTTCGGTACTCATCAGCTCTTCCAGAGCCCAAGTTTGAAGGCTGCCAGCCAGTGTCGAGGTCCTTGCTGGGAGTCTTGCTGCCTGTTAACCTTGGTATGGGATTTTAAGTCTGTGAGCCTTGGTTTCCCTGTGGCTGAAAAGGGGTGGGGGGCTCTTCTTTATGACTGAGAGATTGATATGAGATGGGAGAATTCACAGAAGCTCCTAGGCTGGCATCTAAAAAGATCTTGGGATGGGAGGTGAGAATGTAGCTGTCATTATAGTTATCTGGAGAGTCCAGCTTTACAGAGACTTCTTCCTTCTATGCTTCTAGCCAGGGAACTGGTCAAACCATCCACCTTTGTGTTGCTCAACAGCTCCACCTCCTAGGACTTCTCTGAGCAGAGCAGGCGAGGAGGTCTGGGAACTTGCACCGTGGGCCCCTTGGTCCCCATAGGTGCTCCACAATGCTGGGGCACCTTCATCTCCTAAGGAGGCCAGTGATGCATGCTTGTTTCTTACAGTGTCTGCATGCTTTTCAGCCGGAATGCTGTTTACCTGCTAGGACCTGCGGCTGGCCACATGTTAGGCCGTTTTGGGTCCCATCAGCTAACAGAGATTAACAAGTGGGGACAGGAGAGAGATTCAAGGGAAATTTGGGCAGGGCACAGTGGCACAAGTCTTTTATCCCAGCACTTGGGAGGCAGAGGTGGGAGGATCACTATGTGTTGGAGGCCAGCCTGAGACTACATAGTGAATTCTAGGATAGTGAATTACAGGTCAGCGTGGGCTAGAGTGAGACTACAAAAAAAAAAAAAAAAAAAAAAAAAAACCCTCAAGGGAGATTCGGAAGCCATCACTTTAGAAGGGGGAGGTTCCAGCCCAGACCCCTCCTCAAGCCATGGGATCCTCTTTAGGTTGGGGAGGGTTTACTTCCTTAGTGATAAACTGGAAGAATCAATTAAGGACCCCTAAGGCCCCTAAGGTTTTCTCTACTCCCTAAATTCACTGCAAGCTTCTCACCATCTCTTGAGATACATACCTGGACTAGAAATGTAGCTCAGTTGGTGGAGTGTTTGCCTAGCATGCACAGTACCATGGATTCCATCCCCACTAACTGGGCATGTGGGAGCATGCCTGTAATCCCAACACTGCAGAGGTGGAGGCAGGAGGATCAGGAGTTCAGAGTCATCTTTGGATACATAGTGAGTTTGAGGCAAGTCTGGACTACTTGAGATCTTATTGAGATCTTGCCTAAAAAAGAAAAAGAAAAGGAAAAGGAAGGGAAGGAGAAAAAAGAAAGGCAATATACTTGATATTGAAACAAGATATGTCTCATATTTTCTGGTTGATTTTTTTTTTTTTCGAGGTAGGGTCTCACTCTTGCTCAGGCTGGCCTGAAATTTGCTATGTAGCCTAAGGGTGGCCTCGAACTCTTCACAATCCTTCTACTCTGCCTCTCAAGTGCTGGGATTAAAGATGTGCACCACTACATCTGACCACTCTGGTTGATTTTTTTTAATTTAAAATATTTTTATTTTTATTTATTTACTTGAGAAAGAGAGGGAGAGAGGAAGAGGCAGAGAGAGAGAGAGAGAGAATGGGTACATCAGGGCCTCTAGCCACTGCAAAAGAGCTCCAGAAGCATGTGTCATCTTGTGGGCTTACATGGGTACTGGGGAGTTGAACCTGTATCCTTTGGCTTTGCAGACAAGTGCTTCAACTGTTAAGCCATCTCTCCAGCCAGCCCTCAGGTTGATTTTTGTTGGTGCTGTTTTGAGGTCTCACTTGAGCTCAGGCTGACCTGGAATTCACTATGTAGTCTTGGGGTGGCCTCAAACTCACGGTGATCCTCCTACCACTGCCTCCTGAGTGCTGGGATTAAAGACGTGCGCCACCACACCCGGCCCTCTGGTTGATTTTTAACACAAAAAGTGGATATGTTTTACAAGCCCAGTGGGGAAGGAAGAAGCTTCTAGATTAAACTGAAAATCCCCTGGAGCTAGCAGGATTCAGGGGGCCGGACCTCAGCTTGCAGGACGTGGCCTGAAAGATGCCAGTGTCGGACCTCTTTGGGTGTGAGCCCCTCCAGGCCCGCTGTAGACAGATGCCTGCAAAACACCCCTGCCGCTCCAGGAACCTGACCACTCTCCCCACTGCCCCCTATGCTTCTCTTCTCCTTTTCCCATCCCTACATCTTCAGTTCTATTTGTGACTTGCCAGCATTTGAGCATCAATGTCACCTCCTGAGCAGGTACCTCGCCTCCGAGGAGGCAGGTTATGTAAAACCAACGAATCCCCCTGCTTTTGTCCCCTCTGCAGTCAGCTCTTCGGCATAGAATCCATTTATAACGGGGCAGCTGTATTTAGGGAGGAACGTCAGCTGCATTGGGCCTCTGAATCATTCCTCCCATCTCTCCGCTTCTGCCCCACACAGCCCATCCCTGCACTCGGCGCCCTTCATGGCAACACTGCATGATTCTTATTCTACTGTGAGCTAGCAAGCAAGCAGCAGGATTCTTAAAATACACTAGTGTGAGGCTTGGGGAGGGGTCACAGATCTGGCATCTGTCCTTCCAGGGACTCTGGAGTTGGACAGCTCTTGGTGGGGGATAGCTTTTCTTTGTGTTAAGCAAACAAGTCATTTGGAGAAGTAGAGGCAGTGGGGTGGACAGGGTTGGAACCACTCTGGGGTTTAACAGAGAGTTAACTTTCCAGCCAGCTATGATTTGTAAGAGAGCTTAGGGGTGGCAAAGAAAATCCTTTCTTAGATTCAGCAGCTTTCCCTAATCAGCTGGGTCTCTGGGTGGCCCTGCTCGGCTGACTGCTGATGTATTTCCTTTCCTCCGTCTCCAGCTCCTGTTAGGGAGCCAGGGGCCCAGGAGACCCGAGGCAGGGTTAGTCTTCCACAGAAAGAGGAGGCTGATCCCAGAATTCAGAGCACAAGAGCTTGTAAATCAAACCGTTAGCTTAATAGCTTGGGCCATTATTCTAAAGCAGTGGGGCTGAAACCCAAAGCCAGATGAAAATATAGTCAATTTGTTCATACTTTAGTGACTGAACGACTATGTAATGTTGGTGGGGACCGGTACTGCAGAAAGACAAGGACTGGGCTGGAGAGATGGCTTAGCGGTTGAGCGCTTGCCTGTGAAGCCTAAGGACCCCGGTTCGAGGCTCGGTTCCCCAGGTCCCACATTAGCCAGATGCACAAGGGGGCGCACGCGTCTGGAGTTCGTTTGCAGAGGCTGGAAGCCCTGGCGCGCCCATTCTCTCTCCCGCCCTCTATCTGTCTTTCTCTCTGTGTCTGTCGCTCTCAAATAAATAAATAAATAAATAATTTAAAAAAAAACTTAAAAAAAAAAGAAAGACAAGGACTATGGGAACTTGGTGTGTGGATAGAAATGGAAACTGCAAGGTGTGGGGGCAACGACTCTGCAAAAGAATGCTGGTTCACCAGTTGGAACATGGACTTAGCCCCCAGCAGCCCGTAGCCTGCACTGTCCAGGTATGGCACTGGCCACTGGCCTTCATGGCTAACAGAAATGGAATATGAGGGCTGGAGAGATTGCTTAGTGGTTAAGGTGCTTGCCCATGAAGTCTAAGGACCCAGGTGCAAACCCCCAGGATCCAGATAAGCCAGATACACAAGGGGGTGCATATGGCTAGAGTTCATTTGCAGTGGCTAGAGGCCCCGAAGCACCCATATTCTTTCTCTCTCTGTCTTTCTCCAACTCTTTTTCTCTCTCAAATAAATAAATAAAATATTTAAAAAAATTTTTTGTTTTGGTTTTTCAAGGTAGAGCCTCACTCTAGCTCAGGCTGACCTGGAATTCACTATGTAGTCTGGCTTGTTTATTTTTATTTATTTATTTGAGAGTGACAGACAGACAGACAGAGAGAGAAAGAGGCAGAGAGAGTGAGAGAGAGAGGGAGAGAATGGGTGTGCCAGGGCCTCCAAGCACTGCAAACAAACTCCATATGCATGCACCACCTTGTGCATGTGGCTTACATGAGCAGGGTCCTTAGGCTTCACAGGCAAGCACTTAACTGCTAAGCCATCCCTCCAGCCCCAATAAATTTTTTAAATAATTTTTTTAAAAAAGAAATGCAATATGGGCTGGAGGGATGCCTTAGCAGTTAAGGCATTTGCCTGAGAAGCCCAAGGACCCACATTCCATTACTCAGAACCTATGGTAGCCAGATGCACAAGGGGGAGCAAGTGTCTGGAGTTCATTTGCAGTGGCTGGAGGCCCTGGTGCATCCATTTTCTCTCTCTCTTTCTCTGATATGTGTGCATATATATATATATATATATATATGTATATATATATTTATTTATATTTATTTATATTTATATTTATATATGCAATATGAGAAAGTAGGTTTGGCAGAGAGTATGCAAGCGTTTTTGTGAGAAACCAGGAACAAGTGGGCTCAGTGAAGGGTTGACTAGAAAGACACCTGGGAAAGAGTGCTGAATCTCCATCCTCCAAAAAGCTTTCTGGAGACAGGGTCTCATCTATAATCTATAGCATAGGTTTCCCTCAAAGGCCATGTAGGGGTGTGTGTGTGTGTAACCACAGCATGTCCATGTGTGTAAGTGCAGGTGCACATATGTATGTCCCAGTTCACACAGGGAGGCCAGAGGGCAGCCTGAGGCGTCAGTCCTCGCCTTCCACTTTGTTTGAGGCAGGTTCTCTCATTCAACGGCAACAACAGCTAGCCCACCAGCTTGCAGGTGGTCCTCTTGTCTCCACCTCCCTTCTCTCTGTAGGCACACTGGATTACAGATGCCAGCACCACAGAATCCTGCTTTTATGTGGGTTCTGGGATCTGAATCCAGGTACTCACACTTGCACAGCCATCACTTTGTCAGCGGAGCCATCTCCGCAGCACACTGTGCTTCTCAAGCATTGGGATCACAGAGGTGCAAGCCATGCCTACCTAAAACATTTTGGCTGATTTTATAAAAGTTACATGCTGGGCTGGAAAGATGCTCAGTGGTTAAAGGTTTTCATTTTCAAAACCTGCTGGCCCAAGTTCAATTCCCCATTACTCACATAAAGCCAGGTGCAAAAAGTGGCACATGTATCTGTGTGTAACTGCAGTGGCAAGAGGCCCTGGTGTACCCATGTACATTTACGCAGATACATACATGTGTAACTAAATAAAAAATTTAAAGTTACATGTATGCACTGAAAAACTCAAACCAGGGCTGGAAAGATTGCATAGTGGTTAAGACACTTGCCTGCAAAGCCTAAAGACCCAGGTTTTACTTCCCAAAACCTCCAGAAGCCAGATGCACACGATGGTATATGTGTCTGGAGTTCATTTGCAGTGGCTAGAGGCCCTGGTGCACCCATTCTCTCTCTCTCAAATAAATAAAAATAAAATATTTTTTAAAACCTTAAAAGAAAAACAAGCCAGGTGTGGTGGCACACGCCTTTAATCCCAGCACTCAGGAGGCAGAAATAAGAGGACTGCCATGAGTTCGAGGCTACCCTGAGACTGCATAGTGAATTCCAGGTCTGCCTGGACTAGAGTGAGACCCTACCTTGAAAAAGCAAACCAAACCAAACCAAAACAAAACAAAAAAACCATAAACCATGCAGAAAAGAGTATCAGAGGAAATGAGATCTGTCAGCCTTTCCCCCAGCACCACCATCACTGTGGGGATTCTCTTTCCAGATACTGGTACTGCTATGGGCATATAGGACTGATGGTGTCCTATCCAGGCAGGTCTCACAGCCAGGGTTCTCCCTCCCCAGCATATTTAGTAAAGTATGGATCAGTGCAGATCAAAGTTGTGGCTTTCCGCAGTTGACCCTCAAAGCATAGAGCCTAGTTTGCTCTTCCCAGGCGCCGCCAGCACATCTCTCTGCATAGTCTGAAGTGCTGCCATCAGCATTTGAGTTCTGGCCCCCGTGCATTTGGGCAGCAAAATAAACCACCTGCTTTTTAACAAAGTTATTTGGGGCTGGAGAGATGGCTTAGCAGTTAAGCGCTTGCCTGTGAAGCCTAAGGACCCTGGTTCAAGGCTCAATTACCCGGGACCCACATTAGCCAGATGCACAAGGCAGCACACGTGTCTGAAGGATTTGTCTGCAGTGGCTGGAGGCCCTGGCACGCCCATATTCATTCATTCATTGATTCTCTCTCTTTCTCTCTCACTCTCAATAAATAAAAATGAACAAAAAAAAGTTATTTGTATTTTTTTATGCGAAGGGGGAAGAAAGAGAGAAAGAATTGGTACACCAGGGCCTCTAGCCAGTGCAATCAAAAGTCGATGCACGTGCTACCTTGTGTGCATGTGCGATCTTGCACACTTGCGTCACCTTGTGTGTCTGGTTTATGTGGGATCTGGAGAGTCAAACATGGGTCCTTTGGCTTTATAGGCAAGTGCCTTAACCACTAAGCCATCTCTCCAGCCCCACCTGCACTCTTCTAATGTGTGTGTGTGTGTGTGTGTGCGATAGAGGGTGCATGTGCATGTGGAGGGTAGAAAACAAACACCATCCACCACTTTTTTTTTTTTTTGAGGCAGGGTCTCTTACTGGCCTGGATCTCAGTGATCTGGCTACACCTGCTGACAGGTGAGCACCAGGCACCCACCTATCTCCACATCCCCAGTGCTGGGGTTACACTGCCCTGCCTGGCATTCTTATGTGGGTACTGGGGATCAAAGCACATCCTCATGCTGTACTGTCAGCTATTGCCTCAGCCCCACAATCTGCTTCTCATGGCTTACAATTCGGTGACCAGATACTGTGAGGTTCAGAAAGCCACAGTTGAGGCGGGGCGTGGTGACACACACCTTTAATCCCAGCTTTCGGGAGGCAGAGGTAAGAGGATCGTGTGAGCTCAAAGCCACCCTGAGACTATAGAATGAATTCCAGGTCAGCCTGAGCTAGAGTGAGACCCTGCCTCGATAAACCAAAAAAGAAAAAAAAAAAAAAAGAGTCATAATTGAGAGCAAAAGGGAGTGATGTCTATGATGATGTCTCTCAACAGTCCCAAAAGAGGGCTGTGGGAGCAAGTGATCCCCAGCCTGGGATGTCATGTGAACCGTGTGGCTAGCCCATGCCTGGATGATATAGCAAACATTATATGGTTTATCAACACTCCCCACACTTTGGGCTGCCAGCCAAGCCTGGCTGTTTCAGTCTGTGATGCTGTGTACGTGAGGATAGAACTTCTCTAAACTTTCTCCCATCTATCTGTCCAGCCGTGCAGCTCCTGACCACTTGTTGGTTTAGTCACCTCTTTCTGTCCATCTCATTCCCTGCAGGTAGCCCTACAGCAGCAGCAACAGTCTTAGCCTGGCCAAGTCCTCAGACCTGAGAACACAGCCCGGGACTGAGGGGCTCAAGGGAGAAGTGTGCACGTGCAGGGGTGAACAAGCAAATGAACGTATGGATGATGCCACCCTCCTCAGGCAGCTGCCATTTATTGTCAGCATATCATGGGCCAGATGCTGTGCTTAATGTTGTCCACATGGGCTCGTCAAATTCTCCCAGCAGCCTGGTCGGGAGAGTATGGACAGGTCATTTTGCGGGAGAGGTCTTTGACTGATAAGGTCATGAGGCAGGTCACCCTTTAACTCTGCTGGCACACACAGACACCATGCTGTGCCCCACCTTACTGTCCACTGGCCTCTACCCTGCCCTGCCACCCCCAGCGTGTAGAGATTAAGCTAACTGGAAAAAGGCTATGCCTGGGGACATGGAAGACTATGAACCTCGGGTGGAGCTTCTTAAAGACAGGAAATTACAGCTTCTCCATAGATTTCCTGATAAACATAAACAATTCATGATCTGATCTGCTGCAAGCTCGAGGATCTGTCATATGCTCTGACTGCCCACTGCTTTGACTGCCTGTCTCTAAATAAAAGCTGTAAGTACAGTCAGTTTGGGGAATACTAGAGTGCACCCCCACAACTCCCCATTAAATCATATTTTCCTAGTGTGTATTCATTTCACGTTTATCCAAACACCACTGGACAGTGCACAAACCAGCACACATTGGGTGTGGCACGAAAGCCCCATGTCACTGAGTACAGAGGGTGTCAGCCCCCAGCCCAGTGACCCTTCCATTGAAAGTAAAAGATGTTCACGACCCATCCCCCATATGAGAGCCCAAGAAAGGGGCTGAGCTATTACTGTGGTGGTTCATTCTGGACTGTCTGTCACCTCAAAGAATCCTCACTCTGTCATGAAAGAGAGAGGGGCTCACAAGGCCTACCCTCTCCCCAAAACCTATAGGCAATTAGGGGTTGCTGGAGAAGGGAAAGAGATTTCCTTCAGGGGCGTAGCCACTGGTAGGTTGCCCGTGCTCTGGTAAATAACCCCTATCCATGCGCCTGTAAGCAACATTAGTGAACTGCATCGAGACACCAGAACTAACATGAGCGGAAGGATGACTGCTTGTGAAGAAGGAAGGATAAGTGCAAGTGGGTGGGAGATGAGAAAGGGCGACAGGGCAAATATTATTAAAATACTTTATAGCTGGGCATGGTGGCGCACGTCTTTAATCCCTGCACTCGGGAGGCAAAGGTAGGAGGATCACCCTGAGTTCGAGGCCGCTCTGGGACTATATAGTGAATTCCAGGTCAGCCTGAGCTAGAGTGAGACCCTACCTTGAAAAACCAAAGAAAAAAATAAATAAAATCAAATATTTTATACATATATATGGAAACATCATAATGAAACCCATTGCTATGTATAACTAACATATACTAATAAAAAGAATAAAAGCTGGGTGCGGTGGTGCATGCCTTTAATCCCAGCACTGGGTAGGCAGCAGTAGGATTTCAAGGCCAGTCTGAGACTACATAGTAAATTCCAGGTCAGCCTGTGCTTGAGCGAGACGCTATCTCAAAAAATTAAAAAAAAAAAATTAAAAATTACAAAAAACAAAAAGAGACCTTGATCTGCTGTTTGCATGGCTCCTTGACCCACCTGAAAGGGTGAACCAGCAAGTCTTGGTTCAGAAGCTACGGCATAGGACTGATCCCACCCTCCCAGTTTCAGACGTGTTCTGAGCTCCCAGCCTCTCGGCTGAACGCCCTGGCTGGAAGGCTCTGCACCAGCTGATAGCTGACCCTCCCTCCTGGGCAGGGCCCTCCCCCGGCAATAGCTGGTCACAGACACAAGAAGAAAGCTAGTGTCCCTGATGGCCCTGCCTCCCAGGCCCTGCTAAATGGGCCCATCTGAAGCACCCCCTGGATGGAGTGTGTACCCCTTCCTGACCCCTTTCCTCTCACCATCCCAAGGACCGGGGTCCTCCACCGCCCCTCATGGCCGGCCGAGAGGAAGCAGAGAGCAGCCTGCCTGATTCGGTGACCCAGGCTGTGAGGTGGCCGCCGCGCCCTGCCTGCTGCTTTTTCCACGTGAAAGGTGTTTAATTATTTCTGACAGAGTTCAGCGTCGACATCTGTTCGTGAGCGGGCAGAGTCCATTTAGGTTATCCATCACCCTGACAGGTTCAACTTTTTTGGAAGCGCTTTTTTCCTGTCATAATGGGGCTGAGGTGGGGGTGGAGGATCAGCCACGATGTTCGACGTTCGACCCAGACAAAGACCCTCCTGAGGCTTCCTGCACCATGACAGGACAGCGGCCTGACCCAGGTCCTTCTCAACACAGCCCCTGTCTGTGTGGGGAGGGTGGGGCTTCTCGGGTATCCGTGGTGAACAAGGGGGCTTTGTTGGGTCTGTGACAGACTTTAAGATCCTGTGGTCTTTCTGGGCTTTGCATTCATCCATCTACTCACTCATCCATGAACTCATTCATTTCGGATGTTTACTAACTGCCTCGCCTGTGCCAAGCACCGTGCTTGGCTCCAGGGACATGACGAGGGATGTAGAGGCCCGGTCCCTGTACAGTCACACTTTACTGGGGAAGATGAGGAAACTGCCCAGTTACTTATCGAATTGCAAAGGTGCTAAGTGCCCTGACAAGAAGGCATGGCACCCTGTGAAGGCAAGGCAGAACTTGCTGGGGCAGAAAGGAGTCTCAGGAGACACGCCCCCCTACCCCAAGGGCTGAGGTAGCCTGAGATTTTGGATCCAGTTTTTTTTTTTCTTTAAAGACTTCTGGTATCTTTTATTTTATTTTATTTATTTGAGAGGGAGGGAAGGAGAGACAGAGAGAGAGAGAGAATGGGCGTGCCAGGGCCTCCAGCCCCTGCAAACGAACTCCGGACGTGTGTGTCCCCTTGTGTATCTGGCTTACATGGATCCCGGGGAATCGAACCTGGATCTTTAGGGTTCACAGGCAAGCGCCTTAACTGCTAAGCCATCCCTCCAGCCCTGGATCCAGTTCTTATGGGACATACTACTTCAGCTCCCTGAGCCCCAGCGTCCACATTGGTGGCACAGGGACATGATGTCCAGCATTTGACTCATGGTGAAGGCTCTGTCAATATTGTTGTTGGTGTTACTTCCCAACAAGGAAGGCATTGCATGTGACATTCCATAACAGCTGCCTTTGAAAATCTAAGGGTCTCTGCTAGGTGGCACAAGTGCCCAGAAAGAACCCTGCTCTAAGCATCCTGCACATGCACCATTTCCTGGACCAACATGATGGGTTACTGGGGCACTAGTTGACTCCCAAGGGAATCCTCAGAAAGGTGGAAGCCCCTCAGCAAAGGCCAGGCTTGCACTTGTCACCCATGCCTCATCCTTTCTGTGACACGGTAGGCAGTGGGCGCATGCCAGCCTGGGCCCTGCAGGTCCTCATCCTGGGGTTCAAGCCAGCCTATCTAAGGATGCTGGAAGAGACACTGGCCCACCTCACTTCCATGGAGGGGTCAGGATGCTTGTTTGGAGGATGAAATGACACCATCCACATAACCAGCCACATGTGATACCCTGGCACTAGGAATGTGTCATTACTGGGTTGCTACTGGTCCTCAGAGTTTATCTCAGATCAGCGTTCTAATGAGTAGAAGAAACAGCTGAAAGAAATCCTCTCTTTTGCAAATAGAAACATTTATTTCTGCCCCTAAGCTCCTGCTGGGGCCAGCCTCTGGCTGGGCATGGGAGACAGGAGCCCCCACCATGGAGTCTTCCATGGGCTTTCTTCGGTACCTGGGTAGGGGCGTCCTTCCCTTAGTGGGAGGCCACTTGCAACCCTCCTTTGTCCATGGGCTTAGACTCTTAAGTCAGAGATTCAAGGCACCCCCTCTGCCTGGGGGGCATCCTGTGCCTGTGGAGCCAGGGGTCCTGGTACCTCTTGGGCAATGTCACCCAGATACCTGCATACTTTCCATCACCAGGCAGCATCGGCGAGAAAAGGGAAAGAGGAAAGACAACGGGGTGGCAGGGGGAGGGCTGAGGAAGGAGATTGTAGATAGCGGAAATTGAGAGAAGCAAGCACTGGGGTATGTTTTAAAAGGACTGATGTTGAGAGAACCAGAGAGAAGTGGGAGGTGAGTTGGGCTGTTGAGGCTGAGGTGAGTGGCGCTTTAAGCAGCAGCGGTGTGGCGATGATTCCAGCCACTTCCTGATCAGTGGTCGGTCAGGTTCTTGCCTTGACATTTGCTGTGAGCACCAAGGCAGCCTGGGCTGATGGGCGGTGGGGCACATGGCCACTGACATATGCTGATGGAGGCCACTTGGGCAGGACATGAGAGGCCACATCAAGGGGGGGGCAGAGCAGCATTCCTGGTGAAGTTCAGCACCTTGTTCAAGTGCATTAGGCTCAGGAAGGCAGCAGCCCCTTCATTGCCTAAATTGCAGTTTAACGTAGCACAGCAGCTGGGCAGGCTGGCCCGAAAATGTTATCTTGACAGGGCTGGGGAAGTCCTTCATAGTTCTCTAGAAAGCGTCTTTCCGCCCAAGTCAGACTTCTCCTCATCCTAGAGCATTGCTCCCTGTCCCCAGAGCAACATTGGTTGGAGAGGGCTATCCCTGAGAGCTTGTGACTATCTTGCATCACGGTCCTAGGAGCAGGACGTGGTGCATTTCCCTTAATCTGTAAATGCCTCCAACACAGGCACACACATACACATGCAAGCGCGCGCGTACACACACACACACACACACACACACACACACACACACACACAGTCTTTTTCCTACCCAAAGCTGTTGGCCTGAGTCCCTGTCTGCTGCCACAGGGTTAAATGAGTGAAAGAAGACAGGTTCAACTCTGAGGCCAGGGCACAGTTCACTCCCTGGGTCCTGATCCAGGCCACCTTGGTGGCATAGCCAGCACTTAATTCCAGCTCCCACAAATGTTTCAGCCCCTCTCCCCTGTGCACTGTCATGCCGCCGTCACTTGGGAATGTTAGCCTGAGGTCGTGAGGCCATCTAGCATCTGAGTCCTAGGAGCAGGGCACAACCCACATGTTATGATCTTGTCACTGGAGGGAGGGTCAGCCCAGGTCGTCTGTGTGCCCTGGGTAAACAGCCACCTCAGCACTGTGCTGAGATGACCTAGGTTAGGGCCAGCCCAGGCCCTGTCACTTCCCCAGCATGCGCTGACTTTCCTGGATGTGAAATGGGTTGATGTCATGTACATGTGCAGTCTCAGCTGAGCTAAGTGGGCTCGGAGCCCAGCCCTGAGGAAGCACTTACAACCTTAGCTTCTGCCGCTGCTGCTGTGGTCACGTGCACTGATGATCAGGAGCCTGGAGAACTCCTAGATAACGGGTAGATACTGGGCCAGGGGAGCAGCAGCCAGCCAGGTCCGTGGGACCAATGAATGAAGGGGACACTGACCTTCTGGAAGTGTGGCATGTGCCACAGGGCATCCAGCTTCACAGGTGGCTTGTACTTCCTGAGCTGACAGCTCCGAGTCTCATACAGCTTCCCCAGGATCACCTGCAGGCCAGAAACACAGCAGTGAGATGCCACGTGGCTACCTGGACAAGGCCAGGTAATGACCAAGGGCTGTGAGGACAGGGTTTGGGATGCTCAAGTAGCTGACTTGAGGGTGGCTTTCTTCCTGGCCCTGCCTCTTCCTTAAGGCTATTCTCAGCATTGGCCCTGGTTATGTGGCCCAAGGGGTCAGGGAGGTACCCATGGGACAATGTGGCACCAATTTCTGGTCTAACTTAGGACACTTAGCTGGGCGGGAAGGATGGTGTCCCTGTTACCCTTGAAACCCCTTTCCCTAAGGCTGACATGACTCCTCTGGTCCCTAGGGATCTCTGGTGTCTGGGTGAAGAAATGCATGACTCAAGGATGTCACTGCCCCGCAATGACTCCTCAGGAAGAGGAAGGCGGGCTCCTTTTGAGAAAGGGAACTTGAGTGTGTTCCAGAGTTAGCAAGGTCTCTGTTGGTGGGTCTCAGTGGCAGAGAAAGCCTGTGCCTCCTGAACCCCAAGTTCCATGCCCACTAGCAGGCACCAGTGTCAGCATAGCTCATGTCTTGTACCTCATGGGGGGTCTGTTGAGGACCAAATTGTTTCCCCTCCAAATTCAGATGGCGCAGCCCCAACCCCTATGTGACTGTGTGTGGAGATAAGGCCCATGATTGGTAACTTAGGTTAAATGGAACTATAAGAGTCGAGTCCCAACCAAATTCTTACAAGAGAAAAGCTAATGTGACCTAGCACATGTGGACACAGTTGGAAGGTGGCCGCCTGCCAGCCAAGGGCAATGGCCTCAGCAAAAACCAGTCCTGTTGACACCTCAATCTTGGGACTTCCAAAACTGTGAGAAGACAAATTTCTGTTGTTTGGGCTGCTGATCTATGCCATTTATTACCATGTTCTGGAAGATCAACACAGGGTTCAAGGCTTCCAACCTCAAACCCACTAGGGGGATCTGCGCCATGTGATTGCACACTGTGATAAGCCACATAGTGCCTTCCTTAGCTCATTTTGACTCACATCAAAGTGCAAAACTTCCCACTGGGTGTGGGGGGGAGGGGCTGACAGTCTCATATTTACCACTAGAGCCTAAGACAGAGATGTGGTTACAACTGGAGCAGTAAGGAGGGGCATGGGGACACAGGTGTCTAAGGATCTAGTCAAGATGTGCCCCTGAAGAGGCAGATGGGGAAAGGGCCTACAGGTCAGAATGGGGATCCTTATTTCAAGACCCACAGGCCTGGCCCATTGCCCCAGAAAAAGATTCTGAGTTCATTCCTCAGGCTCAACTGAGCACCTGACCCACCTTGCCTGGGTCATTCACTCTTTCAACAAATATTATTGAGAATTCTTCATGGACCAGACAAACACTAGGGAGGAGACTCAAAACTCATCGACATACTGCGAAGAAGTGACTGTTGGGTGCTCAGTGCTAAATGAGGCATCTTCATGACACCCTGCAAAGCTCAGGGAGAACTGTCAAAGAGGTGCAAGGAAGAATGTGAGAGCCGAAGCTTGTGGAGGAGCGCTGCGGAGTGCTGGCTTCTAAACACCAGGCGGCCGCTACCTTCGTGACCTCACAGCAGCTGCGCTTATCTGCACCAGACCTACGTGCCACTGGGCTTATCCAACATGTTCTCATGGATGATGGAAGAGGGCAAAAAAGGGACAAAGAGATGGGCTGGAGAGATGGCTTAGCAGTTAAGGCACTTGCCTGCAAAGCCTCACAATCCAGGCTCTTTTCCCCAAGACCCACATAAGCCAGATGCACAAGGTGGCATCTGGAGTTTGTTTGTAGTGGCTGGAGGCCCTGGTGTGCCCATTCTCCCTCTAGATTGGCCATCCCCCCCCCCCGTTTTCTTTTATTATTTATTTATTTATTTACTTGAGAGAGTGAGTGAGCGGGAGGGAGAGGCAGATAGAGAACGGGCATGCCAAGGCCTTCAACTGCTGCAAACAAGCACCAGATGCATGCACCACCTTGTGCATCTGGCTTACGTGGATCCTGGGGAATTGAACCTGGGTCCTTTGGCTTTGCAAGCAAGCACCTTAACTGCAAGTCATCCCTCCATGGACCCCTCTCTTAAATGATATAAATAAATAATAAAATATTTTTTTAAAGGGACAAAAAGAAAAAAGTGTTCCGTGGAAGAAGGACACAGGAGAAGAGACAAAAGCAACTCAGGAGGCTGAAGTAGAAGGAAGGAGTGCCTGGGCTAGAGTGAGCTCCAGGTCAGCCTGGGCTAGAATCAGATCCTGCCTCAATCTTTATCTCCTTGTGAATAAATAAAAAATATTCTTCAAAAATATATTATGTGCTCCAAGGAAATGGCTTAGCAGTTAAGGCATTTGCCTGTGAAGCCTAAGGACCCTGGTTTGATTCCCCAGGACCCATGTAAGCCAGATGCACAAAGGGGCACATGCATTTGGAGTTTGTTTTGCAGTAGCTGGAGGCTCTGGAGTGTCCATTCTCTCCCTCCCTCCCTCTCTCTCTCTTTCTACCTGCCTCTTCCTGCCTCTCTCTCTCTCTCTCTCTCTCTCTCAAATACATACATAATAAAATATATTTTGAAAAATACATTATATATGTGTATAAGTGCTGCCAATAAAAAGAGCCAGGGGCTCCCTCTCTCTGTCTCTAATAAATAAATAAAAATGAAAACTTTTAAAAAAAGATATGAGTTGTTTCTTCCCAGGATCATTTATTTAAAAAAAAGAGCCAGGGGCACATCACTGAATAAAACAAAGACCCCACCCTCATGGAGGTGACATTCCAATAGGAGAAAATCTATACCAAGTAAGTAATTCTAAATTGTCAATTTTTTGCATGTGTGAATGTGTATATGCATGTTTGCATGTGTGGGGGTGCACACGTGTGTACACATACATGTGGAGGCCAGAGGTTGACAGCAGGTATCTTCCTCAATCCCTTTCCATCTTACTTATTAAGATAGACTCTGTTGCTTCTAGATCTTACCAATTTGTCTCGTCTAGATAGCCAATTGCCCTGATGACCCTCTGTCTCTGCCTCTGGAGCACTTGGATTATAGGTGGGCTGTCACGACCACCTGGCATTTATATAGATGCTGGGAATTTGAACTCAGGTCTTCATGTTTGCATGGTGAGAACTTTGTCCACACACTTATATATATATATAGTTTTTTTTTTTTTAAGGTAGGGTCTCACTCTAGCCCAGACTGACCTGGAATTCACTATGTAGTCTCAGGGCTTCTAACTCATGGTAATCCTCCTATCTCTGCCTCCCAAGTTCTGGGATTAAAGGTGTATGCCACCACGCCTGGCCCTGTCATCAATATTTTGAAATAAAAACCAAACTGAAGCTGAGTAAGAGATGGGGAATGGCAAGATGTTGGTGGTGGGAACAATTAGGGAAGACCTTCCTGATGAGGATATAGTGGAAGAGAGAAGAAAAGTGGGAAAGGTTATCTTGGAGTATTTTTGGAGGGTATACAAGCAGGTTCAAAAGCCCTGGGATTGGAACATGCTGAGGAGATTAGAGAAACAACAAGGTGGCTAGAATGGCTGCTGGGAGAGATGGTGAGGCCATGGGTCTTGTTAAGCTTGGTAAGGACTCTGGGCTCTATTCTAGACTCATTCAGAAGCTTCTGGAAGGCAGAATGATGACTGACATGAGCCAACTCAACTTTTCAAGAGCTTCTATAAAGGACAGACCCTGGGGTTTCCAAGGGTGGTTGTTGGGTGAGCAGGTGGTGGTTGAAGACCATGCAGGTAAGACAGGAGCGGCCTAGGCTACCTTGAAGACATGGTCAGATGCAGGATTGACTGAGGGGCTGTAAGATGGGTCTATAGCAAAGAGGTCAGTAGAGCTGGGACGGGAACCACAGCCTTTCTTGTAGCACCCAAACCCCTGTGAGTCCTTGGGCTGCGGCAGCGCTGGGTAGCAGGTTCCCAGTCAGTCTTTGGAGAAGCCCAAGGTCCTGGGACTCCAAGTATGCACCTTACCCTACCCTGTTACCTACTGTCCCACAGTGAAGATGAAGACAGGGCTTAGTGGCATGGTATAATGCTGCCAAGCCATACAGCTTTCCATGGTGGGAGACGGCCTAGGTCCAGGCCAGCTGCTTCCAGGTACGTGCCCTAACCTCCCCGGGGGGCCTCCACACCACCCTTCCACTCCCTTCCTTAGGCCTTTGTGGTAGTTACGCCCCGGGTCGTGGGTCGGGTCAAGTGTTGAGCCTTCACTGGCCTGCAGCTAAACCCCGTTCACACTTGTGATGAATGCCTTGGGTACCATTTACAATATATGAACCAAGCAACAAAACAGCCACTTCTATGCTTCTAAAATCTGCCCATGTTGACTTCAGTAGGCAGGTGCAGGACCCTCGGATCTGGTCTAAAATGACCCTGAGAGCCTGGTAGGAGTAAATGTTTTGTGGTGACAAATGGAAGGTGGAACAAGGAGAGGCTACACTTTTCTCTTGTTAATCTATCTTTTGCTATAAGGTCTTGGGCCACAGACCCATGACAGGTGAAAGGAAAGTGATTCTTCCTCCCATAGGTAGGTCAGCATGGTGGGCCTTCAGTTACTCTGGCTTCTTTACGTGCCTGATGTGGAAAACGAGACTAAAGTCACATCCCCACATTTGAATACAAGTCCACACCAGCGTCTGGGGTGGAGTTTCCTGCACTGCTGCTTATGGGGTGTCTCTTTTAGCAGGAGGGGCAGAAAACAGGGTACTGTAGAGGCTCCAGTTTCCACGGACTCGCTGATGCTGAGCTGCTGAATAAACCGCAGCTCCCGCGTGGGGTCATAAAGCACTTTGTGATGGTAATGCTCCCTCTGAAACCAGCCGTTAGGTAAGTTGATTCTTTCTTGAGCTATTAAAAACCGACTGAGCTATGAGCTACGGTCCACTTTTAAAACATCGTCTAGGCATGGCTAAGGTCCCTCGGGCTACCGGAGGCCACTCCCTCTCCAAGCCCTGCACACCCGAACTTAGGCTTTGCCCTGTGACCTTTGGCCTAGGAAACTCCTTATCAGCCAAGGGTCTTCACACAGCCCATTCTCCTGCGACCCTCTTCCCGCCACTATGTAGATCACCTGACTCTCTCCCTATGTGCTGGAATGAATGTCTCTAGGCATTGGCAAGCAACCTTTGAACACACAATCCCCTTAGGACCCTCTTCCCGCTCTCAACTGCTTATAAACCCATTTCCCTGACAAGTATATGAGCTGTTCACTGAGACTGCTTCCCAAAGTGGTTCTTTTGTTGCACTCACGGCCGCTCAAGACCCTGCTCTCCACAGTTGCCTGGATGCCTTTGGGGAACTGTGGCCTTGAGGATCCAGGGACCCACACTTGTCCTGGAGGCACCAGGATCCCTGCTTGCAAAGTCTCCCCTTGAGCCCCATTTGACCCTCAAACATAGAGGCTGTTGCTATTCCTCCAGTATTATCAAAATCAGCAATCAAGGGACCTTAACTCGGAGCACTCTGGGGCCACACACATCTGGTCCTGATGCTATCAGGGAATCACCTCATTGCTCTGAGCCTCAGTTTCCCCATGACAATGAAGCAGAGTGAGGTCCTAGGATGACATGCTGATCTGATGTGTTTCTGAGCATGGGCATGAGCTCAGGCCAGTGCTCAGCATGGAGGGGAAGGAGGGAATGGGTGTTGGCCATGATTGCTGTAATAGAGCAGCTCCAGTTTTTCTACACATTTGTGTATGTGCATGCTGTGTTCTTATGTGTGGAGGCCCACGAGGATATTTGGTTGCACATGTTCATGAGTGTGAAGGCCAGAGGCCAACATCAGCTGTTATTTCTTCCAGGCACCATATACTTTTTTTCTTCTGAGACAAGGTCTCTCACTGGCCTGGAATTCATCAAGGAGGTTAGGTTAGCTGACCAGTGAGACCCAGGGATCTTCCTGTCTCTGCATCCCCAGCACTGAGATCACAGCTACGCACCACCACACCCAGTGTGGGTTCTGATAATGGAACCCAGTTCCTTGTGTTTGCCCAGCAAGTATTTTAACCTCTGAGCCATCTATCTAGTCCCAGGGGCTCCACTTTATTTTCAACCTTTTTATTGACAACTTGCATAAATGTAAGCAATATAACATGATCATAATCCCCTCTTAGCACCCTTTTTTCCCCCTCCCAAATCCCCTGTTGACTAATCCCTTCTTTCCAACTAGTCTCTTCTATTTTGATATCACTTTTCCCTCGTAATATGCAGGTCTTGTGTAGGTAGCGTCAGCCACTGTGAGGTCATGGCTATCAAGGCCACTCTGTCTGGAAGACAGCATTGTCAGCACTCCTCCCCTTCCTTTGGCTTTTACATTCTTCCCACCACCTCTTCTGAAATCGTCCCTGAGCTTGGGTGTGATAGAGAGTTAGTGCTGGGCACTCCACTGTCACTTCTCAGTACTATGGTTAGTTTTCAGTCACCATCTGAAAAGAGAAAGCCTCTCTAACCAAAAGCAACAGTAGCATTACTGTATGGGCATAAACATAAGTGTTTAGCAGTTTGGTGGGCATCATATATCCTCTTAGCCAGACAACAGTAGTGGCTTCTGCTACCGGGCTTATCACCTCCCTAGCCATAGGCTTTGTTTGTTTGTTTGTTTGTTTGTTTGTTTGTTTGTTTGTTTGAAAGCAACAGAGAGAGAGAGAGAAAGAGAGAGAATGGGCACACCAGGGCCTCCAGCCACTGAAAACAAACTCCAGAGACATGCACCACTTTGTGCATCTGGCTTACATGGGTCCTAGGGAATTAAACCTCGAACGGGGGTCATTAGGCTTGACAGGCAAGTGCTTAACCATTAAGCCATCTCTCTAGCCCGCCATAGGCTTTTGACTAAGAGCTTCAGTACCAGGCAGGGAATACCCATGGAGTGGGTCTCAAGTCCAATCAGAAAGCAGTTGGTCTCCCCCATAACAGACATGCCACCCTTGTACCAGTTGGTTTGTTTGGCCTGGCTGGCAGGCCATAAAGTTTGAAGGACCCACTGCTTGTTGACACCATTGACGGTTTGTTTTTTTTTCTCCCCCTCAAAAGGCTGTTTTCTGCCTAACACTTTCCAGGGCTATGACAGCTAGTTAGCAGGGAGGAGGCTTCCAGCTCAGCTCCAGCTTGATTTCTCAGTGACCTGCAGCCCAAGAATGTGGTGTCATCAGCAATAGGTTACCATCTAGTTCTTTCTGGTGGGCAACCAAGAGCCTCCAGTTTTTTTTGTTTTTTTTTTTTTTTTTTTTAGAGAGCAAGAGAGGGAAAGAAACAGGCACACACACACACACACACACACACAGAGAGAGAGAGAGAGAGAGAGAGAGAGAGAGAGAATGGGCACACCAGGGCTTCCAGCCACTGCAAATGAACTCCAGATGCATGCGCCACTTTGTGCATCTGGCTTATGTGGGTCCTGGGGAATCAAACCTGGGTCTTTTGGCTTTGCAGGCAAACACCTTATTGGCTAAGCCATCTCTCTAGCCCGAGCCTCCACTTTTTATGAAGTCTAAAAAGTACAGTCATTCAGACTTTACGACCATCAGTTTGTATTACAGGGATGAAAGGAGGCCACTTAAGCTCTCCCAATGTCTAAAGTTTGGACATTCTCTCTTTCTGTGTGTGTGTATGTATGTATGTGTGTGTAGGTGTATGTGTATCACAACATGTGTGTAGGTTAGGGAACAATTATAGGTTTGAAACAGGGTCTCTCCTGGCTCACTGTACACTGTTGTGTTCACCAGGCTAGCTGGTCTAGGAGTTTGCAGGAAGTTTTCCTGTCCCCACCTGCCTCACATTTCCCCATCAGAGAGTGCTGGAATTACAGAAACAATACCAGCTGGGGTGCCAATTTGTTAATCCATGGGGGATCAAAGCAGACTTTGAAGGACAGAACACTCCTTTAACATCAGGCCCTTTCAAAAGACTGTGTTCTTCCTGTTGCCCCAATGCAGGTCAGCTGGCCCAATCTCAATGGTTGTCATCTCTCACACAATTGCAGCTGAACAGGCATCAGTTTTGGCCCAAAGATTTCTTTTCTGTGCCATATCCCTCTGCTCACACCAGTCTGTTTCTACACAAAGCAACCCTGCACAAGTTCTCAGGACATGGGCATAACAGCAAGCCTCTCACACAGACCACTTCTAGCCCAGTCCAGGCAAAGTTCTTTCTCACTCTCACAAGCCAAACCTCATAGTCCATAGTTCTTACTGCATTCAGGTCTTTCAACACTGACCAAAATGGCCCATCACACTGTAACACATAGCACCGCAAGGTGTTTCTTAGGAAAGGTTTCAAATTCATTCATATTCCTCTTGAAAACCAGCTCCAAAAGGCCAAAGCCACACAGTCAGGTGTCTAGCAGCAAATGATACCACTCCTTGGTACCAATGTTACTGTTGCAGTTAGGATCATGTTGCTGGTAGAAATCACCTGACCAAGAGCAGATTTTGGGAAAAAAGGGGGGTTTATTTTGGTTATAGACTCAAGAGGAAGCTCCATGGTGGCAGGGAAAATGATGGCATGAGAAGAGGGTAGACATCACTTCAGGTGGACAATAGGAACAGGGGAGTGTGCCAAACTCTGGCAAGGGAACACTGGCTATAACACCCATAAGCCTGCCCCCAACAATACACTCCCTCCAGGAGGCATTAATTCCTAAATCTCCATCAGCTGGGAACCTAGCATTCAGAACACTTAGGTTTATGGGGGATACCTGAATCAAACTACCACACCAACCGATGTAGAAAAAATTAATTAACTAATAATTTTCAAAAATTTTTTTCGAGGTAGGTCTTGCTCTAGCTCAGGCTGACCTGGAATTCACTATGTAGTCTCAGGGTGACCTTGAACTCACAGCGATCCTCCTATCTTTGCCTCCCAAGTGCTGGGACTAAAGAATGCCACCATGCCTAGCTGGGAACATTATTTTTTTAAAGAAGTCATGCAGAGAGCATAGGTCTCCTGCAAGAGCTGGGATGGCTGGGTTCTAATCCCAGCTCAGAGGTGACATGTGACAGTTGACTGGTGACCAGTCTTTTACATTCTGGAATTAAGTACAAGCCAGATCAGGCCAGAACTTCTGTGAAGTAGACCACCCCTCCTCCCCAATCAGCCAGACACTCACGGATGCCAGCTCCCAGCTCTGCCCACCAGCCCTCCTCTACCTCCCCTGACCATCCGCCTCTCAAGGGCGAGGGCTGTGTTACCTTCTGTTTCTTCTCCAGCTTGATGGCTTGCTGGGCGGCCTTCTGTTCCTGCACCCACAGCTGCTGGTAGCGGTGCTGCAGCAGATCAAAGAACGGGGTCGATGGCCTAGGGGAGGAGAAGGCCGGACAGGGCTCCAGACCTGGGCAAGACCAGGATACCTGCTACCAGAACACACACCACCTGCTCTCCATAAGGCACAGGTGTCACTGTCACGTGATGCACCCTCCCCATAGCTGAGGAGGGTTCCCTCCAGTTCCCAGAAGCCCTGTAAGAGGTTGGTCTCATATACAAACTGCTCTGCAAACAGAACCTTTACATGTGGTGCCTGGATGGAATGAAGATTCTACCACTGACCCATCTTTACTATTTTATTTTTATTTTTATTCAGTTGAGAGACAGAAAGAGAGAGAGGGTGGGGGGGAGAGAGAGTATGGGCATACCAGGACCTCCAGCCATTGCAAACTAGAGCGAGACCCTACCTTGGAAAAAAACAAAACAAAACAAAACAACAACAACAACAAAAGAATACTTTCTTTTCAGGTCAGCAAGCTGCTCCCCGGCCTTGGTGTCTCCTCGCACTCCTGTTCTGTCCGTAGCCTCCGGACCTCAGCTTCCCTGCCATCCATCCTATTGGCCTGCTGTTTGGAACTGAGCTCATCTCTACCCTGGGACTTCTCTCCTTTTCTAATAGCACAGAGCAAAATCTGTCTTCACTATTTTTAGCTGGTGGCTGGCTCTGATTGTCCAGCACAGTGCCATTGGCCTTTGTCCGCCCCCTTCCCACACTGCAGTGGAGATACTCGTCCTTCTTTCCGTCTTAGACTTGGGGGAAAGTGGAGATCCCAGAGCAGGGCGTGGTGGGGGAGGGTAACAGCACTGCCACCCAGATCTTCCCAGCCACAAGGCTCTGAGCTAATGTAGATTCCAAGTCCTCCCAGGGGAAAACCAGCTGCTCCCATGTGGGAACCAATTTCTTTTTATGTATGTTTATTTATTTATTTATTTACTTGGGGGGGGGAGAAAGAGGTAGAGAGGAAGAGAATGGGCTCACCAGGGCCTCCAGCCACTGTAAACAAACTCCAGATGCATGCACCACCTTGTGCATCTGGCTTACGTGGGTACTGAGAAATCAAACCTTTGGTCAAACTTTTGGTCCTTTGGTTTTGCAGGCAAGTGCCTTAACAGCTAAGCCATGTCTCCAGCCCATGGGAGCCAATTTCTAAACAAGGTAGGAGACCGAATGTGCAAATGGACAGTGGCCAGGTGACATTCAAAATAGAACGCTGACCCTCAGTGGGCAGCTGCCCAGGAAGCCCACTGCCTACAGTGCCCAGCCAGGAAGCTGGCTGGCTATGTCAGGCTTGAAGCAAGTCAGCCTGCTATCTCAACCAGTGATCCAGAAAGTCATAATGACCCCATAATCACTAGAATGGGAGAGGCTGACCAACAGATACAAGTTACAATGAGCCGGGAGCAAGAAATTCTGGGTGCTATTCATAGAATGGGGACTATAAATAACAGTAATGTACATTTCTTTCTTTTCTCTTTCTTTCTTTCTTTCTTTCTTTCTTTCTTTCTTTCTTTCTTTTTTTTTTTTTTTTTTGGTTTTTCAAGGTAGAGTCTCGCTCTAGCCCAGGCTGACCTGGAATTCTCTATGTAGTCTCAGGGTGGCCTCGAACTCACGGAGCTCCTCCTACCTCTGCCTCCCAAATGCTAGGACTAAAGACGTGTGCCACCATGCCTGGCTCAGTAATGCACATTTCAAAAAGTTAGAATAAGCCAGGCATGGTGGTGCACACTTTTAATCCCAGCACTTGGGAGGCTAAGGCAGGGGGATCACTGTGAGTTCAAAGCCAGCCTGGGAGAAGAGAGTGAGTTCCACACATCTGGGTATGGGTGGCGCATGCCTTTAATGTCAGCGCTTTGGTGGCAGAGGTAGGAGGATCACTGTGAGTTCGAGGCCAGCCTGAGACTACATAGTGAATTCCAGGTCAGCCTGGGCTAGAGTGAGACCCTAGCTTGAAAAATAAGGTAGAAGATTTTGAAAGTTTTAAGCATAAAAAGGGGCTATGGAGATAAGTTCAGTGGTTAAAAATGTTTGCTAGCAAGACTGCCAGCCTGACTTCAACACCCCAGCACCTCCATACGCTACATGTAAAGTGGCACATGGGCAGTGATTCTATCATATCCATGCCAATGGGAGGTGGAGCCGGGAGAATCTCAAAGCTCCAGGGCCAGCCAGACTGATGCACAAGAAGTAAGTAGCAAAAAAACAAAATAAGGGTTGGAGAGATGGCTTAGGAGTTAAGACACTTGCCTGCAAAGCCTAAGGACCCATGTTCATCTCTCTAGAACCCATGTAAGCCAGACACACAAAGGTGATGCAAGCTCAAGTTCACACATGCCCATTAGATGGTGCAAGCATCTGGAGTTCAAATGCAGTAGCTGAGACCCTGGTGTGCCAGTTCTCTCTCTCCCTCTAAGATAATAATAATAATAATAATAATAATAATAATAATAATAACAACAACAATAATAATAATAATAGAAGGGAGAAGACATGGCTAAAGCAGGGTGGAGGGAGAGGACAGACATCTTAAGGTTGTCCTCAGACCTCCACGTATGCACAGTGGTACATGTACACCCAAACACACGCACACTCATGGTATACACACATACACACTCTCTCTCTCTCATAAAAAGAAAGGATAATACCAGGCATGGTGGCACACGCCTTTAATCCCAGCACTGGGGAGGCCAAGGTAGGATTGCTGAGTTTCAGGTCAGCCTGAGAATACATAGTGAATTCCAGGGTAGCCTGGGCGAGAGGGAGATCCTACCTGGCGGGGGGGAACAAAAAAAAGAAAAGAAAAAAGAAAAATCAAAAGAAAGGATAACTGTTTGAGGAAATACATCTAATATGATTTAAACATCATGTAATGGATACACGTACCAGAACATTTTACAAGATACCCCACTCTTACATTCTTATGTTTTTAATGTATCCGTCAAATTAAATTTCTAGGAGCTGAGGTGATGACTCAGTGGTTAAAGATGATTATCCTGTAGCCTGGGTTCAATTCCCCAACATCCACATCACAAGTATCTGTTATTTATTTGGAGCAAGCAGCAAGAGACCCTGTCACACCCATACACACATACATACACACATAACTAAATGAAAGATTTAGAAATAAATACATTTTTAAGGATTGGAGAGATGACTTAGTAAGTAAAGTGTTTGCCACACAAACAAGAGGACCTGAGCTCAGATTCCCAGCACCTCCATGTAACCACCAGGCATGGTGGCTTGCAGCTTGTGGTTTGTGCCTGTAATTCTAGCTCTCAGGAGGTAGAGACAAGGAGGACACCCAGGGCTCACTGGCTAACTAACCTAGACTCATCAGTGAGCTCTCCTGTGCAGTGAGAACCCCTGAAAAATAAGTTGAGTAAGACACCCAATGTCGGGCAGGAGAGATGGCTTAGCGGTTAAGCGCTTGCCTGTGAAGCCTAAGGACCCCAGTTCGAGGCTCGGTTCTCCAGGTCCCACGTTAGCCAGATGCACAAGGGGGTGCACGCGTCTGGAGTTCGTTTGCAGAGGCTGGAAGCCCTGGCGCGCCCATTCTCTCTCTCCTCTATCTGTCTTTCTCTCTCTGTCTGTCGCTCTCAAATAAATAAATTAAAAATTAAAAAAAAAAAAAAAAGACACCCAATGTCAACCTCTGGTCTCCACACACATACACACAGAGACACATGCATATCCTCACAAATACATGAACATGCACATACACCCACATTAAAAAATAGGGATATCAGACATTTAAAAACAATTTCTAGGGCTCATGACTACCCCTGTTTTAATTTTTCAGTATCAGGGATGTATTTCCCCCCATGCAGCGGGCCTCCAGTCCAATTAGAGGGCAGTTGGTTTCCACCATGACAGATGTGCCACTATTGCACCTGTTGGCTCATTTGGCCTGGCTGGCCAAATATAAGGCTTACAGAGTCCACTGTTGAGTATCTTCACTGGTGGTATCTCGTTCTACCCTTGAACTACATGTAGAATGGCTTCTTCCAGCTTTCTCTCAGCTGGTCAACATGGAGGAGGTTATCAGCTCAGTTCCAGCAGGATTCCCAGCCCAAGTATGTGGAGTCTTCAGCAATAGGGTCTTACCATCTATTCCTGGTGGAAAACCAAGGGCCTCGGCAATGGCCTATAATGTTTTGGGGGCATCTGGGACCTCCCTGGTCAACAACTCACTGGAGGTATCCCATCCCGGCACTGAAAATTTTCAAACAATGATCTATGGCTGAGTGTTCCATTGTCCGAAACCGGAGGATTCTATATGATTTATTTGCATCCTCTTAGATTTTGATTAGCCCTCCCTCCACCTTTCCTTTACTCAATCTCTTCCCCTGACCTCACTTTGGGCCTTTTCACCCCCATTAATCTATTCTTCTACTTACATATATACAGTACCATCCTAGTAAGTACTCCCCTCCCTTCCTTTCTCTTCCCTTTCTATCTCTTTTCTAGCTTACTGGCCTCTGCTACTGAGATTTTTCCTTCTCACACAGAAGCACAGTCATCTGTAGCTAGGATCCACATATGAGGGAGAACATGTGGCACTTGGTTTTCTGGGCCTGGATTACCTCACTTAGTATAATCTTTTCCAGATGTCTGGAAAAATGTATATACTATGCTTTTCAAACTGTCTAGTAAGCACTTCTCTTAATATTCATACCCTTACATTAATGCTACTCTCACTGTGGGTAGAGAATCTTCTCATTTCAGATGGCAGTGACCTTGGGACAACTCAGAAGGTACCATACTGCTGGAAAGAAGTGACTGGAGTACTGAGTAACATCTCGATCATACCTTCCAAGGCTCAGGGTCTAATGCGGAAGAGGTGGTGGAAAGAATGTAAGAGCTAAAGGAAGGGTAGGACTCCTTACAACGTGCTCCCTCCAGACATAAAATGGCCTGGATATCCATGACCTCACAGTGCCTGACACTACCTACACAAGACCATCATAAGAGGAGGAAAAGATCAAGACATCAAAATAAAAGAGAGACTGATCGAGATGGGGAGGTGATATGATGGAGACTGGAATCTCAAAGGGGAAAGTTGGGGGAGGGCGGGTATTACCATGGAATACTTTTTATAATCATGGAAAATGTTAATAAATTTGAGAAAAAAGAAAAGAAAAGAAAAGAAAAAATAAATAAATAAAAATAATTTCTAGATTGTTTAAGTTCTGGCCATGAGGGCCTGCATTCCTAGGTGGCAGGAATAGCTGGCGCTGAGTCCCTTCTGTCTTGGCACTGGTGAGATCCACTCCCTGCCAAGTCCCTTTCAGTGACTATGTGACTCCAAAGACAGCTGGAGAGCTGGTCTGGACCCTAAATGCCCTCCTACTTTCCCAGCTGCCCACGTCCCAGCCTGGAGGGGCTTTGGTCCCGGCTGAGCTGGATTCAACTTGAGCAGAAGTTCCCCAGGTCTCAGCATCTACAAACAGTGGCTTTGTTTCTGACTCTCCTACCCCTGCAGCGACTTTTATTGCTTAATTATTACACGCCCCATGCTTCTGAGCAGCTTAATTTATAGCCATGCTCTCTAATGACACTGTGTGCGTAATCTGGAAATATCTACCCCAAGAGGCTGTTCCCAGCTGAAAAGCCCTCTTCCCAACAGCCCCGTTCCATCCATCACCGCAGCCTGGCTGACCGCCTGTGTGTCCTGCTCCGGCCAGCGGAGGAGGCAGGCGGGGCGGGAGCCATGAGTTACGGTGGCCATCCGCCACCCGGCAGGTCTGCCCATTTCTGCTCTGGCTCATTTACTTGGATGAACAGGTGCAGAGACTGGCCTGATGTGGAAAAACCAGGCCATAAATTGGAGCCTATCACCTCCTGCTTGAAACACCCTCCAAGGCCTCTACTTTCTGAGCTGAGACCAGATTCCTGGCCATGATCTATGCAGTCTGACCAGGCCTGGCTCCCATCTCCCTCTCCAACATCTCTTGGTATTCTCTCCAACCCTTGAGGGCTTTCCTAGCATTTTAAGCCCTTTCCCTCCAGCTGGTGTCTTCATTCTCCCTCTTTCTTCCTCCTCCTCCCTCTCTCTCTCTTTCTCTCTCCTCCACTCACAGCTTCTCCATTGCCCGCAGTCCTCAGCAGTAGAGTCACCTCCTCTGAGAACTCATACCTGGCCACCCTGCCCTAAACATCCATATGAATGTACTCAACTCAATAAATAATAACCTAAATAAATAAATCTTAATGGGCTGGAAAGATGGCTTAGCAACTAAGGTGCTTGCCTGCAAAGCAAAAAGACCCAGGTTCGATTCTCCAGGTCCCATGTAAGCCAGATGCATGTGGTGGCACATGCATCTGCAGTTTGTTTTGCAGTGGCTAGAGGCCCTGGCATGTCCATTCTCCTTCTCTCTCTCTCTCCTTCTCTGTGTCTCAAATACATAAATAGTGAATGAATGAATGCACTCTACTCATCACTACTGAGTCACAATGGGTTTTAGCCAGGGGATAGCAACCTCAGGTCCCATGTTGGCTATGAACTAACAGCGCCACCCCCAAGAATTATTTGTTATTGAAAAGGAATAACAGAAAGAGAGGGAGGATGGAGAATGGGTAGGAAAGGAAATAAGCAATCCTAGGCTAAATTTTGATATATATCAGATTTCCCAGCTCACAACAGTATAAATGAGCCAGGCTCTCTGTGACTTAAACTAAGGAAATAAACTAATGGACAGTCAGCTCCGTCACAGGCGGGATGGTACTGCGTCACTGAATAGCTTACACAGAACAAGTAACGCAAACAAACTTTCTCCAACTAAGTGTCACACCTCAAACAAGAATGCATTAACTAAAGTGCATCATGGGTTTAAGTGCAAAATGCAAAACCATAAAACTCATAGAAGGAAATCTATAAATGAGGACTTTCTTCTCTTCTTTTTCTCTTTTCTTCACCTTTAGAAAATTTATGTACAGCCAGGCATGGTGGTGCATGCCTTTAGTCCCAGCACTCGGGAGGCAGAGGTAGGAGGATCGCCGTGAGTTCAAGGCCACCCTGAGACTCTATAGTGAATTTCAGGTCAGCCTGGGCTAGAATGAAACCTTACCTTGAAAAACCAAAACAAACAAAAAAAAGTACGTGTGTGTGTGTGCGCGTGTGTACCAAGGTCTCCTGCCATTGCAAACTAACACAGGTAAATGAACCTGGCTTTACATGAGTGGCTGGGGAATTGAACCTGGGTCTGCAGGCTTTGCAAGCAAGCACCTTTAACTGCCAGCTCCTCTCTTTTTTCCTTCCTTTTCTCTTTTCTTTCTTATTTTTAGGGGGATTTTAAAGACATGATCTCATGTAGCCAGGTTGGCCTCAAATTCACTATGTAGCTGAGGCTGGCCTTGAACTCCTAATCCTTCCGACCCCATGTCCCAGATAATGAGATGACAGGCATGTATGAACCATCACACCTGGCTATAGGTGAAGAGTTTCGTAGGTTCTGTTCCAAAAAGAAAATTACTGCTAAGTTAGACTTCTTTACACTGAAACCTTTTGTTCTGTGAGGTAACAAGAGACAGACCAGCTATAGACTAGGAGAAAATATTTTCAACAAAACCTGGCAAGGACTCTTAGCTAGAATAAAGAGCTCTCAAAACTCAACAGTTAAAAAAAAAAAGTTAGATTTTTAAAGGACTAAACAAGTCAAGTATGGCAATGCATGCCTTTAGTCCCAGCACTCAGGAGGAGGCAGAGGTAGGAGGATTGCTGTGAGTTTGAGTCTACCCTAAGAATACATAGTGAATTCCAGATCATCCTGAGCTAGAGTGAGACCCTACCTCAAAGAAACAACAACAATAATAACAAAAATGGACTAAACATATGAGAAGACACTGAATCAAAGAGGATGTATTGGCAACAGGTAAACGTAAGGAAAAGCAACCAGTAGCTGTAGCCATTAACGACATGCCAATGAAGACCATGACGATGCACCACTGTACCCTCGTAGTAAGACTAAACTAAGTGTTGACGTGACTGACTGCTGGCAAGGCTCAGAGAAGCAAAACCCTCCTGTGCTTCCAGAGGAGATGAACGTATCAAGGCTATTCTGACCAACCGTTAGACAGTTTCTCAAAAAACACGGACACAGACTGACCATGCAGCATAGCTATTGCACTCTTTTGAGTCTTTAAAAAAAAATGTATATGTATATATATATAATTTTTATTTATTTATTGCTAGACAGAGGTATTTGAGAGACAGAGGGAGAAAGAGAATGGGTGTTCCAGGGCCTCCAGCCACTGCAAACAAACTCCAGACGCATATGCCACCTTATGCATCTGGCTTTATGTGGGTCTTAGGGATTCAAACCTAGGTCCTTTGGCTTTGCAGGCAAGTGCCTTAACCTCTAAGCCATCTCTCCAGCCTGAGCTATTTCACTCTTGAACATTTATTCCCAAGAATTTCAAGTGGAGGTCTATCCCAAAACGTATTCACATATGTTCAGAGCAACTTGATCTGTAGTAGCCCCCAAATGGAACAGCCTTCAGGAACTCCGCAATGAAAGCAGCTGTGGCATATCCGTGTTATGGAGTGCTACTCAGCAATGAAAACGAATGAACTACTGATACCTGGCCATCATGGCTGGGTCTCTGGGCCTTTATGCTGAATGAGAAAAGGTCAGTTTCAAAAGTCACATTCTGTTTTTCTTCCATGTATGGAGTGTTATTAAATTTTCCAAGGATGACGAAATAATGGGAAGGGCAGGTCCTAAAGGGTAAAATGAGGGGATCAGGCAGTTTTGTATGTTGATTGCGTTACACAAACCTATCTTTGTGATACAGTTATGTAGAATAAGTCACACACACACACACACACACACACACGTGTGCATGTAAAGCTGCTGGAATCTAAATAACCCTGAGCTGGGTTAGTGTCCAGTTACAGGTTTGCACACTGCTCTATAGTTAACTAAAGTGGCATCAACAGGGAAAATGCGTGAAAAAACTTCGTTCTGTTGTCACGGATTCCTTAGAATCTAGAATTACTTCAAAATATTTTACTAGGGCTGGAGAGATTGCTTAGTGGCTAAGGCACTTGCCTGCAAAGCCAAAGGACCCAGGTACAGTTCCCCAGGACCCACGTTAGACAGATGCACAAGGGAGTACTCACACCTAGAGTTTGTTTGCAGTGGCTGGAGGCCCTGGCATGCCCATTCTCCCCCAAACCTCTCTCTCTCTCCCTGCCTATTTCTGTAATTCTCTTTCTCTCTCTCTCTTAAATAAATAAAAATATTTTTAAAACTTCTATTATATTAACAATCATCCTCAACTCTTTTTAAAAATAATTTCATTTATTTATTAGAGAGAAAAAAACAGGCAGGCAGATCGAGGATGGATGCACCAGGGTCTCTTTCTGCTGCAAATGAATTCCAGATGCATGCATCACTTTGCGCATCTGGCTGTATATGGACATTGGAGAATTGAACCTGGGACAGCAGGCTTTACAAACAAGTACATTTAACCATGAAACAATCTCCCATCCTGTAAAATATCTTGTTTATTTATTTACAAGCAAAGAGAGAAGGTGGGAAGAAAAGAAAGAGAGAATAGGCATGCCAAGATCTTTTGCTGCTACAAATAAACTCCAGATGCATGAGCCACTTTGTGCAGCCGGCTGTACATGGTAGTAGGGAATTGAACCTCAGCAAGCAAGAGCCTTTAACCTCTAAGGCATTTCCCCAGCCCCTAAAAGATATATATTTTTTTATTTTTTATTTTTGTTTTTAAATTTTTTATTTATTTATTAGAGAGTGACAGACACAGAGAGAAAGACAGATAGAGGCAGAGAGAGAGAATGGGCGCGCCAGGGCTTCCAGCCTCTGCAAACGAACTCCAGATGCGTGCGCCCCCTTGTGCATCTGGCTAACGTGGGACCTGGGGAACCGAGCCTCGAACTGGGGTCCTTAGGCTTCACAGGCAAGCGCTTAACCGCTAAGCCATCTCTCCAGCCCTATATTTTTAAATAGTTGAGGCTGAGAAGATGGCCCAGCAGGTAAGAGTGTTTGCCATGCAAGCATGAGGGCCTGCGTTTGATCCTCAGCACTCATGTGGAGAGCGGATGTGGTCACATCTATCTGTAACCCCAACCCTGTGGGGAGTGGAGATAGGAGAGCTGCTGGGGCTTGCAGGTCACCAGTCTGTCCAAACATGGCAGCTCTAGGTTCAGTGAGAGACTCTGTCTCAAGAAAAAGATGTGGAAGAGTGATAGAGGACACCTGAATCTCTCCTCTAGCCTCAGCACGTGTACATGTGGGCAAACATATCTGCACACACATGTGCACGTACAGTGCATACTCAAACCACACACATCACACATGCCCCAATAACATGTACTAGAATAGAAAACTGAACTAGGAGAGAAAGCTTCTTTACAGAAAAGAATATTACAACAATCACTATCATACAAAATGACAAAGAATACGAATCCAAAAAATTCTAAGCTATCTAGTTAACCCAGGGTATAACAGGCAGTAAAATTTAAAATTCTGGGGCTAGGGAGATGGCTCAGCAGTTAAAGCCACTTGCTTGCAAAGCATGCTGGCCCAGGTTCAGTTCCTCAGTCACCCATGTAAAGCTGGATACGTATTCACTTGCAGCAGCAAGACCCTGGCACTCACAGAGACACACTAAATAAATAAATAAAATTGTTTATAGCATATTTTTTCTGCACTTTTGTCAGCTCATTTAAATTTGTAACTTGTCCTGATTTCTTTTGCAATTGCTTAAAGCTTTAATCTGCATTCATAATTTCGCTTTTCCCCAATTTGTGTGTGTATTCACGTGTACATGCACATGTGTGTGTGCATGCATATGTGTGTGTGTGTGTGTGTGTGAGTGTTGCTGTTGTTATGTTTTTGCAGCACTGTGTTTGGAACCCAAGGCTTCTGCACATGCTAGGCAAGCTCTCTACCTCTGGGCTCTACCCCAGCCTTTATGTCACTTTTTATTTCGAAACAGGATCTCACTAGGTTTCCCATGCAGACCTAGAACTCCTGTGTGTGTATAATATGTGCATAGTGTGGTGTGTGCTACAGGCAAGTGTGTGTGCAGATGTGTGCTCCATGTGCATGCATGCAGAAGGCAGGGGAGAAGTAGAATAAGCTATAAGAGCGAGTCCTCTTACGGACTCCAAGATCTGGATGAGCTCTCACAGCTTCTCAGCATCAGCATCAGCATCAGCATATATCCTTGAGAGGCAGGCTCTCCCTTGACTGCTATCAGTCAGTGGCCCCAGTGATTCTTGGGTCTCTGCCCTCCCCTGCCCAGGACTTGGGTTACAAATGTGCATGACCACACCAGACTTTTGTTTGTGCTTTTTGCTTTTCGAGGTAGGGTCTCACTCTAGTCCAGGCTGACCTGGAATTCACATTGTAGTCTCAGGTGGCCTCAAACTCACAGCCATCCTCCTACCTCTGCCTCCCAAGTGCTGGGATTAAAGGCGTGTACAACCACCATGCCCGGCTTCAGACTTTTTTTTTTTATGTGGGTTCTGGGGAGATGAACTTGGCAGTCTCTGGCCTGAGAAGCCCTTGTGCTTAAATGGCAAGCACTCTTATCTGCTGAGCCGTTTCCCCAGCTTTTGATCCTCTTCAGCCTGTTCACTAGGTCTGGCTTTGTGATATTATTTTGTTTAATCATAAGATATTACTATGGGGCTGGAGAGATGGCGTAGCGGTTAAGCGCTTGCCTGTGAAGCCTAAGGACCCCGGTTCGAGGCTCGGTTCCCCAGGTCCCACGTTAGCCAGATGCACAAGGGGGCGCACGCGTCTGGAGTTCGTTTGCAGAGGCTGGAAGCCCTGGCGCGCCCATTCTCTCTCTCTGCCTCTATCTGTCTTTCTCTCTGTGTCTGTTGCTCTCAAATAAATAAATTAAAAAAAAAAAAGATATTACTATGTACAAATTTGTGCCAAACAAATGTGAAAACCAGAGCATGGTGGGCGATTTTTCTAGGAAGACAGGAAAGATCAAAGATGACTGAAGTACGCACACGCACTTCTATGTGTGAGCTCTCCCAGCTGTGCTACAGAGAATATTCCAGGGATGGAAAGATGGCTCCCAGGCTGGGTGCAATTCCTGTGCTTAAAAGGGCCTGAGACTGCCTGAGTTCAAAGCTTCAAATCCCGCGTAAAATAGCTGGGCATGGCCACATGCCAGTAACCCCAGTCTCACAGGAAAGCAGAGACTCAAGAATCTTTGGAGCCCCAAATGCTCAATAAAAAGGCTCAAAATCAAGGGTAGGTGGAAGAGTGACAGAGCTGGACACCAGACATTCTACTCCAGCCACCACAGGAACATGACCCCTCCCATGGCACGCAAGTGTATGGGCACATACATGTGCATACACCACACACACCACTCCACACACACATGCCCACATACATATGCAAAAGAAAAAAAAAGGAAGGAAGGAAGTAATGAAAAGAGAGAATTCCAAAACTTTTTATTTCTTATTTCTATTTTTTGGCAAGTTATTTATTTAAGGAAAATAAAGCAGAAAGGTTCTTGAGCTGGGAGGGTCCTGAGTGAATAGATTCTCTAGAACTTTCTTTTTTTTATGTGTGTGTGTACATCAGAGTCTCTTGCTGCTGCAAAGGAATGCCTATCCAGCTTTACATGGGCACTGGGAATTGAACCCAAGTGGGCAGGTTTTGCAAGCAATCACTTTTTAAAAATTTTTATTTATTATTTATTAAAGAGAAGAGAGAGAGAGAGAGAGAATGAGCACACCAGGGCCTCTAGCCTCTGCAAACAAACTCCAGAAGCATGTGCCACCATGTACATCTGGCTTATGTGGGTTCTGGGGAATTGAACCTGGGACCTTAGGCTTCAGAAACAAGTGCCTTAACTGCTAAGCCATCTCTCCAGCCCCAAGCAATCACTTTTGTTTTTGTTTTGAGGTAGAATTTGGCTGTAGCCCAGGCTGACCTGGAACTCACTGTGTAATCTCAGGCTGGTCTCAAATTCACAGCGATTCTCCTACCTCAGCCTCCTGAGTGCTGGGATTAAAGACATACACCATTGCAAGCAATCTCTTTGAACCATTCAGCCATCTCCCCAAGTCCCTAGAACTTTTCCAACAACAGCTCCCCAGATCATTTTATAATCACAAACTGAAACACTCTCCATCAGGTTCATTCAAAGAGCGAACGAGAGAATACTACACAACATGTTACCAAATCAAATGAGGCCGTGAGTCAGAACGTGAGACCCCTCTCTGATGCCCCTGTCCATGCTGGAGCCTAGTCCCGAGAAGAGAGCAGAGCTTGTTTCTGCCTCTCCCACTGGAAAGCCCAGTGAGGGAAGACACGTGTTCCCAACACAGCTGGAAGTTCTGACAGTCACAGCAGCCTGGACATCAGTGCACAGGCGAGATGGAAAACTACCAGAGAATCACAGCTTAGGAGGAAAGATTTGTTCGATCTCTCAGTTTCAGAAGTTTTAATCTATGACTGGCTGTTTGAGGTGGTGAGCAGACCACCACGGTGGCAGAGAAACAGGGAGGGAAAGGAAGAGGTCAGGGACAAAATATACCCATCAAAGGTGTGACCCCAGCACCCCACTTTCTCCCATCAGGGCCACCTTCCATGAATCCATAGATGTGGTGGTTTGAATGTGAATGTGTACGCCCCATAGCCTCAGGGATTTGTGATCAAGGTTGAGCTTGCAACGTGAGTCTCAAGCAGCCCAGCTAGAGGAGGAGGTATCACTGGGGCAGATCCTGGAGTCCAGCCCTACAGTGTGTAAAGAGCTACTTTGAGCTCTGGCTGCCTGTGGTGCTGGCTGTTACATGGTACTTGCTGCTTTTTTGTTTGTTTTTGTTTTTGTTTTTCAAGGTAGCGTCTCACTCGAGCCAAGGCTGACCTGGAAGTCACTATGTAGTCTCAGGGTGGCCTCAAACTCACAATGATCATCCTACCTCTGTCTCCCGAGTGCTAGGATTAAAGGTGTGCGCCACCACGCTCGGCTTGGTGCTTGCTGGTTTTGATGGAGTCTCTCTGCTTGGATCTATGCAAGCGAGTCAGATTCTTCTGCCATTGATGGAGCTTCCCCTGAAATTTGTAAGCCTGAAAACCCTTTCCTTCTGTAAGCTGTTTCTGGTGGGGTGTTTATCTCCACGCCGAGGAGAAACTGAAGATGAAGGACCCACTGATGGCAGTCACCTCTCACAGCACCATCAGCTAAGAGCCAGGCCTGCCACACACAAACCTCTGACAGCTGAGATTATATTTGTCACTAGAAATAACTGGGGGAAAGGCCAAGAACATGATTCAGCTGGTAAAGTGCTTGCTTGCCTTGCAAGCATGAGGACCTGAGTTCGAGTCCCAGAACCCACTTCCCAAATCTGGGCACGGAGAGGCAGAGATAGGAGAATCTCTGGGGCTTGAGGGCAGAGTCCCCGGACTCTACAGAGACATGTCCCCATCCCACCCAGGTCTGCACTGCACGTCACATCCGCCCCTGCTCCAGGGCTGCGAGCCTGGTTTTCCTGGGCCGCCTTTGTGTTTCTGGGATGGGGAAAGAGGAGAGGAAGCCCAGCCCTTGTGGGGTTTTAGCATCTTGTCGGGTTTTGACTCTCAGGAGGCATCAGCAGGTCCGTTTTTTGTTGTTGTTGTTTTGTTTTGTTTTATTTTGTTGTTGTTCCCCCACTTTCCTCTACAATTATTGTTGTTTTTGCATCATGCTCAGTCATTTGGTGCTTTTTTTTTAATTTTTAAGTTAAGAGCAGTTATCATAGTTCTTTCTCACCCCACTCCCACCCCCGGATGAGTGATTTTGCCACAGACTGCAGCCCTGTGGTAACAATTACAGTCCTCCTTCCTGTATTGTTCTTTTGAGGAGCTGGAAGAGTTCATGCAGAGCAGCTGAGTTATCTGTCCTCACTAAATGAGCCTGAGAAAGGTGGATGTGGGGGATGCTGAAGCCCAGAGACATCAAACAGCTTACCTGGGGTCACACAGCACACCCAAACAGCAAAGCATGAACTCCCAGCCCTCCAGCTCCAGAACAATTCCAACCATTGCTCACCAAGGGCAGACCAGCGGAGGCTGCCAGCCAGCTTCAGTAAGAGGGTAACTCTAGGGGGCCTGGATCTCACCAGAGGCACCAGACTTCCCCAGGCACTGCCCTCTGTCACTAGATGCAGAGTCTCTTGCCCCCTCCCGGCCCCGCACAGGAGCTGAAGCTATGAGCAAAATACATACCAGTTCCTCTCTCATCCCTGGGCTGTCCTTGGCTCCTCCCAGCTTCCCTGGGCTCTCTCTCAGCTCCAAGTACTCCCTGGGTGTTCTCAGCCTCCTTCAGTTCCCAGCCTCCTCCTAGCCTTTCAGGGATGCCCTGGCCTCCCACCAGGCCACCCTGAGCTCTGGTCACATGGCCTGAACAGTCCACTGTCCCCATCTGAACAGATGGAGCTCTCCAGGGTGGTTCCCTGGGAATCACCAAACTGGGACCGGGTAGCACTCTGTCCAGCCAGGCTTATCTGATCCGCAGCCTATGGGCCCCATGTGACCCGGGATAGCTCTGAGTGTGGCCCAACCCAACATCATAAGCTTACTTCAAACACTGTGGCCTTTGTTTTTTTTTTTTTTGTAATTCCATTACGCGGTTCTGAAGAGCGATCCTAAAGGATGACAGCGTCATGTCGCGATGTCGTATAAATGAAGACAAGCATGCTCTTGCAGCATAAGGGCTGTAGGAGGGACACCATGTGGCCCAAGACAATTCCTCTTCATCCAATGTGGTCCAGAGAAGTTGGAGACCTCTGGGAGGCACTGAGTGGCTCTGGTGGCTTTGGGCCACTCTTCTTCTGAGAGCAGCTGCCTTACCCAGCTGCGGGGCGTAGGAGGGACCTTTGGAGGAGCCTGTTCTCAGGGAACCTGGTGACAGGGTGGCCCTGACATCCTCTGGAATGGGTGAGGGCGCCCACAGTAAGCTGTATGCAGCCATGAAGTCCCCATGGCAGGGCAGTCTTCTGCACTCCCAGAGCGCAGGACCTGGCCAGGGCAAGGGGCATAGCGGCAGCTGCCGCTCCCTGATGATGAGCCGGGAAGACCTGTGGGTCCTGTCTGCTCAGGCGGAATCGTGGAGGCTCCTCTCAGAAGCCATTCCCCCTACGTCCCTGAGTGAGGCCCGAGTTCCTGGGGCACTGGGGCTGAGACGGTGGAAAGGTGGGCTGTGTGGAGACACTAGCCCTCAGGATGGTGGTGTGCTCTGCAAGCCATCCAGATGGCCCAGGCTCTTCAGAGCCCAGGGAAAGAGAGAGAGGAGGCCAGAGCCTGTCCGTGTACACAGTTCAGGGAGGGGCAGGAAGACTCAAACTAACTCCACGCAAGAGCTGTGGTGCTTAGTTGAGGTTTGGAGTCCTCTAAGAAGGAAGAAGAGATGACTATCAGGGGATGATGAGGACCGTAGGGGTGAAAGTGTGCTATGTCTTCATGTGTACATGCGTCAAGCTGTATGCGCTGTTTTATTGCCTATAAACCATACCTTAGTATAGTTTGTTAAACATGTATTTATTTATTAAGACAAAGAGAGAGGGCTGGAGAGATGGCTTAACAGTTAAGGTGCTGGTCTGCGAAGCCCAAGGACCCATGTTCGACTCTCCAGGTCCCATGTAAGCCAGACACACAAGGTAATGCGAGAGCACAAACAAGGTCACACGTGCACACAAGGTGGCACACGCATCTGGAGTTCGGTTGCAGAGTCTGGAGGCCCTGGTGCACCAATCCTCTCTCTCTCTCCTTTGCTCTCTCTCTCTCATAAAAAATTACCAAAGAAAAGACACACAGAGAGAATGGGCATGCCAGGGCCTCCTGCCATTGCAAACAAACTCCAGATGCATGCGCCGTTTTGTGCACCTGGCTTTACGTGGCTATGGGGAATTGAGCCTGGGCCATCAAACTTTATAAGCAAGTGCCTTTAACCATTGAGCCATCTTTCCAGCCCAGCACAGTTGTTTTAAAAGAAAAACGAGGGGGTGGGGAGAATGCTCAGTGGTTAGATGTTTGTGTGCAAAGCCTGTAAGCTCAGGTTCAATTTCCCAGCCGCCCGTGGGAAACCCAGTGGGTGTTTGTTTACAGCAGCAGTGAGCTGGGTGAGGGCAGAGCACCAGTCTGCGTGGCATTCAGAGGAGAAAAGAAGGATTTCAACAAGGGAAGGGACTGGGTAGCTTCCTCCTGGACCAGGGGTAGTGGGTCTTTGGGGAGGAGCAGAAGGTGGCTGGGTTGGAAAGCAAAGAAAATGTTAGCAGAGGGAGGGGAGTGGCTAAGATTAACTGCCTGTGGTGGCAACTAATAGTTCCTGAGCACTTCACCTGCTAACCAAGCCTCTGGCATCCCCAGCAGCAGAGCAAGGCAAGTTCTCTGATTCCCCACAATTCTGAAAGTGAGGACGAACATCCCTGTGACCCTCTCCCCACTTTCAGATAGCGACACTGAGGCTCCCTGTGGCTTGCACAGATATGCGGAGAAGCCAGGCCACAAGGCCAGCGTCCAGATGTAGTTTCCTCTGACGTGGCAGCTTTTGCTCCTAAGTTGTCAGGCTGTCATCCCACAGTGAGAGTGGAGGACCCGCTTCCTCGGGTCAGGTGACGTCACACAGCTGGCCTTAGTCCTGCTCTGTGTCTAGATGGTGGCTCTAGAGTAAGCAGGTTGCATCTCTGGGCGTGGCCCTTCCTCTACAGGTAGAACCCCAGTGTCCTGACCCCACTAACCTCCATGTCACCTCAGGCCACAATGAGCTGGCTTCCTGCTATGTCTGAAGGGCTGTGGGCTCGCCTGTGGACTTGCACATGGCTCCCATTGGGACGGCAGGGCCGCTGCTAAGAGCTCCTACAATCCATTGACTGCATCCTGGAAGGAGCCTTCAGAGAAGGTCCCCTCTTGCCCTGAAGCTCCCAGTCACAGCCACACCATGTCACAATTAAGTCTAACGGAGTGGAAAATGGGGAATAAATGAAACAAAATCAGCTCCTGCGAAGGAGGGCCTCCAGAAGGTTCGGATTAGTTCCATCAAATCTACCCTCGCAGCTCTGCCATTGATACCTTGGATCAGAGGTTGATCTCCAATGAAGGCCCTGGGCGTGTAAGGGACAGAGAGGTGATCATTTGCGAGCGTGGGGCTGACACATGTGCCGTGAGGGGTGGGCGCAGATGAGGGCTGACAGCTCTGATTTGCCCGCTGCCTCTGCCAAGAGCTCGGTGAATTACAGGGGCCTCTTTCATGGTACCACCTCGTCATCGTTGATGCTCATTAAAACTTTCCGTAGCCAAGAACTTGGCGGGAGCCAGGAAAGTGAAGGCGCCTTCTAAGGGACTTTAGGTACACATTTGTTGAAAGGTGTTTCAGAAGGAGACTCAGGTCTGACAAACTGGATTTCAGTACAGCATGCCGCTCACAGCGGGCTAAAATAATTGGTCATCAGTGACTACTAATTCGGTTTAGTAGCCAGAGGCGATTTTTTTCTTCCTGGAAAATCAATGACAGCGTGGAGGTTTGTTCAATGTGATTCAGCTCAAGATGGGTCCTTCTTTCCCTCTTGATGCGCCTTCCGATGGAGACAGCTATTTTGTTAAAATAAAATTAAAATCCGTCTCTAATATGCCGGCAGACCACTGCCCCCTGGAGGCTGAGAGGTGCTAGCACAGATGTCCACACAGCCCCAAGGGGTTAAGGAGTGGACAGTAAGCCAGATTCAGTGTCTCATGCCTTTGACTTCAGTCCTCAGGAGGCTGAGGCAGGGGGATGTCTGAGTGTGCAAGGCTAACCAGGGTGATGTAGCTATATCCTATCTCATAAAAAGAAGACAGAGGTGGGAGGGTTGCTGTGAGTTCAAGGCCACCCTGAAACTACATAGTGAATTCCAGGTCAGCCTGGGCTACAGCAAGACCCTACACACATACACACACAGACACACAGACACAGACACACACACACACACACACACACACACACGCACATGGCAGCAGAGTAGTTGAGAAGAAAGGGCTCACCAGGAGGGGATGGAGGACAAGAGAAGTCGATGGGAAATAAGTATGATCAAAATATATTATTTACATGTATAAAATTATAATTAAATAAAACATAAAAGTGCAAAAGAAACATGAAAATATTGTGTCTTTACTGACTATGTATAGACTTTTCCCATGCCATTATTCTCCTAAAATACACAGTCAACCAACTGTTTACCTAGTGTTTGCATTGTACCAGACAGTGTTGGTTCTCTGTCATAAAGCACAGCAGGAGGACACACATAGGTTATATGCAAATGGTATGGCATCTTATACTGACTTGTGCATCTGGCTTTATGTGGGCACTGGGGAATCCAATCTGGGCCAGGCTTTGCAAGGAGGTACCTTTAACAGCTGATCCATCCTTCCAGGCCAGACACCACTATACCTCTGTATAAGAAACCTGAGTATCTGTGGATTTCAGGGTCCTCAAGGGTCCCTGAACCAATCGGCCAGGATGCCCAGGAAAGGCAGGGCTCGTGTGTGTGTGTGTGTGTGTGTGTGTGTGCACGCGCGTGTGTTCAAAGCACAATCACCACACATATAGTTTGTCAGCTCACCACCATAGCCAACACAAAAAAACAGCTATTCTTAAAACAACAACAACAACAACAAAAACTATTAGAGGGCTGGGGAAATGATTTAAATGATACAGTGCTAACCTCACAAACATAAGGATCTGAGGCCAATCACCAGAACCCATGTAAGATTCCAGGTATGGTGGCGCATATGTGTAATCTCACCACTGGGGAGGCAGAGACAAGAGGCTGCTGGGACTTGCTAGATAGCCAGTCTAGCCTAATTAGTGAGCTCTAGACTAATGAGAAAACGTGCCTCCAAAAGCGTTGGCCAGTGTACCTGAAGGCACTCTAGAAGGTTGTTCTCTGACCTTCACATGCACGCATACACATGCACCACTCCCTCCATGTACACATGCATTTTATTCTTATTTCCATTTATTTATTTGAAAGGGGGGAGAGAGAGAATGAGTATGGGCACACCTGGGTCTCCTGCCACTGCAAATAAACTCCAGATGTGTGCACCACTTTGTGCATCTGGCTATATGTGGGTACTAAGGAATCAAACCTAGGCTGGCAGGCTTTGAAAACAAGCACCTTTAACCACTGACCCATCTCCCCAGCCCCACACATGCATTTTTAAATTTTTAAAGAGAAGCCAACTAAATAGGAACTATCATGTCATCCGCTTTTCATTTATAAAGAAACTAGGCCCAAGTGAGGTCAGAGGAAGAGATTGAGTAAAGGAAAGGTGGAGGGAGGGATAATGAAAATCTAAGAGGATATAAATAAATCATGTGGAAACCTACTATTTTGGACAATGGAACACTCAGGAGCCATATATTGTTGCTAGAAAACTTTCAGTGCCAGGGGTGGGATACCTTCCAGTGAGTTGTTGGCCAGGGAGGTCCCTGATGCCTCCAAAACATTACAGGCCATTGCCAAGGCCCTTGTTTTCCCACCAGGAATAGATTTACCATCTATCAGCCTATTGCTGAAGACTCCACATACTTGGGCTGCAAGGCCACTGAGAAATACTACTGGAACTGAGCTGATAACCTCCTCCATGTAGACCAGCTGACAGAAAGCTGGAAGAAGCCATCCTGCATGCAGTTCAATGGGAGAGAGAGAAATCACCAATGAAGATAGTCAACAGTGGATACTGCAAGCTTTATATTTGGCCAGGCAGGCCAAATGAGCCAATGGGTGCAATAGTGGCATGTCTGTCATGGTGGAAAGCAATTGCCCTCTAATTGGACTGGAGGCCCTCTCCATGGGAGGGAATACATCCCTGATACTGAAAACCAAAAACAGGGGTTTTCATGAGCTCTGGGAGCATAATGTCTGCTGCTGTCTGGCTAAATGTATATACTATGCTTATCAAACTGCCCAGTAAGCACTTCTCTTAATGTTCATAACCCATATATTAATGCTACTCTCACTTTTGATAGAGAATCTTCTATTTTCAAATGGCAGTGACCTTGGGATGACTCAGAAGGCATCATGGTGCTAGAAAGAGGTGACAAGAATGCTCAATACTGCAATATCTCTATCACATCTTTTTATTTTATTTTATTTTTTTTGGTTTTTGGTTTTTCGAGGTAGGGTCTCACTCTGGTCCAGGCTGACCTGGAATTAATTCTGTCATCTCAGGGTGGCCTTGAACTCACAGCGATCCTCCTACCTCTGACTCCCGAGTGCTGGGATTAAAGGCGTGCGCCACCACGCCCGGCTCTCTATCACATCTTTTAAGGCTCAGGGTCTATTGCGGAAGAGGTGTTAGAAAGAATGTAAGAGCCAAAGGAAAGGTAGGACTCCTTACCATGTGCTCCCCCCAGACACAAAATGGCCTGGATATCCATGACCTCATAGTGCCTGACACTACCTACATAAGACCATCATAATAGGAGAAAAAGATTATGACATCAAAAAAAGACTGATTGAGATGGGGAGGTGATATGATGGAGAATGGAATTTCAAAGGGGAAAGTGGAGGGAGGGAGGGCATTACCATGGGATATTGTTTATAATTATGGAAGTTGTTAATAGAAAAAAAGAAAGAAACTAGGTGTGGCCTGAGTAAATCATACATCTAGGCTGGGGTGGATGAAGCAGGATTTATAGGCCCAGGAGACAAGGATCTTGGGCCCTAAGACACTTTCAGAGGCCCATGAAAAATGGTCCTATTTCTTTTAAAATCAGGAGAAAAAATCAATTCAGCAGCCTGGATTATTTTCAGATTTTTTGTTTTTGTTTTTGTTTTTGAGATAAAAGGTCTCACTCCAGCCCAGGCTAACCTGGCACTCACAGCGATCCTCCTACCTCAGCCTCCTGAGTGCTGGGATTAAAGGTGTGTGTCGCCACATCCAACTTATTTCCAAATTATTGTGAATAGAAGAAATAGTTCAGGAAGACCGGTGTGCAGGGCCCACAGAAGTCCTCCTACAGGCCTGGGGAGGAGGGCGCCAATCCTCACACCCACCCAAGTCAGCCTGGGTCAGTAGTCTCCTCCCTCTTACCCTCCATGTGAATGACAATCTTGGGAGAAAATGTGAACCACACAGAGGTGGGGCTGGGGAGATGGCTCAGCAGTTAAAGGCAATGCTTGTACAGTGTACTGGCCCAGGTTCAATTTCCTAGCCACCCATATAAAGCCATCCCTGCCCTTTAAAAAAAAAAGTGGCACATGTGCCCAACATTCCTTGCAGCAGCAAGTGACCCTGGTATGCCCCCCAAGACACATAAGCAAATAAATAAATAATGAAGCGTCTTTAAATTTTTATTTATTTATGTCGAAGGGGAGACATGAGTATGGGGGCCCCAGGGCTTCTTACAACTGCAAACAAACTCCAGGTGCACATGCCACTTAGTATATCTGGCTTTACATGGGGACTGGGGGATCGAACTCGGGTCCTCAGGCTTTTTAGGCAAGTACGTTAATCGATGAGCCATCTCTCCAGTCCAAGTTTTTTTTTTTTTTTTTTTTAAGGTAGAGGAACCTGTGTCCCAGGTGGGACATTTTGACTCTAGCCTGGACAGAGTCAAGGAACATGTTTCCTGAGGGCTTATCTCCCAGTGCTATGTGATTCTGGGCTAGGTGTTCCTGGCATCACGTGAGGGTTGCCCCTCTGAGCCATTCTCTACAAGGGATTCTTGCCCTGCTAGTCATCAGTCCCCTATAGAAGCAGAAGAGGGTTTGCTGGTCAGCCTTCCTCTCCTAAGCTTTAGTCTTGGGGCCTGGCTTTCTGGGGAGTCCGGTGGAAGGGTGGTGACCAGAAACAGCTCTGGCCTTGGCAGGGCTCTGAGTGCTAATGAGCCAGCAGGTCCTTTGGGCTTATGGATTCTTCTCCACGGTTTGTGCATCCAACATAAAAGCTGACGTCAGAGGAGGAGGCCTGGCTTCTGTACCATCCTGACTTCTGTATTTGTCTAGGAGGTCGTTTTCAATTACTAACGTTCTTCGCCAGGGTAAATTCAATTGGCATCTTTGACACAGGTGCCCACACTGGGGCAGTGGCAGGAGGAGCACTGTGGGCTGACGCCGGAAGGAATGTGGGTACTGAGAAAGCAACTGTGGGGGCGCCCCTGGAATCTGGAGCAATGCCACTCTTTCACCTGTGACACCAACCTCAAGGAATGTTTGCACACATGCACCACGTGTGAAAGATGCTTCCCGGCCCTTGCTTTCACAGTGGGGAAATGGCAAGCATTGAGACATCCACCATGAAGGAGTTGGCTACATCCCTACAAATCGGACACTAGGTGACATGCACAAGGGACTTGAGTGAAACTACAAGTTGCTGTGCATGTGACTTAGGGTGCAGAACTGAGCCAGGTTGTAACATTATTGGTGGAACCCTAAAGACTGAGTGACAGGGGCAAATCTGTATGGCAAGCATGCACGGTCCCCCAAGCTCAGGCAGATCCCCAGGGAAAGAAAGGGCAGACACACAATAGCTTCTGTCTATTGTGGTTACATTAATAATAAAGAAGGAGAGCCGGGCATGGTGGCTCACACCTTTAATCCCAACGCTCAGGAGGCAAAGATAGGAGGATCCATAAGAGTTCAAGGGCACCCTGAGACTGCACAGTGAATTCCAGTTCAGCTTGGGCTAGAGAGAGAACCCTACCTTGAAAACTAAAATAATGATGATGATGGTGATGATGAAAGGAGCCAAGCACGGTGGCACACACCTGTATCCCTGGCACTTGAGAGGCTAAGACAAGAGGATTGCCTTGAGTTTGAGGCCAGCCCAAGCCACAGAATGATATCCTGGCTCTAAATAAATAAACAAACAAATAAAGGCTGGGTCTGGGGAGATCGGTCTGTTAGGAAAGTGCTTGCTGTGCAAGTGTGAGGACTTGAGTTCAGATTTCCATTTCCCACGGGGATGCCTGATGGACGTGGCAGCTTGCCTGTCATCCCAGCATTGGGGAAGTGAGGACAGGGGATTCCTGGGGCAAACTGACTAGCTAGGTTTTGAGCAGAATTGGGGAGCTCTGGGTTCAAATGAGAGACCGTGTCTCAAAAATTAAGGTGGAGGGCTGGAGAGATGGCTTAGAAGTTAAGGCGCTTGCCTGCGAAGCCTAAGGACTCATGCTTGAGTCTCCAGAGCCCGTGTAGCCAGACGCACAGTGGCTCAAGCACTCAACGTGGCGTATGCGCACAAGGGGGCGCACGCGTCTGGGGTTCGTTTGCAGCAGGCTGAGGTGCTGGTGCGCCCATTCTCTCTCTTCCTCAAAAAAAAAAAAACTTAAAACATTTAAAAAATTAAGGTGGAGGCCTGGGGAGATTGCTCAGTGGTTAAAGGCACACATTTGCAAAGCTTGCCGGTCTGGGGTCAATTCCCCAGCACCCATGGAAAGCAAAGTGGCACATGCATCTGGAATGGGTGTGCAGTGGCAAGAGGTCCTGGCATGCCCATGTCGCACTTGCTCTCTCCCTTCCTCCCTCCCTTCTTGCAAATAACAAAAATATTTTTGAAAAATTAAGGTGGAGGACAATTGAGGTAGACACTCAATGTCAACTTCTGGCCTCTACACACGTGTGTACACACACATGCACCCACACCCGTGCAAACACACATCCGCAGAGGCAAAAGCAGTAACAAAACCAAGAACTCCAAAACGGAATGATGAAAGGGCTGGACGTGAACACTACACAGTGACATTTGTTGAACCCAAAGGTGGGCTCATAGGAATTCATGCTGAGTTTTTCTATTTATTTGAAAAATCCCCCCCAAAATAAATAAGTTTGGTAAAAACATTGGCTCCTCAGACAAGCATTTGTGCCTTTCATCTCTTGGCTATTCAAAATTCGGGAGGAAAGGCTGGAGAGCTGGCTCCGTGAGAAAGAGCACTTGCTGTGCAAGCAGGAGAGCCTGAGAGGGGCTGATTCACCCTGAGTTTGAGTCCCCAGAACCCCTGTAAACAACTGGGTATGGCCATGCACGTCTGTCAGCCCAGTCCTGTGGAGAGCACAGACCAGACTGTCACTGAGGCCCACTAGTCAGCCAGTCTGATGGAAAACGGCAGCTCTGAGTTCAGTCAGAGACTTCATCTCAAAAAAAAGGGCACAGGGCTGGAGAGATGGCTTAGCGGTTAAGGCATTTGTCTGTGAAGCCAAAGGATCCCAGCTCAATTCCCCAGGACCCACATAAGCCAGATGCACAAGGGGGCGCATGCAGCTGGAGTTCATTTGCACTGGCTGGAGGCCCTGGCACATTCATTCTTTCTTTCTCTCTCTCTCTCTGTCTCTTTCTCTCTCAAATAAATAAGTAAAATACATTTTAAAAGATTTTTTTTATATTTCGTTTTTATTTATTTGACAGAGAAAGAGGGAGGGAGGGAGGGAGAGAGAGAATGGGCATGCCAGGGCCTCCAGACACTGCAAATAAACTCCAGACTCAAGTGCCCCCTTGTGCATCTGGCTAACATGGGTCCTGGGGAATCGAACCTGGCTCCTTTGGCTTTGCAGGCAAACGCCTAAACTGCTAAGCCAGTCTACCAGCCCAAAATATATATTTTTTAAAAAAGGCACGCAGATGAAGGATAGAGAAAGATACCTGACACGTTCTCCTGTAGCTTCTGTGCACACGCACGGCGTGGCATGCACATCTGCATACACATACATATACTACACATACCACACACCACATATATACAGGCAAAAGAAAAAAAAACCTCTGGGAGGAGTGAGACAGGGTCACCTGTTTGACCTTGAACCCTTGATCAATGTGCCTCTACAGGCCCCCACCATCATACTGGGTTTGATTAAAACTTTTGACTGATTTCAAACCACACCTGCTTTTCAAATAACAAGCAAGCAAGCAAACATAAGGGCAACAGGAATGAGACTAGGGGCAGGGCCAGGCAGCCATCACAAAAGACAGCTTTGGCAAAACCAGTCCCACCTGAACCACATTGCTTCCTGGCGTGGTTTGTGTTTGATGACCTTGCCTTCTCTGGAAAGGGATCTTGTCAGCGTAATCAAGGACCTTGAGGTGAGATCATATTTGGGGGACACTAAATCCAGTGATTCGTATCTAAGAGACTAAAGAGAAGGTACAGGACTGGGAAGATGTCTCAGCGGATAAAGAAATCACCACTCCAGCTGGAGGGCTCGAGTTCAATACCCAGATCCCACATGAAAATCCAGAGGCTGTGGTGGGCTTCTATAGTCCCAGCCCGCTGACAATGGGGGGAGACCAGGGAATTTCCTGGAAGCTCGGCAAGAAAAAAAAAAAAAAAAGCGAATAAGAATCCATTGTAAGAAACTGCCTTGAATGAGGTGGAAAGGCGAGGACTGACCCGAAATGTCCTCTGACCTCCGCATGCTTGCTGGGTGCTCATGTGCACACACGTGTGCATACGCACACACAGGAACACACACAAATTAATAAAAAAAAATTTTCAGTTTTTCGAGGTGGGTAGGGTCTCATTCTGGTCCATGCTGACCTGAAATTCACTATGCAGTCTCAGGGTAGCCTCGAACTGCGATCCTCCCACCTCTGCCTCCCTAGTGCTGGGATTAAAGGCGTGTGCCACCACGCCCGGCAAAAATAAAAATAAAAATAAAAATTTCAAAACGAGTGAGAAAGCATAGAGTGAAATCACTGAAGTCATGTGAAGACTGAGGCAGAGACTGGAAGGTGGCAGGAAGCTGGCCCCATTGGGAACTAGCAGAGGCAGGAGGGATATCCCTCTCTTACAGCCTCCAGAAGGAGTTTAAGCTGACCGCACGTTGATATTGGACTTCTGCACTCCATCCACACAAGAGAATCAATTCCTACTGTTTCAAGCCACTAAGCTTGCTGTGATTTCTTACAGAACCCCAGGAAACTAATCCACAATGATTTTTCTTTTCTTTTGTTTTTTTGTTTTTCGAGGTAGGGTCTCACTCTGGCCCAGGCTGACCTGGAATTCACTATGTAGTCTCAGGGTGGCCTTGAGCTCATGGTGATCCTCCTACCTCTGCCTCCCAAGTGCTGGGATTAAAGGCATGCGCCACCACGCTTGGCTTCTTTTTTGTTTTTTAAATTTCTTCCTTCTTTCCTTCCTTCCTTTCTTCCTTTCTTTCTTTGTAAGGAGAGGGAGAGAGGGAGGAGATTACAGGTACACCAGTTCCTCTTAATACTACAAATGGACTCCAGATGCATGAGTCACTTTGGGCATCTAGCTTTACATGAGTGTTGGGGGATTAAACCTGGGCCAGCAGGCTTTGTAAGCAAGTAAATGCCTTTAACTGCTAAGCCTAGGTTCTACTCCCCAGTGCCTACATAAAGCCAGATGCACAAACTGGCCCATGCATTTGGAGTTTGTTTACATGGCAAGAGGCCCTGGTGCCCATACTCCTCTCTGTCTCTCTACAAATAAATAAATCAAAATATTTTTTTAAGCAACTGCTGGACAGGGCTGGAGGGATGGCTTAATGGTTAAGGCATCTGCCTGCAAAGCCAAAGGACCCAAGTTCAATTCCCCAGGACCCAGGTTAGCCAGATGCACAACGGGGTGCACGTGTCTGGAGTTCATTTACAGTGGCTGGAGGGTCTGGTGCGTCCATGCTCTCTCTCTCTCTCTCTCTCTCTCTCCCTCTTTCTCTATCAAATAAATAAATAATAAAATATTTTATCAAAAAAAAAACAGTTGGACAAAGTTCCCAAGGATGACACCCGAGGTTGTCCCCTGGCCTCCATATCACTTGTGCCCACACACTTACAAACATAACACACACGCACACACACACACACACCACACATTCACATATGCGAAAAGAGAGAATGGAGTTGACCCCCCTCCCCAAACACGACCACTTTCCAGCCATGCATTCATGCATATGCATTTGTGAGCCTCAGTTTCCCTATCTGTAAAGCAGAGCCAAGAGAGTTGATTGCCTCAGGGTCACACTGAGGATCCCACGATATGATGTGCACATGCTGACATCATAGGAGCTGGGGAGGTTATATGAGCATCCTTGAGCAGAATGAGTGCTGGGCGCCGGGTCTCCAGCTCGCCAGGCCGGCCACCTTCCAAGAGCCTCTGACGCCCAAGCCTGCCCGCCTCGAGCACTTATGGCGGCAACGCATGTTCTCCCTGTGCCTCTTTTGCTGGCTGGCCCTGCAGTGTGGCGGGCTGGGCTGCTGACCTGTGGATCGTGATGCTGCTCCTCCCGGGGTGCCAGGCGTGCTGGACGCCTCACAGTTCTTCTGTGCCCTGTGTCACAGGAGGCCACCATGTCACTGGAGGAACCAAATTACCTTGCCCCAGCAACCTCTCAATGGGGTGGAGAGCCAGAGGCGGAAAGAGACCAGCAGCCGGCTGCTCCCAGCCTACTTCGTGCTGGCCCCTGGGCTCTTGGTGAAACACGGCTCCGGAAAACCTAAAGCTAGCTGGTGCATGCAGGATGCTACTGGAGGAGCCCCGAGAGGGAGCAGCCAGCCTCGTTAGCGCTGACCTTGGCACCCAGCAGCTCCTGATGGATGGGGTTTGGTCTGGACAGGCCCTGAGGGAGCCACATCCTGATCCATTACGGGTCCCCTGTTCCCGATGCTGTGGGCGGCAGGCCAGGGATAAATCTCTGTCCGGGCTGCCAGAGAGCCAAAGGGGAGGAAGGCAGAGCATGAAAAATGTCTCCATCTCAGCTGTGGCAACAAAGCTGAAAGCCGGGGAGAAGGAAGGAGCTAGCAGGAGTTTGGAGAAGAGCAAGCACCCCAGAGAGGCAGGGCCCCTAGGCACAACCTACTGACAGCCATAGCCTGGCCTGGGGACCCAAGTACTCTGAGACACAGGCTTGTGGCTGCTTGTGGCCCTGAAGACGGGACTTCGGCCCGGGTGCCAGCCTCAGAAGCCCTCCAGCTGCTCAGGACCCTGCCTAAGGGCTCACCCTTCCACACATCATCTGTGATCTTTCGGGAAGGGACGAAACTTCTCCATGCCTCAGTTTCCTACAGTCAATGGAAGGGACCAGAGTCTACTTCAGGGGTCCCTGAGGATTACTGGCCTTGCTCCAGGGGAAGGAAACCAAGCAACCAGGGCCATGTCACGGTCAGCTGCTGAACACTGCTGCCATTGCGGCTGCCTCTGTACCAGGCTGCCCGCACCACCATAGGAAAGCAGGCAAGAAGTGACTTCTTCCCACAGGGCCTTGCTTCGCTTCCCAGAAGCCTCTGCATACAGACAGCCACTGTGGAATGGGATGTGGCTCAAACCCTGGCACTGCCACCTACTTGCCCTGTGGCCTTGGGCAAGTTTCCCTTTAATGGGTTGTTTCCCCTTGTAAGACCTATGAGAGTTTAATGAGATATGGAATGGGTGACTTTGCACTAAGGGTTGGGTCACCTGGATGTCCCCCACCCCATGCAGTGGTCCTCATGTGGTTCTCTGAAGCCCCCAGCAAAACCTTTCTGCAGCCCTCATACGGGCTTCAGAGTTGAGGACATCTGACACCTCTTTGCCTCTCCTCCCATCCAGCCAGGAGAACTCAGTACACCCTGGAGCATGTTTGCCCAAATTTCAATCCTGTGCCTATCTGTGCCGGTCAACAACTTAGACCCTGGACTTCACACATGCCAGCCAGCAAGTGGCAAATGAAACTGATGTTGTTCCTGTCCTCCAGGGCCTGGAGATCAGTGGAGAAAACTGGCCTGAAACAGAACCACAGGGGCTGCGGTGCAGAGTGCAGAAGCGGGTGTGGCCACCGGCGGGCTTCTCCCCAGATCTGCCGGCTCCCCCTGGTGGCCATACGGGCTCCTCGGCAGGTCTCACCGCAGCCCCTTCAGCGGCCGCTGGACCACCCTGAGAAGATTTGCTTGCCTGCCTTGGATTTTTGGCCTTGGCTCCAGGAGAAACAAAATAACCCCGCGTGATTGATAGGCCTGTCATAAATTTGAAAAATAAATCAGCTTGGTGGGGAGATTCAAACACCCTGTCAGGCAGGCGAGCACTTTGTTAACAGACTGTAAAATTCCCTCCATCCTTCACGGTTGTCATCGTCCTCGGGCTGGTGTCACACCTGACAGCAGAGCAAGCAGCAGCCCCGCGGAAGTGATGGCAGCAGCCCTTGCCCTTTTTGCTTCTCGTTTCTCCCCGGGCCCAGCGCTCTCGGCTCCGGGGTTGGGGTGTCTGGACTACACTAACCGGTGATGGACTAAGGCTGCTGTGGAAAATGGGCGTAGCTGCAGGCTTGCTATTCAGATCTCAGTGTGGCAGTGAGGTCATACATTCAGCAGACATTTCCCAAGGGCTTCCTCAGCAAAGGCCCTGTGAGCCACACTGGAGATACTGGGCTGGGCTGAGCAGTTCTGGGATGGCCAGTGTGGAGAAGGTTCTGGATATCCCCATCAAAGGGTCTGAGTCTGTCTGGAAGTGGGACCCATGGATGGAGAAGGAAAAGGAAGTGACATGCTGTGGATTGGTCCATAGTCCATGGCTGAGCGTGGACGTGATGGAAACTTTAGAAGGTAGGGCCTGTTGAATGACTGCTGTCACATGGGGGTGTGCCCTTGAATAGACTCCTGGGGGCTGGAGAGATTGCATAGTTGATAAAGTTCTTTTGCCCTATAAGTGTGAGGACTTAAGTTTGACACCTCCCCCGCAAGCCCACATAAAATGCCAGGTGTGATGGCATGCACCTATAGTCCCAGCACTGGGAAGGTCGAAACAGGACGATCCCTGGGACTAACTGGCCAGCCAATATAGCCCAATTGTTGAGTTCCGGCCCAATGAGAGACCCTGACTCTAAAAAGGTGGGCAAGAGAAAAAGACCCTAGGAATGTGATCTGCCCTCATTCTCTCTCTGCTTCCATACCACCATGAAGGGAGCAGATCACTGTGCCACACTCTCCCCACTGTGATTTGCTGCCTCACCACAGGCCCAAAGTGACAGGGCCACCTACTCATGGACCAGAACTTCTGAAAGCCCAAGCCAAAAAGAAACCTTTCCTGCTGATAAGCTGATCTCTCAGGCATGACATGGGACACCCCAAACAAGAGCCTCTTCCCCTATGTTCAGACTGAGTTCTGAGGAGTTAAGAAAAATTCAGATATAATATCCCTTCTCTACTCCCAGAAAAACTTGAGTTTTGTCTCTCCATGCCTGTGTCTGGTAAAGAAGGCATGGTAGTGCTGTGTTTGCTGTCATGGGCCTTCAGGCCACACTAATCCCCATGGCAGAGCAGCTCCAGATGGGCTGTTTTGCTTCTCTGACCCTCAGTCTCCTCTTTGGGAAGATGAGACATAAAAGTTCCTCTTCGGACATGGTACGGTAACAGTGACTGGCAAGCCCTTAGTGAGTTCATCGGCCCATATCAGACGCTGGCGTGTAGGGCGCTGTTTGCCCCCTGACTGTGGAGCTTTTGGCCCTAGACCACGGGAGAGCCCTGTGTGTGGGAATCCACCAGCTCCCACTGCTTCCCATCCTCCCATCCCTGACTCAGTAATCGACAATGCTGGGCCAATTAGGAGCAGTGACAATTAAGACGTGCTGAGGGCATGGGAACCCTTGCAAGCACTTATTAACATGCATCAATAATTAAGCGTGTCTCTAATAGTTACATCTCTGGCCTCCAGACACGTCTGTGTGCGAGCCTTGGGTTGCGGCACACTCAGATCTGTGTCACGGCCTTAGCTGGTAGCAGGGATTGAAAATTCTTCCCTGACTGGAATGCTGAGATCCGCGTGTGGACGGGAGGGAGAAATAGTGCCTAGCTCTTTCCAGTTGTCTTAGTCCAGAGGGGTGGGCTTCGCAGCGAGGGCCAGACCCAGCACAGAACTGGCTCCCCTCGGGACAGGGCCCTTACTCTTCCTCCCTGGGTGCAGACTGACCTATGCCAAGGAGGCAAGAGGCAGGGATTAGCATTCACATGTGTAAGATGCCCTTGACATTTAAGAGTAATTCGCAGCCGCCTCGGTTAGTAATATCCCTAAAGTTTGTTTTTTGGGGGTAGGGAGGGGAAGGAAGGGAGAAAACCTTGGTGAGCTAAGAGATCAAGACCTTCAGTCCAGGCAAGATATAGTAGTCACACAGGCATGTAATCTCAGCACTCCAGAGATGGAGACAGAAGGATCTGGAGTTCAAGGCCAGCCTTGGCTTGACTTTGAGGATAACCTGGGCTACATGAGACCCTATCTCAGAAGGACAAAACAAGGGCTCGGCTGAGGGATGTCAGTAAAGCAATTGCTATGCAAGCATGAGGGCCTGAGTTCAGACGCTCAGCACCTACACAAATGCCAGGCAAGTGTAGAGGCCTGCCTGTAATCCCAGTGTTCAGGAGGCAAGCATAGGGGATCTTCTCTCAATAAATAAGGTGGAGAACCACTGAGGAAGACACCCAATACCAACCTCTGGCTTCCACATGTGCATGGGTGCCCACTACATGCAAACAAGCATACATACACACATGGGAAAAAACGAAGCAAACAAGGGCTGGAGAGATGGCTTAGCAGTTAAGGCACTGGCCTGCAAAGCCAAAAGACCCAAGTTCGAGTCCCCAGGACCCACATAAGCACAAGGGGGCACATGCATCTGGAGTTCATTTGCAGTGGCTAGAGGCCCTGGGGCACCCATTCTCTATCTGCCTCTCTCTCTCTCATAAATAAATAAATAAATAAATAAATAAATAAATAAATAATTTATAATTAATAAATATATATAATATATAAAATATATTATATATATTTATATTATATAATTATTTATAATTATATTTATAATGTATCCAGCCTTTATGAAGTCTTTCTTCTTCATGCAACAACTACATCAAACTTTTCATTTTTCAAACTTTTTAAAAATTACTACATGGGGGCTAGGAAGATGACTCTGAGGTTAAAAGTGCTTGCTTGCAAAACCTGTCGGCCCCAGTTCAATTCCTAAGCTACCCAGGTAAGGCAGATGCAAAGGTGGCTCAAGCATCTGGTGTTCATTTGCGGTGGCAAGAGGCCCTGGCATGCTGAGGTAGCTTGAATGAATGGCTCCCAATATATTCAGGACCGTATTAAAGTTTGTAATTTAGATCTGCAGCCACCTGGCTAGAAGAAGCATCGCTGGGTTGGTCCTAGGGTCCAGCCCCAAGGTGTGGGGTGGTGGATTTGGAATTCCAGTCTAAAGATAGGCCAAGGGCCCGAGTTTTGCCTGGGGTTCCTGAAGTGTGCTTGTTTGTGGTATGGCTTTGGGGTTTTGCCTTGTGGCTTTTCTTTCTTGGCTTGGACTTGTGAAAGCAGGCCAGCTGCTTCTGCCATTATAGAATTTCCTCTCTTTGTTCAATAAGTACCTCTTCCTCCATAACTATGGTTTGGAAGTTCATCTCAGCAACCTGAAGCTGTCTGCTACACTTGCCGCCCCCCCCACACACATACATGCAAATATTTTTTAAGTTTTATTTATTTATTTGAAAGAATCAGAGAGAGAGAGAGACAGACAGACAGAAAGAATGGGCATGCCCGGGCCTCCAGCCACTGCAAATGTACTCCAGATGCATGTGCCACCTTATACAACTGGCTTACATGGGTCCTGGGGAATCAAACCTGGGTCTTTTAGCGTAAATGCCTTAACCACTAAGCAATCTCTCCAGCCCTAATTTTTTTTTTTTTTAATTACTACATGGGCTAAACTAATCCTCTTCTGACATGACCCTGGCCCCCTGCTGTGACCATGGGTAGAGTGACCCCCATTTTCCAGATATCTACTTCCTCTGGGGTTCAGAGATAAGACGATTAAGCACAACTCCCTGGCTGAGAGACCACTGGGGTGGAATAGGAACCAAATGAGCTCACTGGAAAGGCAGTAACTAATTCCAAAGTCAAGTTTGACTCCCACCTGGCACAGGGAAGCTGCATGAGTCTGAGTTAAGAGGTGTGTAAGGAAGAGCGGGTGCTCCCCTTGGGACATATGTAAAGGCAAGAGAGTTTTGTGTGGGGAGCTGCGGCCAGCACTGGGACTCCCCAAGGGCAGCCCCAGTCCCTTGGCTTAGCACCCCACCCTAACTCTAACTCCCTGACTGTTCTAGCGTGTATTAGTCAGAGGCAGGACTTTACTTTTAACACATCTTAAATGGCAATAGTTTGTTTCCTTCTTTATTTATTTATTGGACCAAATTACCACCCCCACCTCCCAAATTCCTCAGCAGTCAAGTGTAATAGAATTTGGTTTTCAACATGCTTTTACAGTAAAGAAATAAATACAACTGCAGGCTTGTAAAAGGTGATCATTGGGGAATGGGCCTTGGCCCCATAACTTTAAAGTAATAGCCCCATTAGGGGGAGGGGTGATGGGTTTTTTTAACTGTGGTCACACATTTATGCCGGGAGGGTGAGGGGCTGGCCATGCAGGTTGGGCATCTCAGTAAAAGCTTCTCATGCAGCCATTTAACCTCCATTTACAAAGAAATAAAGCGAAATGGATGTTACTCAGGCCGGCTTGGGGATATTTCTGTTCCGTAAAAGCCCTCTGCCTGCAATTTGCCAAGCTGCCCTGTCACGGTGGGAAGGGCTGCCCTTGATAAAGATAAAGCTTTATGGGCCCAGATTTGCCGCTAACAGCAACCTAAGGCAGCATTTTCATTTTTGTGCAATTAATGTTAATGTCTGCTACGAAAATTATCATTAAATACCATTTTAAAATCCATTCAATTTGCATATGCAGAGCTCATTCACCATCACAGAAGATGTACCCGGCACTCCATCACGTCCCTCCCCTGGAATGGTGGCCACTCCATTTTATAGCAATTTAAGCTTTTATATTGAAAGCTAATGATAATGCATGTCCTTTCTGAGCCCAGCTGACTAAAGATGAAGCTCCAGGACTGCAAGCTGTGAATGTCTGCCCCGCACCTCTATGAGAAGGGGGCAGCCACAGCAGAAGGGACCCCAGACCACAAGCCTGCCCACTTGACTGTAGACCCAGCTCTGCTACCCATGTGCTGAGTGGCTTTGGGATACTCTCTTCACCTCTCTGAAGTCTCCACTTTCTCTTGTTTTACTAAGGACTCCCAGACAAGTGATCACTAATGTCCTATATGATCTGATATTTAATATTTCAAGATTTTTTTTGGGGGGGGGGTTCAAGATAGAGTCTTGCTCTAGCCCAGCTGACCTGGAATTCACTATGTAGTCTCACGGTGGCCTTGAACTCTTGGTGATCTTCCTACCTCGGCCTCCCAAGTGCTGGGATTAAAGGTGTGCTCCAACACACTGGCCAATATTTGATATTTCAAAATAGAAGTTGTGGTAGTTTGAATGTGTGCCCCCCATAGACTCCAGGTGTTTTATTAAAGCCTGTAACTTGGGTCTCCAGCTGCCTAGCTGTAGGAGGTGTCACTGGACACAGACCTGAATTCCAGCACAAAAGTATGCAAAGAGAATTGAGTTGTGCCAGGATTCTGCTTGCTACCAGTTTGTGCTTGCTGATTTTTGGGGTGGGGGGTGTGCTGGTTCTATTGTTTTTTTGTTTTGTTTTTTATTTTACTTTATTTTTATTTTTTAAATTGTCAATTTCCATGATTGTAAACAATATCCCATAGTAATTCCCTCCCCCCCACTTTCCCCTTTGAAACTCCACTCTCCATCATATGCCCTCCCCCTCTCAATCAGTCTCTCTTTTATTTTGATGTCATGATCTTTTCCTCTTCTTATGAGGGACTTGTGTAGGTAGTGTCAGGCACTGTGAGGTCATGGATATCCAGGCCATTTTGTGTCTGGAGGAGCACGTTGTAACGGAGTCCTACCCTTCCTTTGGCTCTTACATTCTTTCTGCCACCTCTTCTGCAGTGGACCCTGAGCCTTGGAAGGTGTGACAGAGATGTTTCAGTGCTGAGCACTCCTCTGTCACTTCTCAGTGGTGCTGGTGTTTTGCTTCTTTTCAGTGGTGCTGGAGCCAGCTTCTTCCACCATAGATGGAACTTCCCCCTGGATCTGTAAGTTTGAAATGAACCCCTTTCTCCCGTAAACTATGTCTAGTTTGGATGTTCATCCAGCAACATGAAGCTGACTATGACAGAAGTGTACCAGGTTAAGAATTCAGGCCAAGCCCCACCATAAAGAAGTTGTATGAACTTAGGGAGGTCGGTTAACCTTTTCCTGCCTCTGGTGGGGAGCTCCCCTGCCAGCCTCCTGTGCAGCTTTAGTGACACTGAGAAGAAAACAGCATGAAGGATTACAGCCACGCTGGGAGAAGAACATTCCTTGAAGATCACAGAATACGTGATTACTCCGTTGGTTTCCCACCAGGAATAGATGGTAAGACCCTATTGCTAAAGACTCCACATGCTTGGGCTGAAAGGCCACTGAGAAATCCTGCTGGAACCGAGCTGATAACCTCCTCCATGCAGACCAGCTGACAGAAAGCTGGAAGAAGCCACGCTACATGCAGTTCAATGGGAGAAAGAGATACCACCAGTTAAGATACTCAACAGTGGACACTGCAAGCCTTATAATTGGCCAGCCAGGCCAAATGAACCAACAATAGTGGCAGGTCTGTTATGGTGGAAATCAAATGCCCTCCAATTGGACTGGAGGCCTGCTCCATGGGAGGGGATATATCCCTGATACTGAAAACTTAAAATAGGGGTAGTCATGAGCCCTAGGGGTGTAACATCTGCTGATGTCTGGAAAAATGTATGTACTATGCTTATCAAACTGCCCAGTCAGCACTTCTCTTAATATTCATACCCTTATATTAATGCTACTCTCACTTTGGGTAGAGAATCTTCTCTTTCAGATGGCAGTGATCTTGGGACGACTCAGAAGGTACCATAGTGCTGGAAAGAAGTGACTGGAGTACTGAGTAACATCTCGATCACACCTTCCAAGGCTCAGGGTCTAATGTGGAAGAGGTGGCGGAAAGAATGTAAGAGCCAAGGAAGGGCAGGACTCCTTACAACGTGCTCCCTCCAGACATAAAATGGCCTGGATATCCATGACCACATAGTGCTTGACACTACCTACACAAGACCATCATAAGAGGAGGAAAAGACCATGACATCAAAATAAAAGAGAGACTGATTGAGATGAGGAGGGGATATGATGGAGAATGGAGTTTCAAAGGGGAAAGTGGGGGGAGGGAGGGCATTACCATGGGATATTTTTTATAATCATGGAAGATGTTAATAAAAATTGAGAATAAATTAAAAAAAGAATACCTGATTACTGACGTGACCCCCTGTGACAGGATTGATGTCAAAACTCAGGACATGGTGATTACTTGGTTGGAAAACGAGAGAAAGTAGAAGTCCAGAGAGGTGAAGAGGGCCTCAGAAGATCACACAGCAGGTTGTTTACTGAGCCAGCATCGGTTCAAATGCTCAGGCTCCCTCTCCTCTGAATACTTGGGACAGACACAGGACTGGCACCTCTGGCTGCTCCTGGTCTAGGCTCCCCCCACTGCATGATACCACACTGTCTTTGGGGCACTTGGTCTCCAGGAGGAGCTAACCTTGCAAGCTGGTACCCAGGGTGTGTGTGGCTCTGCTCAGCCTGGCCCTGCCCAAGCGCCCTCTGCAGGAACAAGGTGAGTAGGGCAGTGATGATCCAGTGATTCTCTAGGGACTTACCTGGGGGCGGGGGGGCACTTGGACTGTTCCTGAGGTGGAGGGAGGGCAGTGTGAGACGCTGAGCTAACCCAGCCCAGAAATATCTTCCCAAGGTCATATCCCAGGGCTGAAGAGAAATACATTTCTGGTGAGAAGTGGGTGACCCACCAAAAAGGGGGTGAATGGGACTTTAAAGAACCAAGGATTTTACTGGCAAGACAGCAAGAACAGGCAGAGCACATATGCTTAGAAAACAGTATGTCGGGACCTTAAAACAAAAAAACTAGGGCTGGAGAGATGGCTTAGCTGTTAAGCGCTTGCCTGTGAAGCTAAGAACCCTGGTTCGAGGCTCGGTTCCCCAGGTCCCATGTTAGCCAGATGCACAAGGGGGCGCACGCGTCTGGAGTTCGTTTGCAGAGGCTGGAAGCCCTGGCGCGCCCATTCTCTCTCTCCCTCTATCTGTCTCTCTCTCTGTGTCTGTCGCTCTCAAATAAATAAATTAAAAAAAAAAAACTACAGCTAGGGCTGGAGAGATGGCTTAGTGATTAAGGCACTTGCCTGCAAAGCCTAAGGACCCTTATTTGCCCTTTCTCCAGATCCCATGTAAGCCAGACACACAAAGGTGAGACAAGTGCAAGGTTGTACATGTCCACTAGGTGGCACAAGCATTTGGAGTTCAATTGCAATGGCTGAGGTCCTGGTGCACCAATTCTCCCCTCCCCCGCTCTCTCTCACTCAGTCTATCTAAAAAAAATAAAACTACAGCTAGGGCTAGAGAGATGGCTTAGCAGTTAAGGCACTTGCCTATGAAGCCTAAGGTTTGATTCCCCAGTACCCATGTAAGCCAGATACACAAGATGGTGCATGTGTCTGGAGTTCATTGCAATGGCTAGAGGCCCTAGCATGCCCATCCTCCCCCGATCCCATCAATAAATTTAAAAAAAATTAATTACAGCTAGAGTCAGTACACAGCCCAGCAACTCCATTCCTGGTTGCTTCCCCAGAAGAACTGGGAGCATAAACAGCTGCTCACGTCCGTGTTTGGAGCTGCATAATTCATGGAAACTCAGGGGTGGAACCAACAGAGATGTCCATCAATGGATCATGAAAAACAAAATATGGCCTAGACACAGCAGTATTGCTCGACTTAAAAAGGAACCAAATTCTGGTGCATGCCACCCTGTGGCTAAACCTTGGCGACATGATAAATGCCTAAGTCAGATGCTGAAGGACAGATTTCGCCAGGCACAGTGGTATACAACTGTAACCCAAGTACTCAGAAGGATTGGGAGGTCAAGGTTATCCTTAGCTACATAGACCAACCTGGGTTACAGGAGACCTTGTTTCAAACACACACACACACACACACACACACACACACACACACGAGGTGGCAAAAAGAAGTATGAGAACATAGGAAGAGAGGTTAGAGGACCGTCACTGGCCTTGAATGAGCCCCATTCATGGGCTGAAATACTGGACCTGTGGTTGCAGACAGCTGGACCGGCCTAGGCCAGCAGCTGCCGTGTGGACACAGCCTCTTTTATTTGTCCTGTGAGATGTGCAGAAATGGGCCATAATGGGATGGAGAAGAGGTGACAGACACACTGCATGGTCCCTGCCTGCCCCGCCCCCCTGCAGAGCTCTTCCTTCCCACATCCCCACATCTTTCCACACTGGTTCAAGTGGCCGCTTGGACAATTTCATACTGACTCCAAGGCCATGTGATCAAGTCTGACCCATCAAGGACACAATTCCTAGCAACTGGCTGACATTTGCCCCAGGCTTAGCAAACCAGTGCATTTCACAACTCCCCAGTCTCAGTGGTTGGCTCTGGGTGAGAAAGAATGTGACCTGTTAGACCAAAACATGCCATCTTATGACTTCTGTAGTCCCCCAACCTTTCCTGCTGGGGTCACTAGGAGAATAAGTGGTTTTGGTCATTTTGCCAGGTGAGGAAAAACTAGAACGGAGCCTATACCAGAAGCACCCCTGAGGAATGGAGCAACCAACCAAATGCTAATGACATCACCCAACTTCCTGGATCCAGCTGTGCCAGAAGTTCCCCCACCCCGGCTTTTCAATCACATGAGCCAATAATGTCCCCTTGAAAAAAATAAACCAAGGTAGTTTGAGTTGAAATTTTTTAATTTTTATTTATTTGAGAGTGAGAAAAAGTGAGTCTGGGCATGCCAGGGCCTCTAGCCATTGCAAATGAATTCCAGGTGCATGTGCCAGTTTGTACATCTGGATTTGTGTGGGTGTTAGGGAATAGAACTTGGGACATTAGGCTTTGCAGGCAAGTGCCTTAACCGCTGAGCCATCTCCCCAGTCCTGGAATGATGTTCTTAACCTGGGAACTGTCTGTCCTTCTGCAGGGAACAGGAAAATCTGATCTGTGCACTAGGAGCTCACTCGTGTGGTGCCTCTGGAGGGATGAGTTCTGGAAGCAAGGAGCAGTTAGTTTCTGCCCTTCAAATTCAGGCTGAAGAAGCCATTGCTGGGTGAGTCATGTTCTAGTGCCCTTCCCCTGCCTTGTTCGGTAAAAATGTGGATGCTCCCTGGCTGGGAACTGATAAGAGTCCCAGGCTGGCCATATTCTTGTCCTAAAGCTCAGAGTGCTGACAATGGTGGGGACACATAAAAGGCGTCTGGAAGGGGGCTGAAGGGGTGGCTTAGTTTTTAAGGCATTTGCCTGCAAAGCCAAAGGACCATGGTTCAATTCCCCAGGACCCATATTAGCCAGATGCACAAGGGGGCTCACACATTTGGAGTTCATTTGCAGTGGCTGGATGACCTGGTGTGCCTATTCTCTCTCTCTCTCACACACACACATACACACACTTTTCTCTCAAATAAATAAAATAAAAGTTATTTTTAAAAAAGTCATACATGGGCTGGAGAGATGGCTTAGCGGTTAAGCGCTTGCCTGTGAAGCCTAAGGACCCCGGTTCGAGGCTCAGTTCCCCAGGTCCCACGTTAGCCAGATGCACAAGGGGGCGCACGCGTCTGGAGTTCGTTTGCAGAGGCTGGAAGCCCTGGCGCGCCCATTCTCTCTCTTCCTCTATCTGTCTTTCTCTCTGTGTCTGTCGCTCTCAAATAAAAAAATAAATAATTAATTTTAAAAAAAATTCATACGTGCTAGGCATGGTGGCACACGCCTTTAATCCCAGCACTCAGGAGGCAGAGGTCGGAGGATCGCTGAGAGTTCAAGGCCACCCTGAGACTACATAGTGAATTCCAGGTCAGCCTGGACCACAGTGAGACCCACCTCGAAAACAAAACAAAACAAAACAAAAAGTCATACGTCATGTGTCAATAGCTTGACTGGCATTATTTTAACTGTGGTAGCAGCTCATGTTTGCTGTGTGCTTACTTCCTACTTGTCTCAATGTGTTGAATCCTGAAGCCTCTTAGCAAAAGGAAGAAGCAGAAAGTAATAGGATCCCATTTTGCAGATGCATAAACTGAGTCATGGGTCCCTACCTAGTAATGGTCAGAGTTGTTTTTGTCAGCTTGTTTAGCTGACTGTTTATATGAAATGGGGTCTTAAGGCCTCTAACTCACTATGAAGCCAAGGTTGGCCTTGAACCTCCTACCTCCATGTGGCAATTTGATCCAGGTGTCCCCCATAAACTTAGGTGTTCTGAATGCTAGGTTCCCAGCTGATGGAGATTTGGGAATTAACGCCTCCTGGAGGGAGTATATTGTTGGGGGTGGGCTTATGGGTGTTATAGCCAGTGTCCCCTTGCCAGTGTTTGGCACACTCTCCTGTTCCTGTTGTCCACCTGATGTTGGTCAGGGGGTGATGTCCACCCTCTGCTCATGCCATCATTTCCCCTGCCATCATGGAGCTTCCCCTAAAGTCTGTAAGCCAAAATAAACCCTTTTCCCCACAAGCTGCTCTTGGCCAGGTGATTTTTCTGCCAGCAATGCAAACCTGACTGCAACACTCCGTGTCCCAAGTGCTGGGATTACAGGCGCATGCCACTTTACCTGGCAGGTCCAGGTTTGAGCCCAGGCTTCAGAGTCCCAGGTGGTGCTGGGCTGGAGCAGCAGGCAGCCTCTGCACTCCCTCCCACCACCGTCACCCAAGACGGCTCTAGCCCATGAGCATGTTCTCTTTCCTGCTCCCTGTCCCCAGCCTGCCTTGTTTCCTCGGTCAGCCGAGGGAGAGACCGAGCTGGGTGCCCGGACCTTACCGTGAGCGAATCCCAAAAGTTATGTTTGGGGGGACGGAGGGCGGCTCCTTCTGCCGTCGGTCATCCTGGTCGCTGATGCGGACATCGTTGAGTTCTCGGTAGAGAAGGTTCTCCCGGGCAGTCACCAGGCCGGCCTTGACAGCCCCACGGTTCATAGCGATATAATTTCGTTTCATCTCATGGGGACAGGTGGGCTGCTGCTTAAACACGTTCCAGTGCCCGATGGCTGTGAGCAGGGAAATGATATTGGTCAGAGGGAGAAGGAGAAGAAGGACTTGGGACCCCCGACTGCTAGGGGACAGCCCTGCCTGGCTCTGGTGAGCTGTTCTGAGAGGAGGGACCAGGAGCCTCTGAGATCCTGGAAGGGGCGTGGGAGACCTGCACACAGCTGGCTCACCTGCCCTTGACCTCCAATGAGACAATAAAAAATAGACCCTGAGCCCATTCTGTGCCTACTACGCAGTAAGGAATGAGGACTGGGGCTGGAAAGATGTCTCAGTGGTTAAAAGCACCTGTACACAAGCTTCATGGCTGTAGTTCAGATCCCTAGAATCGCCATAAAGCCCAATGCAACGGTACACGCATCTGTAATCCCAACACACCTAAGGGGATAGGAGATGGGCTCAGGAGAATCCCCAAGCTCAAGGACCAGCTAGTCTGGTGTTCACAGAGTCAAAACAACAGGAGAGACCCCATCTCAAGTGAGGTGGGATATGAGGACTGATATCCTGAGCTTTCCTTCTGACCCCAGCATACACACCCACCATGGCATGCACATGCACATGCACACACATACACGCACAAATAACACACTAAATAAAAAAAAAGAACAGGGCTGGAGAGATGCCTTAGCAGTTAAGGCACTTGCCTGTAAAGCCAAAGGACCCAGGTGGATTTCCCCAGGACCCACGTAAGCCAGATGTACAAAGGGCACCTGCTTCTGGAATTTGTTTGCAGTGGTTAGAGGCCCTGGCATGCCCATCTGCCCCCCCAACTTCCTTTTTCTCTCTCTCTTAAATAAATAAATAAAATACTTTTAGGGAGTATGAGAAATGCAGGAAAGACAGGGTCATCGAATTTACAGTACAGTCTTGAGTTTTGGAAATGGCCATGGGCAATGTGAAGCAGGTTTGCCTGCACAGAGACACAATGGAGCCATGAAGATGGAACATGGGTTGCAGTGGAGATCCACTGGAGATGCTGGGACCATAAGAGTGCTGCTAAGGAGAGCCATCAGCCCTGGATGAGGTTTTCCAAGACTAGAAGCTTCTTTTTTTCAGATGGCAATGACCATTGGGATGACCAAAAGGCGACATAGTGCTGAGAAGAAAGGACAGAGGAGTATCCAGCACTGAAACATCTCTAGCACACCCTCCAAGGCTCAGGGTCCATTGCGGAAGAGGTGGCAAAAAGAATGTAAGAGCCAAAAGAAGGGTACCACTCCTTACATACAACTGTCTGGACAGAAATTGGCCTCAATATCCATATATATGTGTGTGTGTGTGTGTGTGTGTGTGTGTGTGTGTGTGTGTGTATGTATATGTATATATATATATACTAAAAAACACAGTAAGTGAAATAAAAAAATAAAACATTTTTTAAATGATATCCAAAATAAAAGAGACTGATTGAGAGGGGGAGGGGATATGATGGAGAATGGAGTTTCAAAGGGGAAAGTGGGGGTAGGGAGGGCATTACCATGGGATATTGTTAATAATCATGGAAGTTGTTAATAATAAAAAAACGATGTCCCTTCTGGGGATGTCCTTGCCCATTCCCTGACCCCTCACTCCTATACCCTGTTTGGTCCTCCCTTCTTGTCTATGTCCTGAGTCTCACCACTGGGCTGCCTAGTCTGGGGCCTTTCTTCCCCACCCATAACCCCTGCCAAGCAGCCTCTTCTTGGCCAAGAGTTTAGGAGTAAGCCTCCACTCTACCTCTCAGCCCCTGCATACTTACCTTCAGGGACCCCTCCATCCAGACCCCGGATGTAGAGTCCATAATTGAAGTCAATGCCAGGCAGGCTGCAGCTTCTTTCCCGGGGCTTGCCGAGCTCGGCCTGTTGAGAAAGGGAGGGAGGAGGTAAGCCCTGCCTCGCCCAGCAGCCAGAAGGCCACAGCTCTCCCTGAGAGGAGGCGAGCCGCAAGCTGCAGGTGGTGTCTTCTGTGGGGACAGCAAGGACAGTGGTGGGGTGGGGGTGGGGGAGCACAAGCTGTGCTGTGTCTGGGATGGAGCTGAAAAACTAAGAACCAGGTTCCAAAAGACAGCTAAAGGGCTGGAGAGGTGGCTCAGCGGATAAGGTGCTTGCCTACAAAGCCTGAGGACCTGAGTTCAATTCCCCAGTACCCACATGAGGCCAGATGCACAAGGTGTCACAAGCATCTGGAGTTAGTCTGTAGTGGCAAGAGGCCCTAGTGCACCCATTCTAAATAAATAAAATGTTCAAAAAAAGAAGACAGCTGGAGACCAGTTGGGGGAGGGGCAGCTTCTCCACCTGTCACTTCGTGCCTACAAGGATCACTCCAACCATGGTCATGGAGTTGGAGGGAGTCACTTGTTTGAATTTTCACTTGAGGGTAGGGACACAGTGACAACACCCACCGTCACCCCTTGGCTCCTGGACAGTGAACTCTACCCTCCTAAGGGGCAGGTAGGATGTTGAGAGCAGATGTATTTAGTCCAAGCTCCTATCACCATGTCTCCATGCCTCTCTTCTAGGCCCTCCCTGAGCTCCCTGAGGTCGGAGGCCCCACCCTGCCCAGAGCATCTCAGAGTCCTTCCTCACCTGTGATAGCAGCACCTGTCTCTGGTGCCTCCCATGCCTGCTTCCATTTAGTCCTTATAATTTCCTGGGGAAAACCCATCACCACGTTCACCTTTCAGATGGAATGAGTGAAGTCATGGTGAGGTCACAGAGTAGGAGGGCCAGAGCTGGGGTTTGAACCTAAGCTCTGTCTTTAGCCCTTGCTCAGCTCCATGTAGTAAATGTCAGGTTCCCATAGCTTGCTTGTGCCATCAGCTTGGGGACAATGCTGTGAAGGGCAGCCACCATATGCTGTAAGAATCCATCTGTGGTTGGGCGTGATGGTGCACGCCTTTCATCCCAGTACTCAGGAGGCTGAAGTAGGAGGATCGCCTTGAGTTCAAGGCCAGCCTGAGACTACATAATGAATTCCAGGTCAGCCTGGGCTAGAGCGAGACCCTACCTCGAAAAACAAAACAAAGCAAACAAAGAAGAGTCCATCTGTGTAGATGTCCAAAAAAAGGAAGCCCATAGAGACAGAAGGTGCAAGGTTTCCAGGGCTAGAACTGGGTGGAGGTGGGGGATTGGAGGATGGCTCCCTGTGGGTAGGGAAGAGTGCTGGAATGTTCTATAGCTGATTGTGATTATAGCCTTATAACTCTGAGGCTACACTAAGAACCATTGAGCCTTATACTTTTTTAGTATAACAATGGGTGAGTTGGGTGTTTTGTGGATTCCGCCTCAAACAAAGGCATTGGAAAATTGCAAAGTAGCATAATTAAGTAACACTTGCCTGATGATTGGTTACCACCACCGCCACCGCCACCCCACACACAGCACTGGAAGGCTGTGTGTCCTCTCTCTCTTTCAGAGGCAGAGAGAAAGAGAGAGAGAGAGAGAGAAAGAGAGGGAGTTGATAACTACTGATTTGGGCTATGAAGTATCATTCCTGTGGGAAGTTTGTTCACAACGTCATTCTACAAATATTTACTGCGTGTTTCTCCCCCAAGCTCTGTGTTGGAGGTCTAAAGTGAATAATGCAGACACGATCCCTGTTCTTATGAAATTTATTGTCTTGCAAAAAAGGACAAACCTAATGACAGCCAAGTGTACCAGGGAATATGATAACGAAAGCTCAGAATGGCCACAAAGTGAGGTAAGTCACCTTCCATGACACAAAGATTTGTATTAGCCATATATAAAGAGAAGCTACTAAGCAATAAGAAAAGGAAGGCTTTCCTACAGGAAAAGGAAAATATTTGAATGGGCTCTTTATTAAAAGGATGTCCAAACAGCTGGGGTGATGGCTCAGTGGTGAAAAGGGCTTGTTTGTAAAACCTGCCAGACTGGATTCAATTCCCCAGCACCCACTGGACACAGATGGACATAAAGTGGTGCATGTATCTGTGATTCTAGTGAACCTATGCCAATGGGAGGTGGAGCCAGGAGAATCCAAAACTCACAGGCAAGATGCATCTGCAGCAGCAAGAGACTCAAAGAAGGTAGAACACAGACAACTACTCTGACCTCCACACCCGAGCAGTGGTATGTGCATACTCATACATACATGTCCATACAGACGCCTACATACATACACACTCAAGTAAAACAATAAATTTTAAAAATAAAATAAAAGGGAGCCGAGGGCTGGAGAGACGGCTTAGCAGTTAAGGCACATGTCTGCAAAGCCTAAGGACCCTGGTTCGATTCTCCAGGTCCCACATAAGCCAGATGCACATGGTGGCACATGCGTCTGGAGTTCGTTTGCAGTGGCTGGAGGCCCTGACGTGCCCATTCTCCTCTCTCTCTCTCTCCCTCCCTCCCTCTCTCTCCCCTCTCTGTCTCTAATAAATAAATAAAGTAAAATCTTTATTTTTATTTTTATTTTATTTATTTATTTGAGAGTGACAGACACAGAGAGAAAGACAGATAGAGGGAGAGAGAGAGAATGGGCGCGCCAGGGCTTCCAGCCTCTGCAAACGAACTCCAGATGCGTGCGCCCCCTTGTGCATCTGGCTAACGTGGGACCTGGGGAACCGAGCCTCGAACCGGGGTCCTTAGGCTTCACAGGCAAGCGCTTAACCGCTAAGCCATCTCTCCAGCCCGTAAAATCTTTTTTAAAATGGGAGCCAAGAGAGATGGCTTAGTGGTTAAGGCACTTGCCTGCAAAGCCTAACAGCACAGATTTGATACTCCAGTATGTAAAACCAGATGCATATGCAGCTGGAGTTCATTTACAGCAGCTGGAGGCCCTGGTGCACCCATTCTCATTTTTTCCCCTCTCACTCTCTCCTCTCTGTCTCTCTTTCTCTGCTTGAAAATAAATTAATAAAAGTTAAAAAGGAAAGTGTTAAAAAAAATAACAGGGGCTGGAGAGATGGCTTAGCAGTTAAGCGCTTGCCTGTGAAGCCTAAGAACCCCAGCTCAAGGCTCGATTCCCCAGGACCCATGTTAGCCAGAGGCACAAAGTGGCACATGCATCTGGAGTTTGTTTGCAATGGCTGGAGGCCCTGGCACACCCATTCTCTCTCTCCCTCTTTCTCTTTCCCCTTTTCTCTGTGTCTGTCACTCTCAAATAAACAAATAAATAATGAACAAAAATTTTTTTTAAAAAAGAAAACAGGATGTCTAAGTAGTCAAGATCCCATATGTTAAAGTGCTCAACCTCTAGAGAATTCAAAATAAAAATTTAACATTATTGGCAAGGATTTGGAGCATGCAGAACACTTGTGATGCAGTGAGGGACTCACCTGATGTCATCTACTGAGGCTACACATTTGCCTGGACTATGCATCTGTCCTCCCCAAAACACGTCTGAAAATAATCACGACAGCTCAACTCATTGCGAGCCAACCCCAGAAATCATCCAAACTGCCACAAGACATCCACACCACAGAATAATACACAGCAGTGGTCCTCCCGAGGCCAGCTCTGTCCCCAGTAGACCCTGTGCGCATCTGGACACTTTCAGTTATCACACCTTGGGAGGGGTAGTCCTCTCGATCGTGGGCAGAAGCCAGCTGTATTAGTTCCTTTTGTCATTGCTGTGACCAAGTCCCTGACAAGAATCAGCTTAAGGAAGACAGTTCAAGGGATACAGTTCATGGCAGCATGAGGTAGCTGGACACACTGTATCCACTCCACAGTCAAGAAGCAGACAGAGGGCTGGAGAGATGGCTTAGCAGTTAAGCGCTTGCCTGTGAAGCCTAAGGACCCCGGTTCGAGGCTCGGTTCCCCAGGTCCCACGTTAGCCAGATGCACAAGGGGGCGCACACATCTGGAGTTCGTTTGCAGAGGTTGGAAACCCTGGCGCGCCCATTCTCTCTGTCCCTCTATCTGTCTTTCTCTCTGTGTCTGTCGCTCTCAAATAAATAAATAATTTTTAAAAAAGAAGCAGAGAGAGAGAGAGAGAGATAGAGAGAAATGCTGGTGCTCAGCTTTTCTTTCTCTTGATTCAGTCCATGGAATGGTACCATCCAGTTAGGTTGGGTCCTCTCACTTCAATTAACCTAATCTAGAAACTCTATCACAGACATGACTAGAGGTGTGTCTCGTAGGTGATTCTAGATTCCAGCAAGTTGACAGCAGTAACGGTCACATCAGGGATTCTGCTAAACTTCATGCGGTACCGGAGGTGAGCAACCCATCCCCCACAGCCTGGAGGGAGTCACTTCCAAAGGCACAGGGTGTGATCGATTGAGAAACCCACCAAAAGGAACAGTAGCGGAACAAGGGTCCCACGCGGGGCTGAGGAGGGCAGACACAGAGCGCCGCGCCACTCCTACGGCGGAAGTGCACATGCCAACACGGCCAGCCTCGTGTTGGGTCCTCCTGGGCGGCGCTTTGGGGCACTCACTGGTCACAATCCCCCTTGGCCTGAAGTAGGGAGCTCTTCACGGGACCCTGCCCTGCCTGCTGACCTTCTCTGGAGCTGCCTCCCCTCCATCCATGTTGAGGGAGCAGAGGGCTTCCTGTACAGCACAGGAAACCCAGTTCCATGTGTGAACTCTGGGCACATAGACAGAGGAGCAGCAGACATCAATAGGTTCTCATCTCCTGAAATCTGAGTGTACACTGGCATTCTCTGATCTCTGAGCATGGTCTGGTGAGAGAAAGTGGAACTTCCCTAGAATGTCACTGAGAAGCCCATTCTGCAGTCTCAGCCCTTCTTGAAGGTCACAGCATCTTGTCATAGACTACTCAAGCCATGAAGTGTCTGCCCACATAGGGCTGTCAGAGCACTGCTCCTCTATCCTGCCTGTCCCTAAATACCTGACATCCTTGAGATCTCACCATGGGCAGCCACTTTGGGCACAGGCTAGGTGCCTCCGAGTCCCTTTGTTCACAGGTAAGACCCTAGAAAGGGTCACACCCACAACCAGCCCTCTTGCCCAGTAGGACAGCCAACAAATAGCTGAACGGCTCATGTGGCCATGCGCTCCTAGCCAACGCGTCCCACAGCATCACCTGCAGGCATGGCACCCACCCAGGGGCCTCACCCTTGCCCACCAACACTGTAGAGCCATGTTACTGTTGTCTGTGTCTCAGGAGGAAATGCAGAGAACTGTGGGGCTTTGCTCAAAGCCAATGGGAAAAGACCAAGGCAAGATCTAATCCAGGACTTTCCCAGCCCCTGCTGCCTCTTCCTCACTGATTCATCCTGGAGTGACCAGCTGTCCCTTCCTGGCTCCAGACTGTCTCTTCAGGTGAGTTTTGCTCCCATAAACAGTGGGGCCCATGACTTCTCTGTACACCTGTCTCCAGAGCCAGAGGTGTTCAACACAGAGCCCAGATGGAGACCACCATCTGGTAGATGGGCTGGGATGTAAAAAGGACAAACACGGCTGGATAGATGGCTTAGCAATTAGGGCACTTTCCTACAGAGCCAAAGGACCCAGGTTCAATTCCCCAGGACCCACGTAAGCCAGATGCACAAGGTGGCACGTGTTTGGAGTTCATTTGCAGTGGCACAAGGTCCTGGTGCACCCATTCGTTCTCTCTCTCTCTTTCTCTCTCATTAATAAATAATAAACAGTTTTGTATTCTCTTAAAAAAAAAGAAAAAGAAAAACAGGGCTGGAGAGATGGCTTAGTGGTTAAGAGCTTGCCTGTAAAGCCTAAGGACTCTGGTTCAAGGCTCAATTCCCCAGGACCCACGTAAGCCAGATGTACAAGGTGGCACATGCATCTGGAGTTCCTTTGCAATGGCTGGAGGCCTGGGCACACCATTCTCTCTCTCTCTGCTTCTTTTGCTCCCTCCCTCTCTCCCTCTCCCCCCCCCCCCCCTCTCTCTCTCTCTCTCTCTCTCTCTCTCTCTCTCTCTCTCTGTTGCTCTCAAATAAATAAATAAACAACAACAAAACAAGAGGGCTGGAAAGATGGCTTAGCAGTTAAGGCATTTGCCTGCTAAGCCAAAGGACCCAGGTTCAATTCCCCAGTACCCATGTAAGCCAGATGCACAAGGGGGCACATGCATCTGGAGTTCATTTGCAGTGGCTAGAGGCCCTGGTGTGCCCATTCCCTCTTGCTCTCTCTCCCTTTCTCTCTCCTTGCAAATAAATAAATAAGAAAAAAAAAAAAAAAAAAAAAGAAAACTCAGTGCTGAGATCACCTGGACACAGGATAGCCAAGTCTTGGCTGATTCTGGGAAAGGGGTCAGGAAAAAGGAGAAACATATTGGATCATTTCAGAGAAATCAGAAGGGCTGAGGAGATGGCCCAGTTGGTAAGGGATTGGTCCATGAGCATGAGGACCCAAGTTCAGATCTCCAACACCTACATAACATTCTGGGCACAGTGGTGTGTGTCTATAGTCCCAAGACTGGGGAGATGGAGACAGAAAGCCCCCCAGGGCATGTTGGCCAGCTAGTACAGCCAAGTCAGTGAGCTGTGAGTGCAATAAGAGAGCCTGTCTCAAAAAATATGGTGGGAGAAATGGCTTAAAGGTTAAGGTGGTTGCCTGTGAAGCCTAGGGACCCAGGTTTGATAGAGGCCAGATGCACAAGGTGGCGCGTGTATCGAGTTCATTTGCAGTGGCTAAAGGCCCTGGTGCACCCATTCTCTCTCCCTGTCTGCTTCTCTCTCTCTCTAATAAATAAATAAAATATTTTTAAAAAATATATGATGGGGAGAGACTGAGAAAGACACCCAGTGGTTTACACTGACCTCTGGCCTCCACATACACGTGCACACATGTGTACTCCCACACATACACACACACATGCATGCACCACACAAATGCACATCATTTTAAAAATTAATCTTTTTCTAGGGGGCAGCCAGGAAGGACAGGAGAGCCCAGGGCAATAAAGAGGCCTCCTGGAAGAGAAGCCAACTTTTGCTGTGGAGCTTTCCAGAAGCCTAAAGAGAAGAGTGTCCCGGCAGAGGGGACCGCAGGTCTCTGGATGCCTCCAGAGGCAGTATGATATGGATAGAGTCTGACACCAGTGTACTTAGGAGAGCTCCTGACCCTGAACTTCTAGACAAGGACAAGCAGGCTGTGACAGGTGTCTAAGACCAGCTGCTATTGAGATGCAAGGGAACCTGAGGCCTGATGGTCACCTACTTCTCCATGGCAACATAACTCTGACATCCACTTAGTCACACATCTCAGCTTTGATCGGCCACACAGGCCCATGAGCAGCAGCCTGCCTCACACACTCAGGAAAGAATCAGAGATGGCCACTTGTAGAGGCAAAAGGGCCTCCTGGCTGGCACTTGGGCTGGGTTGTGCAAGAGCCCTGGGGCAGGAGGCGCAGGCAGGCTGTTGGGCCCTGTGGAGTGTGGGCGTTCTAACCATCCGCAGAGCCCTTGCAGAAGCCCTCTCTGAGTGCTCCCTGCATGCAAGGTGCGTCTGGTAAAACATTCCATGTTGAGCTGTTTGTGCTTCCCCTAAATACAGCCAACTCCCTCTGTGGGGTAGTTCTCCCATTTTACAGATAGAGGGGGCTGAAAGTTAAAGGTCTGTACTTAGCTTAAGTCATCTTGGTACCAAACAGATAAGCTGGGGTTAAACTTGTCTCTTTTTGGACATCAACAGCAGCCCCTCACCTCACACGATGGCTCTGCGAGGAAGGCTACATTATTTGCCCTGGATAGATGGGAAATTGAAGCTCAGGCCGGAAAGAGACCGGAAAAACCCTTCATGCACGCAAACACTTGCATTTCTCATTCTTACAGATCAATTCTTAAAGCATGTCATGCGGGGCTGGAGAGATGGCTTAGCAGTTAAGGCACTTGCCTATGGAGTCTAAAGACCCAGGATCAAATCCCCAGGACCGAGGTAAGCCAGATACACAAGGCGGCACTTAAGTCTGGAGTTTGTAGCGGCTGGAGGGTCTGGCACACCCACTCTCTCTATCTGCCTCTTCCCCTTCTCTCATAAACAAACAAATGAAAAAATAAATAAATAAAAACATATCATGGGGCTGGAGAGATAGCTTAGCAGTTAAGGCACTTGCCTGCAAAGCCGAAGGACCCAGGTTAAATTGCCTGGGACCCGTATAAGCCAAATGCACAAGGTGGTGCATACATTTGGAATTTGTGTGCAGAGGCTGGAGGTCCTGGTGAGCCCATTCTCTCTCTCTCTCTCTCTCTCTCTCTCTCTCTCTCTTAAATAAATAAATAATTTTTTTAAAAAAATATGCAAAATCATTAAAATCTGCAAGAAGCATGCCTTGGTTTTACACAACAGGGAACAGAGAACTATGGAAAGTCACTTAAACATAACTTGCTAACACAAATCCAGTGCCCTGGGGAGTTGAAATCCAGATGCAAACGGGGAGAGAGGAACCCCAGCTCCATGTGACCACTCGCCCTCCTGAGGTGCCTTGAAACTCCTCCTTTCCCTGAGTTTTCTCTGTTACGAAGTAGCTTGGCTAGAATACAGCTCTGGGTGACAGCTGTCCCCACCAGCAGACAGCTTCATTAAAACTCATTAAGATGTCATCCCTCTCGGTCTGATTTTCCATCTCTCAGCTCCAATTAAAGCCATCTCTCTCCTTGTCCCAGGGGGTTCCTGGGATTCTCTCAGTTCTTCCTACAACAGGACTCCCTCCAACTCCCTGACATGAAGGAATGGAGCCCTCGAAACCCAAACTGGGAACCAGGCTGGCAGGCTCTACTGGAGAGGCCAGCATGAGAACCAGGAATGCTTCCTGGAGGCAGGCACAGGTGTGGTTTCCCACTGGCAGTTGCCTGCCCAGAATTACAACTCAAATGAGATCCCATTCCCCACACCCTTTTTGTTTTTGTTTCCTTGATGACTGCCTATTTCCTGCCAGACCAATGAAAGTGTGAGAAATTAGCTTTCTTGGTCACTGAGATAGCCCAAGCTGAACTTGCTTGGTCACTGAGATAGCCCAAGCTGAACTTGCTTGGTCACTGAGATAGCCCAAACTGAACTTGCTTGGTCACTGAGATAGCCCAAGCTGAACTTGCCTGGGTCAGTCGAGCAGGGGTTCATTTCCAAAATAATAGATTTTCTAACAGGGAGCTAGATGCCTGGGTTCTACACCTGTCTTAGATATTTGTCTGGTTAACAATGAGCCCCCAAAGACATCAGTCAGTCCCCACTTCCTGGCCACCATATACAGTGTCTTCTAGCCCATGTTGAAATTCGGAAACAAGTGCTCGTCCCGCTGTTGAAGAGCCTCCTCTCTCTTTCCTGCATCCTATTAGAAGGATAGTTATGCGAAATCTCACAGTTATTGCCCAGTAGTTATTAAATAAATATCTGCATATCGCTCTACTCCTGCATACATATGCACAAACATACCATGTGTCCACAGGGTAGTTCATTACTGTAAAACAACTTAAGATCCTCGAATGAGAGGCACAATATAAATGCAAATTACCATTGCTATTAGCATAAAGGATGTTTATTTATTTCCATAATGAGAGCCTCAGATAAACAATCATGGAAAGCAAGGTACATTATGCATCAAAGGGACTCAGGCAGTGTCTGAGAAGCCCGGTTCTTTGAACCATGTGTATTGTCTGAGTGGCAGCTGAACATGACATAATGATACTAAAAAGCTGCACACAGGAAGACCACATCCATATATGATCAAAGGCATGTAGTATAATGTCAAGTGAAAAAAAAGACACAGCGGGATTCAAATTTTTACACATACTACGGTTCTGGCTGTGTTAAAAAAAATACTGGAAGAAAAAGAACAATACAAATTGTACAGTGTGAAAGATGTGAGCTTGGGGGAGCGCACAGTCCCCCAAGATGTCACTTTTATCACTGAAGAACCCCAAAAGGCTGAGTGTGCGACTGCAATCGCAGTCCTTGGGAGGTGGAAGCAGGAGAATTAGGAGTTCAAGGACAGACTCAGCTACGTAGTGAGTTCAGGACCAACCTGGGCTATAGGAGACCCTGTCTCAACACAAACAAGCAGATCAAGAAACAGAATTGCAAATGCGTCCCTATTTTGTATATTAGAAAGCTGTAGAGGAGGCCCCTCAAGGTCATCCATGCCACTGACCCGCTTGCTGTAGCCAGGCAATGGCAGGGCTGAGGTGGCTGCAGTGGGCTCCCACAGGAAGAACCTAGAGGCCACAGAGGAGAAAGCAGGAAGCCAATATGTCAATTAGGTGAGTACAGCTGAGCTTGAGTTCCGACTCTGATATCTTCCTGCATGACCTTGGGCAAGTCCCTAGACTTTCCTGGTCCCCTCCTCTCCTCACACCCTAAGCCCCAGCAGGCCAAGAGCAGGCATGCTCAGTCAACGGGGGTTGCTATCAGGCTAAGCATCGCTGTTTGGATCCCTGCTGTGCAACTCCAGCCCAGACCCTGGGCAGTAGGGGACACTGCTTCAGGCCTCCCCAGCGCCTGCCCCGCCACACCTTTTAGCCTTTGGCTAGTTCTCAGGGGCCTGATGCCACCTGGGGCCCACCACCTGCCTGTCCTCTGCTCCTGAGGGCAGCCCAGCCTCCCTCTGCACAGCCAGCCCACTTCTTGCAGCTGATGTATGGCCCTCGCTGAGTGAGGCGGTCACGGTGACAGGGCCCTGGCGTTCTCTCCCCTCCCCCTCGACAGCTTGAGATCAGGTCCTTCATTTGCATTTACATGATCTTGCTGTGCAGCTTATGAGATCGAGAGATTTATTTGCTACTTAACTTGATGTTTGATTACACTCGGAGAAGGCGGCGGCAGGCGGCGAAAGCGCATGGATGCGTCCGCTCAGAGCCCCGGCCTCTGGGGGCCTGTAACTCAGCAGCAGGTTGAGGTGGATGGGGGAACACATAACATTTGGTGGGGGGTGGGGGGGAGGCAAATAGGAGAGGCTGGAAGGAGAGAACACCGTGATTTGGATTTTTTTTTAAAAAGCAATGAGTACTGTCTGGGTGTTACCTGAGGTTATAAAGAGAGTTGAGTCAATCCTCTGAGGCCCCTTATTGTCTTAGGGAATGAACTCCCAGAAACTTTCCTCCAGGTAAAGTGGGAAGTTCTGGAAAGGTACGCATTGGAGATAGGAAGGCAAGGAGCCAGGGCATCTGCTCAAAAGCTGCCCCTGGACAGGAATGCCTGGGGTCAGCAACTCAGCCTCCATACCTGTATGGTCCTTATCAGGTCACAAAAAGAATTTGGGGGACACACACCCCACTAGGCCCCAGCCCCATGGAGACGTAGAACGAGTACCAGTAAATGTAAGGTGTTCCAAGCGACAGGCTGCTTTTGGAAGAAATAGAGGGATAAAGCTCACCACCCCAGCTTCCCAGCTGTCCCTTGAGGTGTGCCCTGTGTCAGGTGAATCCAGCCCCCCAACCATAGGCTCCTGCCGTCCACAGCTGGGCATGCTCACAGCAGGCAAACTCATTTTCTTGACAGTCTGTGCCTGGCATCATGAGGAGGGAGATGGCGGCTGCCAGCCTGTCCCCTGTCACATCCAGATCCAAGTAGAAATCATCTGGCACATTACTGGGACACGACAGTTTAGTGATTGAGAACAGGAGCTGAGGCCAAACCTCTCAGGCTGGAGTTCTGGCTTTCTGACTCCTTATGACCTTGAGCAAGTTAACCTCCAAGTGTAGGGATCCTTACAAATGAACCAGGGTATATAACAAGTGCACCCAGCTTGAAGGGGCCAGGGGCACCTCGCTGGCAGGTAAAGTTCTTAGCAAGGGGGGGGGGGGTTGGTGGGTTCTACATTAAAAAAGCACTTGCTTGTAAAACCTGACACCCTGGGTTTGATCCACCAGTACCCATGTAAAGCATGCTTCTAGAATTAGTTTGCAGTGGTGAACCCATCCTCTCCCTTCTCTCTCTATCTCTAAATAAATAAATAAGTTTTAAAAATATTTTATTTATTTATTCACTTGAGAGAGAGAGAGAGTGAAAGTGAGAGAGAATGGGCCTCTAGCCACTGCAAATGAACTCCAGATGCATGCACCACCATGTGCATCTGGCTTATATGGGTTCTAGGGAATAGAATCTGGGTCATTAGCCTTTCCAGGCAAGTGCCTTAACCACTAATCCATCTCTCCAGCCCATAAAAAAGTTTTAAATAGCAGTCACAATTGGACTGTCTGCTATTTTGAGTTATTAACCACCCTATCTTCCTTTGCATGCATAGGCAACTAGCTATAAAATGATTTATAAAACATTGTTTTGATAGTTTCTCAAAGCGTTAAAAATAAAAGAATTGAAGTGGCCAGCGTGGTGGCACATGCCTTTAATTCCAACATTGGGAAGGTAGAGGTAGGAGGATCACCATGAGTCCATGAATTCAAGGCCACCTGGAGACTACATAGTGAATTCCAGGTCAGCCTAAGCTAGAATGAGATCCTACCTAAAAAAAAAAAAAAAAAAAAAAAAGAGGGCTGGAGGAATGGCTTAGCGATTAAGGCACTTGCACTTGCCTGTAAAGCCTAAGGTTACAGGTTCGAATCCCTAGATCCCACATAAGCCAGAAGATACACATGTTGGCACATGCATCTGGAGTTCATTTGCAGTGGCTAGAGGCCCTGGTGCACCCATTCTCTCTCTATCTCTCTCTCTCTGTAATAAATAAATAAATAGAATATTTTTTTAAAAAAATTGAAGACAGGATTTCAACTTAATCCAATGTTCATAGCAGTTCTATTAGCAATAGCCAGAAAAAGGAAACTGCCCAACTATCCCTCAACAGATAAATGGATAAACCAAAATGTAGCATATCCACATAATGGAACAGTATTCAGCCACAAAAGGGAGCAAAACAGTACTGATTTGGATTATAATGAGGATGGACTCTAAACACATTATGTTCAAGGAAGAAGCCAGGAAGACATGAAAGGCCACATACTGCATGAATTTAAATAACGCTCGGCATGGCCACACATGCCTATAACCCCCTTGCTGAGGGGGGGGGGGTGGAGACAGGAGAGTCACTGGCACTAGCTGGACAGCCAGTGTGACAAGGGGCAGTTCCAGTTTCAGTGAGAGACTGCATATCAAGGAACTAAGGTAGAAAAGGAGGGGGCACCGTATGATCTGCCCTAGCCTCATACCTAGACATCTGTTCATACCTGTGTACCCACAATACACTTCACATCACATACATGAACACACACATCAAAAGACTGGGGCTGGAGAGATGGCTCCGAGGTTAAAGGCACTTGCTTGCAAACCCTGACAGCTGAGGTTTGATTACCCAGTACATACATAAAGCCAGATGCACAAAGTGGCTCATGCGTTTACAGTGGCAGGAGGCCCTGGCATGCCCATGTGTGCTCGCTCTCTCTCTCTCCATCCAAATAAATAATTTTTTTTTTTTGAGGTAGGGTCTTGCTCCAGCCCAGGGTGATCTGGAGTCCACTATGTAGTCTCAGGGTGGACTTGAACTCACAATACTCCTCCTAGCTCTGCTTCCCAAGGCCTGGGATTAAAGGTGTGCACCACCACACTTGGCTAAATAAATATTTTTTTAAATTGATGATAGAGCTGGGTGTGGTCATGAGTACCAATCCCCACTTCCTCCCCCATAGCCCATCTGATCTATATACAGAACACAAGAGAAGATGGGTGACTTCTTGTCAGAGTGTCACAGCCTCTCATGGCTCAGATGGGAAGCTCAGGAGTGCCTAGGATAAAGGAAGAGAGGAGCCCAGCAGGGCAATGGTGGGGAGGGGCAGATGGAGCCCCTCATTCTGACCAGGCAGACATGCTCCACTGTGTGCTTTGCAGATATGAGCCTCCACACAGACAGGAGAATTCTAAGACCTTCAGAAAAAGAAAAGATTGAGAGCTGGAGAGATGGCTTAGTGGTTAAGCACTTCCCTGTGAAGCCTAAGGATCCCAGTTCGAGGCTCCATTCCCCAGGACCCACGTTAGCCAGATGCACAAGGGGGCGCACGCGTCTGGAGTTCGTTTGCAGTGGCTGGAGGCCCTGGCGCGCCCATTCTCTCTCTCTCTCTATCTGTCCTTTTCTCTGTGTTTGTCTGTCACTCTCAAATAAATAAATTAAAATAAACAAAAAATATATATAAAAAAAAGAAAAGATTAGCCGGGCGTGGTGGTGCATGCCTTTAATCCCAGCACTTGGGAGGCAGAGGTAGGAGGATTGCTGAGAGTTCGAGGCCACCCTGAGACTACATAGTGAATTCCAGGTCAGCCTGAGCCAGAGTGAGACCCTAACTCGAAAAAAAAAAAAAAAAAAAGATTGAGTATTAGGAGCCTGAGAGTGGTGAGCTCAAGGTTGAGATCCTGTCTCAAAGAAACAAGGGCTGGGGAGGTAGCTTAGTGGTAGAGTCCTTGCTTAGCCTATGCAAGGCTCTGGGCCCACCCACAGCATGGGGAAGGGAAGGAGATGGAAGGAAAGGAGATGGAAGGAAAGGGGAGGGAAGGGGGCTTGATAATCAATTCAGAAGCCCTCTCCAGCATCCATCTGATGGACAGAGAAGATTGAAATCCAGATAAAGATCTTTAAAAAAAAAAGTGTGTGGTATGTGCTGTAGTTACCATTGCATTGCTGGGACAAAACACACAACCAAAAGCTGACTGGAGGAAAAGTTTGTCTTAGCTTACAGTCTCTAGGGGAAGCTTCATGACGGCAGAGTAAGGTGACTTTTTTAAAACATCACTTCTTGCCACAGCAGGTGGCAAAGAGCAGCAGGAGTGAGACAATCTCTAGCAAGGAGCTGGTTATAACACCCCTAAACCCACCCCCAAGAAACATACCTCCTCCAGCAAGGCTCCACCTCCCAAATACCACAGGCTGGGAACCAAGCATTCAAACTACACAAGTTTATGGGGGACATCTGACTCAAACAACTTCAATGTGTGCGCATGCATGTGTAGGCTACAGGTTGACACACACCACCATGCCCAGCATTGACATGAGGGCTGGGGAATTAACTGGGCTCCTTGTGCTTGCTGAGCAAGGCTTTACCCACTGAGAATCCCAGCCAGACTGTGACCATTCTTTTACTTATTTGTTTATTTGAGGCAGGGTTTCACTCTAGTCCAGACTGACCCGAAACTCACTCTGTATCCCAGGCTGGCCTCGAACTCATGGCGAGTCTCCTACCTCAGCTTCTCAAGTGCTGAGAGTAAAGGTGTGTACCGCCACACTGGGCTCGTAGTATGATCATTCTTTCCCAAGTGACTTTGGGCAACTTCTTGACTTCTTTGGCTCTCTGCTTCTTATCAAGGCTCCTTCTGACAAGCACTGGGTGACGCCTAGCATGCAGTACGTATGCAGAAGCCAGGAAGGGCCTTTCGGTGCCCCTTCCTCTCCAGCAGAACACTGTTTTCATAGGAGGAAGAAACTGCTTTGAGCCTGCTTTGATGTGATGTCCAACAAGGAGAGGAAGGACTCAGGGCTGCAGAGGAGTGCTGAGAAAAGAATGACAGCTCGGGAAAGCAAGGCCACAGCCACTTGGTCAGTTTGGCTGCCAAAGGTCAAAGCTGGGGGAATCCCCAGAGAGATCAGATTTAAGAAGGAGGCTCCCTATGAAAAGAAAAAGGAAAAAAAAAAAAGGAAAAAAATAGAAAGGCAAAAGCAGAGAATGATCTGTGTACTTTTCAAAACTTAAAACAGAAATCAAAGGGAAACTGAACTGTTTTAAGTTTTGACAGCCGCAGGGATCATTCTATTTGGTTACCCTGTTTGTGTTTTCATTTCCTTTATAGATTCATTGAAAATCGCATCATGTAATCAGGAAGAAAAATGCTCTGCGTCCCCCCCCACCCCCACCCACCCTTGTTCCTTCCCAAGAACAGATGAAAAACGCCAGCCCCAGTGACTTCTGTTTTGATGTATATTTCATAAGCTCTCATTGATTGTAAGTTTTATTTCCATGTCAATAAAAAAGTGGTATTGTAATAAATGAGAAGAAATTTAACACAAAATGGCAGCTGACCTGTTGGCAGGAAGTGGCTGTAAGGGGAAGGCCGTTAATAAGGCTGGGGTGGCAGGACAGGAGCCTGTGGCTGAGAGTTTCAGCTGCACTAGGAGGACGTGAAGGGCAGGCACCTCTCTCTGCTGCTGCTCCTCGCTTCGCCGCCTGTGGGCTGTTTCATACTGGGTTCCTGTGGGGCCAGTACTGCCGGGGCCTGTGCAATGCTTCTCCCTCCTCTAGTAGCAATGAGGGTGGTGCTTGGTCCCTGGGTGGGGGCACTAAAATGGATCTGATCGTGGTAACTTGGGGAGGAGGGGTACAGGGACTGAATTATCACAAACGTTATTACAGAGGAAGGAATTCTCTTCCAGATTGCCATAGCCCAGAGGCTGGCGGGGAGGGGACTTCTATCCATAAATAGGGTAGGGCAGAGGCCTCTGGGAAGAGGAGGATATGTCAAGCATGGTGACAGGGAGTCTCTGGATCAAAGAGCACCCATGGGTGGTGGCAAATGGAGCTTAAAACCCCATGCTTGGTGGGGGCGGGGGGGTCTGGAGAGATGGCTTAACAGTTAAGGCGCTTGCCTGAAAAGCCAAAGAACCCAGGTTCTGTTCCCCAGTACCCACATAAAGCCCGATGCACAAGGTGGCCCATGAGTCTGGAGTTCATTTACAGTGGTGAAAGGCCCTAGAGCACCCATCCCCTCCCCCCTCTCCGTCAAATTAATACACAAAATATTTTTTAAATCCAGAGATGAGGAGATGGTTCAATGGTTAAAGGTACTTGCTTGCAAAGCCTGCTGGTCCAGGTTCAATTCTCCAGGACCCACATAAAGCCAGACACACAACTGAATAATAAATAAAAATAAATTAATAAAATTCTCAAATTCTAAAATAAATTTAAAAAATTAAGGCCCAAGGCTTTTCCCTTCCCAAACCTGGCAGATAACATTTACGTCTTGTGAGACGTGCATGCATGCAGGCCCTAAATGGATAAAATTCCAATTTTTTGAATGGGTTTTTTCTTTCTTTCTTTCTTTTTTTTTTTTGACAGAGAGAAAGAGAGTGAGTGAGTGAGTGAGTATGGGCAAGCCAGGGCCTCCTGCCACTGCAAGTGAACTCCAGACACATGTGCCACTTTGTGCCCATGGGTAGTAGAGAACTGAGCCCAAGTAATCAGGCTTTGCATGCAAGTGCCCCCAACTGCTGAGCCATCTCTCCAGCTTCACTGAACGGTTTTTAAAACAATGTATGTGCGAAAATTAGAGTGTGGTGTCAGAAGGCTTCCAGCCTGTAGGTCTCAGTGAAGAAATAAACCATGAGGAGCCAGGAGATAGCCAAGGAGTCTGGCCTGTTGGGTAGCCTGTCCATGCCACCCTTACATACCCCTCCAGCTCCAGGGTTTCTTTCAGCAGCTCCATCTTTCCCCTGTACTCCCTCTTTTCACTCCTGGAGCTCCGAAACCTTGCTTAATTGTCGCCACCTTGGGGACCACCCTGGACTCCACACTTAGTTTAGAAAATCCAGTCCCATATCATACTTTCCCTTCTGATCCTCTGCCATAGGACTCACTGGCCTCTTGGGTGGAGGTTTTTGTGGCCCAAGCTCAGCCTCCCAACTGTGGAGCAGGCCTGTCTCTCCCATGGTGGAGGCCCCAGGGCCTGACGTGCAGTAGGTCTTCAGTCATCTTCCTGGAATGTTTGCGTGACTGGCATCAGTGAGCAGAAACATGCCCAAGGCTCTGGATGCTGATAGAAGAAGCTGACTGCCCAAGCCCAGGGTACATGGACAGGTCTTCTAAACCAGAATGTGAAAACTTACTCTGAATTTGTCAGGGAGTTAAGCTTGGAGGACAAGGACGGCACAGCCCTGACCTGTCCATCTGTGGGCTATGGAGAAGGGAGTGTTTCCGTTTATCTTGGTTGTTGTTTTGAGATAGTCTCATGTAGCCCAGGCTGCCCTCAAGTAAGCTTGAACTCCTGATCCTCCTGCCCCTACCTCCCATGGGAAAAGTAGAGTTTCTGGATGCTGTGGGACAATAGAACCAGGCAGCTTCTTTCCCAGTGATAGATAAAGCCAGTGGGTGAGGAGACTAGAGATTAATGGGGAAGGCCGCTGGAAGAGGCCCCTCCTCACACCTTCCCTCAGTGCTCCCATCCATCAAATGGAACAGCAGAGCGAGCTGGTCTCCAGGGCCCATGTACTCAGGCACCCCCTCTCTGGAGCTTGCTATCTAAATCCATGTCAGGTAGAAGCCACATAACTTGCTCTGTCATTTAAGAATTCAGAGTAGGGTTGGAGAGATGGCTCAGCAGTTATGGTACTTGCCTGCAAAGCCTAAGGACCCGGGTTCTAGTCCCCAGTACCCACATAATGCCAGATGTACAAGGTGGCACATGCATCTGGAATTTGTCTGCAATGGCTAGAGGCCCTGGCAAACCCATTCTCTGACCTTTCTTTCTTTCTCTCTCTATCTCTCTTAGATAAATAAATTAATTAATTAAAATAAGATATTTTACTAAAAATAATTCAGAGCAGTGCAGTAGGAGGGCTGAAGAGTGGCTTTTCAACCTTCCCACCTGTTAGCTAGGTGACACTGGGCAAAGACCTCACTCCCCAGTGCCCAACCTTAGTGTCATATAAGCGTACCCAGCACCTTCATGTAAGGGCCCACGCAATGTCTGCAGGAGGAACGGGAACTAATTACTGTCAGGCTCACTGTTGTACCCTATCCATGAGAAGCACCTGTCCCCATGACCAGCACCTGCCCACCTGCTCACCTCACCCTATCAGAATGACCAGAGTGAGGCCAGTGAAGCCATCCGGTGAAGGACCCTCAGCCACAGATTCTCCAGGACCTCTGCCAGTCACTCTGAGAAGCACCGGAGTCCGGGTGGCCCCCAGAAGCCAAACCCCTCCAGCCACACTGAATGGAAAGTATCTGAAGATCTTGGATCAGCCAACTGTCCCCAGCTTGCCCAGTCAAACCCCCAGAGATCCGCCCGCTGGTATCTGTTTACAGTTGACCCCTGGTGACATCACCCCACCATGAGTTCCTGAAAACACTCAGAGTAAAAGGTGGGGGAACCATAGACAAAGGATCAGTGACTTAGTGGGGGGGGGGCTCTTTGATGGACTAGGGCTGCAAACTAAGGTAAAGATGTCAAATGTATGGCCGAGTTCCTACAGGTAAAACCTGTCTGTCGTTAGCTTTTAGCCTTAGCTACTTAATCATTAAAGAATTAAGAGTAAGATCCACCCCTCACCATGGTAGAAGACTCCAGTGGCAATCTTGATCCAACTTATAAAACAGACAGATTGGTGCCACCGAATAATTTTCCTCTTCCCCACACAAAATCAAGGATGCTAGTCATACACGAACGGCTGGCATGATCGGCCACAAACGGGCTGAGACCAGCCTGTAATTACCAAAATAGAAAAAGAACAGCATTTTGTAATGAATGACAAGCTGCCGAGTGGAAATCTAATTTGGTCTAATTAAGCAGCCTTTTGTGAGGATTTGTCTTTAGATGAAAAGAGGGAGCGAGGAGATCTCGATGCAAATGAGCCCTATCTTAGGGGTTTTAAAGGGCCAGTGAGATGAGCAGCCTGCCCTGACTGCTTGCTTCTTCATCAGGCTGCGAGAATCTTCCAGCCACCCCTCAGGCCCAGGCTGGTACACCTGCTTTGGAGGGGCCTGGCACTTTTTTTTTTTTTTTTTTTTTTTTTTTTTGTCCCTTGTCTCTCATATCTTTTCAAATAGGACACCTCAAGTCGACAGGGCTGTCAGGGAACTTTTCTTATTCAGGGCTCATTCAGGAGCAAATTTTATTTTGCCCAAAGTCATGAGTGCCAAGAGCGTTTGGCTGATGAGAGGAATACACCCCTGTTCTCTGAGAGTTTGTCTTCTGAACACCACTCCCCCCCCCCCCCGCAGGGAGGCGGTTCCTCAAGTCACACCCAGTGCCATGGGTACGAGTGGAGCCCCTGGGGAAAATCTAGCCTTCTGAGTCTCACCCTGGGCAGGAGACCAGCTGTCGCCTGGGGTTCCCTTCAGGCTGTCTGTGGGAAGGCCCAAGGCCAGGGTGGCCACCTCTGTAGCCGATCACAGGCTAGTCATCTGACACAGAGCTCTCTCCTTGTCCCCGGTTGAAATGCGGGTGCAAGCCCCTCAGCCTCAGGTGGTAACTTCGGGGCAAGCAGAAGCTGAGGGCTTAGTTGCCATTCAAAAGCCCTAAGACCACCTTTACCTTCATAATTCACTAGGATGACCCGTGAAACTCAGAAAAGCTACAGTGCTAACGGTTGTAGTGTGTTGTACAGAGACAAGGATCACAAAGAGAAGAGATACTAGGCAATGCCCTTCCTCCGGGTAGAGCTAGATAGCATCTACGTCTCCCAGCAGTGGTGTGTGACACACACACACACACACACACACACACACATGGTATAGTCTACCAGAGAAGCTGCCCTGAGCCTTGGAGTCCAGTATTTTCACTAAGGCTTGGTCTGTGGGCATGTCCGACCACCCATGAAGTTGACCTTTGATTTCCACCCCTCCAAAGATTGACCTGATACTGTGTGGTCCGAGCACCGTCCATCACACTGCTAGCATGAGCCAAGTGGCTTGGCCTGAGGCCCCGGATGAATACAGACCTTTTCATTAGCCAGGACACTTCACGGGCTTAGAGGTTACAGGTCACCTCCCAGGAGCTGGACCTGGGTCGGAGTTTTATTGGGAACGTGCAGAGTTTGGCCAATACAGGCTTGTGGTGTCAAGCCCTGAGTGCGCACAGGCTGATGCCACCTTCCCCACTCTCCCCAGCGGAAGAGGCAGAATGTCAGGCCTGGCTAGGCTGGTAGATGAAAAGAAGAAAGAAAGATCTCTCACTCAGACTACATCTCCATCTGGATGCTTTTCTGTGTTTTCAAGAAAATTGCAAATATTTGCACTTTATCATCTTTTGAGCGGAACAAGTTGAGTGAATGTAACAGCAGGTGGCAGTAATATTGCCCCAGGTTGCCCATTTCAGAAGCTCCTCCTTTGTCACAGGTCACATTGAGTCCGCCTCCCCAGACTGAACCATCTGAGTCCATAGTCCGTCCCCTACAATGGAGCCCAGGCTGCCCTCAAACTCACAAAGTAGCTCTTATGATGGTTAATCTCTGGTTGTCACCTTAACAGTATTTAGAATCACAATAGAAAAAAAAAATCTCTGGTTATGGTTGTGAGGGATTTTCTAGATTAGATTGGTTGAGGTGGAAGAACCCTAACTATGGCAGCATCAGCTCAAGGGCTGGGTTCCTGGACTATATAAAAGGAGGAAGGGAGCTGACCATGCATCACTTTCTACTTCTTCCTTGTGGATGTGATGATGTGACTCTGGCTTTCTGCTTCTGCCATGTTTTCTCCATCATGATGGACTTTCCCTCAAAACTGCAAGTCCAAAATAAATCCTGGACTGGAGAGATGGCTACTGGTTAAGATTCTTGGGTGGAAAGCCTAAGGACCCAAGTTCCATTCCCCAGGACCCACATAAGCCAGATGCACAAGGTGGCACACGCATCTGGAGTTCATTTGCAGTGGTTGGAGGCCTTGGTGCACCCATTCTCTTTCCCTATCTGCCCCTTTCTCTCTCTCTCTCATAAATAAGTGAAACATTTTTTAAGTTAAAATAAACTAATTTTTAAGTTGTGTCTGGTTGAGTATCATGTTCTAGCAACCAGAGAGTAACTGATACAGCAGTCAATGTGACCTTGAACTCCTGATCCTCCTGTCTCCACCTCCCAAATGCTGCGATCGCAGACTTCTGCCACACACCCTGGTTTATGCAGTGCTGGGGATCAAATTCATGGCTTTGTGCATGCTGGGCAGCCACCTCACTGACAGCCATATCTACAGCTCCACAGTCCCTGTGCTTCGTGTCTGTTTGGCCCATTTCTCTATTTCCAGTTATGCACCTTGGCCTTCAGAAGGTCCTCAATAACTCTGTTTTGAATGAATGGCTCCTCATCTGTGAAATGGGTTCTGCACTTGTCCCAGCTTTACACATTAGAGCTAAAAGAGATTGCTCAGCTAATCAGCAAATGTGCAGCACGGAAACCAGGGTTTCCTGGGTCCAGAAGTCCATGGCTGGCTCCTCTCAGTCTTTCCATCATGTTGACACATAGAAAACACAATGAGCTTGGCGTGAGACACAGAGGCAAGTGCAAGAGGCTGTGCGGGCTCTGGCAGCCGAGAGGCCTGAAGACTCTTGGAGCAATGGCCAGGAAGACCTCAATAGGGTGTCTGCCACCAGGTCCCAAACCATCTCGTTTGTGTTGATTTCCTGGGGCAGCTGGGACAAATCACCAAAACTCAATGGCAAGCGTGCTCTCTCCCAGTGCCCAAAGCTGGAAGTCTGGAACCAATGTGTCAGCCAACATGAGAGGGAAACCATTCCCTGCCTTCCTGTGGGCAATCCCCAGTGCTCCTTGGCTTCTGGCCACATCTCTGCCTATCTTGACACAGCCTCCATCCTGGATGTGTGCCTCAAACCTCACCCTTCTTTCTCTGTCAAAAACTCTAGTCCTCTTAGATGGAGGATGGTATCTTAAGAGTCATCATGACGACATCTGCGAAGACGTTGTTTGTAGATAAAGTCACATTCTCAGACTAAGGGTTAGGACTTGAACATATCTTTTCTGGGGATGATAGTCAATTCATACCTCTCCAACCACATGGCATCATAGTGTATAACCCCCATCACGTAGACTGCTAAGGCATGAGGATTGGGAATTCCAGGCCAGCCTGGACTACATAGTGAGACTCTGCTTAACAACAAAAAAATATTAAAAAGTCAGATATAGTCAGCATATATGGGATTAAGACACAGAGCAGGTGAAGGTGTGCAGGAGCCTGGTTGCACACACCAGAGGGAGGTAACAAGGCTCTGAAGGGACAACAACTCTCTGGACCCTTCCAGAACAGTGGCTAATGCAAGATGCTTGAGCACTCAGGTTCTAATGTCTTCCCTGGTGGTTTGCTATAGGGCAAGCTACCAGCCCAGTTTCCTATGGGTTCTTTGTTCTTCCTGTTCCTGAACAATGGATGCCCCGCTCTCACCCTCTGGCTCTTGATGCCCACCCTTGACTGGGGGGCATTCAGGTCAGACAAACACTGAGGAAATCCACAAAGGGGTATCTGCACAGCTTCCTCCTGTCCCAACAGCTCCTCAGTTGAAGGTGGCTCATGGGGCTCCCACTGCAAAGCAGCCTCAGTGGTGGGGGCCCTGAGGTGAACACAGCTCTGAAAACCAGAAAGAAACTTCATTTCTAGCCCATGTTGGCCCATCTCCCACCCCACAATGCTTGGTGCTCCACCCTGGCTCCTGCAGCTGTTTGGAGAACTGACTGGTCTTTGCTGAACATCTGGAAAGTGTGGTTTCAAAGGTTAGGGATGAGGCCTTGAGAGATGGCTCAGTGGTTAAGGCACTTACCTGCAAAGCCTAAGGACAAAGGTTTGACCCCCAGTACCCATGTGAAGACAGAGGCACAAAGTAGCACATGCACCTGGAATTCGTTTGCAGTGGCTGGAGGTCCTGGTGTGTCCATTCTTTCTCTGCCTCTCTCTCTCTCTTTCTCTCTCCTTACAAATAAATAAAATAAAAATATTTTTAAACATTTAATTATTGATTTGAGAGGGGGATATAGAGAAAGAGGCAGAGAGAGAGAGAACAAAAGAATGGGCACACCAGGGCCTCCAGCCACTGCAAACAAACTCCAGATGCATGTGTCACCTTGAGCATCTGGCTTACATGGGTGCTGGGAAATTGAACCTAGGTTCTTTGGCTTTACATGCAAGTGCCTTAACTGCTAAGCCATCTCTCCAGCCCTTAAAATTTTTTTGTTGTTTTTTGGTTTCTTCAAGGTAGTGTCTCACTCTAGCCCAGGCTGACCTGGAATTTACTATGTAGTCTCAGGCTGGCCTTGAGCTCACAGCGATCTTCCTACCTCTGCCTCCCGAGTGCTGGGATTAAAGGCATGTGCTACCACACCTGGTATGTTTGCTTTTTAAATATTTTTAAAATATCTTTATTTATTTGAAAGAATGAGAGAAAGAGGCAGATATATAGAGAGAATGGATATACCAGACCCTCTAGCAAGAGCAAACAAACTACAGACACATGTGCTGCCACATCTGGCTTAGTGGGTACTAGGGAACTGAGCCTGGGTCCTTACGCTTCTCAGGCAAGCACCTTCACCACTAAGCTATCTCTCCAGCCCTAAAAAATATTTTTTAAAAAGGCTAGGGATGCACTGGAGAGATGGCTTAGCGGTTAAGCACTTGCCTGTGAAGCCTAAGGACTCCAGTTCGAGGCTCGATTCCCCAGGACCCACGTTAGCCAGATGCACAAGGGGGTGCAAGCATCTGGAGTTCGTTTGCAGAGGCTGGAAGCCCTGGCGCGCCCATTCTCCCCCTCCCCCCCCCCCCTATCTGCCTCTTTCTGTCTCTGTTACTCTCAAATAAATAAATAAAAATGAACAAAAAAAATTTTAAAAAAAAGGCTAGGGATGAGGTTACAAACATGAAATTTCTTCCCCCTTAAAGACTTCAGGGTTGGGCTGGAGAGATGGCTTAGTGGTTAAGCGCTTGCCTGTGAAGCCTAAGGACCCCGGTTCGAGGCTCAGTTCCCCAGGTCCCATGTTAGCCAGATGCACAAGGGGGCGCACGCGTCTGGAGTTCATTTGCAGAGGCTTGAAAGCCCTGGCGCGCCCATTCTGTCTCTCTCCCGCTATCTGTCTTTCTCTCTGTGTCTGTCGCTCTCAAATAAATAAATAAATAAAATAAATAAAAAGACTTCAGGGTTGGCTAATGTTGCCAGCAGATACCTGGATCCTCTCTATGCCCACAGCAGAACAGTTAAAAGTTTTTATATAAAATTTCCTTCCTGTGAAACAACCTCAGAAACTCTGAGCATCTTTGCTATTCTACACCTCAGAATTCCCACAAGAAATCAAGTATAAGCCTCTTTAAGAAGCTTTAAATAATTTTGAGCTTTCTTATTGACTTATTAAAATGCAGCTTAAAACACGCCTCCCACACAATCCCTTTACAAGGGTCAGGGATATAAAAGTTGAAGGAATGTGATTAGCAGGTCAGGTGGAAAGGCAAAAGCAGTCAGATCTAATTTTGACTATTTCAGAGAGAAAACGACCCCAGCATTTCTGATACCTTTAGCAAACTGTCTCGAGTCATGTGGCCCATTTTTGCCAATCGTCATCCAAACCATTAGCCTCAGATACTCATTCATCACCATTTTGGTAATTCCTCCACCATTCTCTGTACAGAAAAGTCTTCTGCCATGATTGCATTTGTTTTCCCTTGCAACTGCTCCCCTGGGGCTCTGTCTGTGAACAGCTCTCTGGTTTTAAAGATGGGGCTTCCTTGGGTGTCTTTGCTGCTGACTTCAAAGGGCTCAGAAATTCCAGGGATGGCCTTTGATCCCGGCATATTTGAGTGATATAAACCAGCAACGAACCACCCATGAGGAATTTACCTCATTCCACATGAATCTGACTCCTCTCCGTTGTGTGTAGGAGAGTGAGCACGCCATGCCCAAGACCCTCATGAGTGAGGTAGTACAAAAGGATGAATGAGAACAGAAGCTTGGACAGCCACACTCCCCAAGGCAACACATCCTCCAGACCCCGCCTACCTTCTTCTCACGCCAGACACAGATCTTCAATACTCAAGGTCTGTTCTTAACCAAGTATGACAGTTTGAATCTGATAACCCCCCATTAACTCATGTGCTTTGCATGCTTGGTCCACAGCCAGTGGCAGTTTGGGAAGTGGAGTCTTGCTGGAGGAGGTGTGTTGTTGGGGGCTGGCTCAGGAGTACTATATAGCAAGCTCCCCCTTGCCAGAATCCAGTTCATCCTGTTGCTGTTGTTTTCCACCTGATGTGGCAAGAAGTGATGCCCAGCCTCTGCTTGTGCCATGCCTCCCTCTGCCATCATGGAACATTCATTGGAGAATGTAAGCCAAAAATAGACCCTTTCCTCCCATCAGCTGCTTCTGGCCAGGTATTTTGTCCCAGCAACATGAAGGTAACTACACTAAGCAAGACTTTTTAAAGTCCAAAGCCTCACAGACAAACAACAATCTACAAGGCAGTTTGATCAGCACATGGCACCCTAACTCTATCCCCACAGCTGGCAGAAAACTGTCAGGAGAGAGCTGCATGAGGTCAATAAGTAGTGAGGATTCAGAGCTCAGGAAAGGTCAGTGACAGCCAGAGTCAGTGGCAGTTCCATGGCAACAAGGATTTGCCCATGTTCAGGAAGCCTATGGAGTTCTGTCTGTTTTTGTTTGGAGGGATTGTTTATTTGAGTCAGGGTCTCAATGGAGCTCAAGCTGGCCTGGGACTTGCTGGATAGCCAAAGGTGACCTTGAACTTCTGCTGCTCCTGCTTCCACTTCCCAAGTGATGGTATTGCTCGTATGTGTCACCACAGCCTGTTTATGCGGTGCTGAAAACAGAACTCAGAGCTTTATGCATGCTAGGAAAGGAAGAACTCTACCAACTGAGCCACCTTCTCCAGTCACCTGTGGGGTTTGTTTTTGCCAAGGCCTCTTGCTGCTGCAAAGGAACTCTAGGTGCATGCACCACTTTGTGCATCTGGCTTTACATAATGGGGAATCAAACCTAGACTGGCAGGCTTTAAAAGAAAATACTTTGGGGGCTGCAGAGATGGCTTAGCAGTGAAGGCATTAACCTGCAAAGCCAGAGGATCCCAGTTCGATTCTCCAGGACCCATGTAAGCCAGATGCACAAGGGGGCACATGCATCTGGAGTTTGTTTACAGTGACTAAAGGCCCTGGCGTGCCCATTCTCACCCTCTCTCTTTCTCTCTGACTCTTTCTCTGTATCAAATAAATAAATAAAATATATGTATTTTTTTAAAACCACATACTTTTAACCACCTAGCCATCTCCCCAGTCTGATTTTATTTTTTATTATTATTACTTTTTTTTGAGACAGGGTCTCACTATGTAGTCCTAGCTGGGCTGGAGCTCCCTCGTAGCACAGGCTGGCCTGAAGCTTGTGATGATCCTCTTGCCTCTGCCTCCCAAGTGCCAAGACTACAGGCACACACCACCAAGCCCAGCCCAATGCTACCATTTTCATTCATCTGGTTTGGCCTGGACTGCTCTTTCTGGACATGGGAGTTACTCCAGTGGTATGCGGTTTACTGAGAAGGAAGGTGTCGGGGTCCAGACACTCCTGGGTTGAAATCCCAGCTCTACTCTTCACCAGCAAAACAACCTTGACCAAGTTATTTCACCTTCTATGCCTTAGTCTCCCCATCTGTAAAATGGAGATGCTGGATAGAAAGGGTCTCCAGGGGAACTTATAAGACTCAGACAAGAGAATGCCTGACTACTATGAGATCCAACTAAGAAAACACCCACAATTTCAAAACTGGGCATGGCAGAGCACACCTGTGATCCCAGCATTTGGAGGTGGAGATAAGAGGATCAGGAGTTCAAGGTCATTATTTGAGCTACATGAGACCGTGTTTGAAAAACAAACAGGGCTGGAGAGATGGCTTAGCGATTAAGGAGCTTGCCTGCAAAGCCTAAGGACTCATGTTTCATTCTCCAAGTCCCACATAAGCCAGATGCACAGTGATGCATGGTCGCACATGTGCACAAAGGGGTGCATGGGCCTTAGTTCAATTGCAGTGGCTGGAGGCTCTGGCTTGCCAATACTCTCTCTCATTTAAAAAAAAAAAAAAAAAAAAGGCTGTTGGGCTTGCCTCAAAAAAAAAAAAAAATGCAGGATGCCCAGTGAAATTCAAATTCCAGTAAGCAACAAGTCATCTTTGAGTTTGTAAGCATGTCCCAAATATCACTCAGGCATGTTTACTATTGCACGGGGCATTCAGATTGCTCATTGTGTGGGATTAGAACTGAGCTGGATGTATTGCATCTGGCAGCTGGGTAGGAAGGACACAAAGGAAATCCCACTGCATGCTCCGGGGAGGTGGGTCCTGGTCTGAAGTCATTTGCAATTGTGTGATGACTGGTACATTATGGAGTGACTAAGGTACTGTAATAGGGTGCTCAGGGTCCAAGAAAGTCCTTGCTGGCCTATGCAGCCAAGGATGACTCTGAACTCCTGATCTTCCTACCTATACAGGTATTTGCCACCTCAGTTGCCTCTTTTGTCCACCAGGTTTCTTTCTCACAAAGAATAAGCACCAGGTCTCAGGGTAAATTACCCAGAGGCATCACCCATCCCACAGAGAGAACACAGAGGTACAAGGACAACTGGCTGCCACTCCCACTCTCCATAGACAACACTTTGGAGGGCCAGTGCTAAAGATCCACATCTTCCACCAAGTACCAGCAAGGTGACCTCAGTGAGAGACTACTTTGTTGTTTGTTTGTTTGTTTTGTTTTGTTTTTGCTTTTGCTTTTGCTTTTGAGGTAGGGTCTCACTCTAGCACAGGCTGACCTGGAATTCACTATGTAGTCTCAGGGTGGCCTTGAATTCATGGCGATCCTCCAACCTCTGCCTCCCGAGTGCTGGGATTAAAGGCATGTGCCACCACACCTCCTTTAGAGACCACTATGAAGACTCCTGGCATCCTCATTTGTAAGGTGGGTGTGGTGGTTTGATTCAGGTGTCCCCCATAAACTTAGGTATTGTGAATGCTAGCTCCCCAGCTGATGGATATTTGGGAATTAATGCCTCCTGGAGGGAGTGTATTGTTGGGGGCGGACTTATGGGTATTATAACCAGTTTCCCCTTGCCAGTGTTTGGCACACCCTCCTGTTGCTGTGGTCCACCTTATGTTGGCCAAGGGGTGATGTCCACCCTCTGCTCATGCCATCATTTTCCCCTGCCATCGTGGAGCTTCCCCTCGAGCCTGCAAGCCAAAATAAATCTCTTTTTCCCAGAAGCTGCTCTTGGTTGGGTGATTTCTAACAGCAATGCGAACCGGACTGCAACCGTGGACATCACACAAGAACATTTCCCTGCTGGGGTTGCAGTAGCTGGATAGGAGACTGGCCTGTGCAAAGTAGATGCTCCCAGACACCTGCCATTGTGGATGTCTCTGAAATAGCTGCTTTAAAATGACGGAGCAGGAGGCTGGGGAGGTGGCTCAGTGGTAAAAGGCATGCTTGGCTGCAAAGCTTGCTGGCTGGGGTTCTATTTCCCAGTACCCACATAAAGTCAGATGCACAAAGTATCACATGCATCTGGAATTCGTTTGAAATGGCAAAAGGTCCTGGCACACCCATGCTCTCTCTCTCTCTCTCTCTCTCTCTCTCTCTCTCTCTCTCTCACTCTCTCTTTCAAATAAATAATAAAAAAATGAAAATAAAATGATAGAACAACTGATGGAGTCTGAGTCAGGCCTATGGCTAGATGAATGCCAACTTCCTGGCTTCGCAATTTCCATAGTTATTAAACTGTTAACCACCGTGGGTGCCTGAAGGAGGCTATTAGGGATCCTCTACTATTTTTGCAATTTCATCAGTCTATAATTATTTCAAAACTAATTTTTGTGCAGATGATACATGTGTACTGCATGTACATGCATGTTCATGAGTGCGTGTAGCTGCACGGGTGCCACACTTTCATGTCTGGAGGTCAGAGGGCAACTTCAGCTGGCTTTACTCACTGTCAACCTTGCTTGAAGCAAGGTCTCTAATTCTCATTGTTGCTGACCACTGTGTTCGCCAGGCTAGCTGGCCCTTAAGCTTCTAGGAAGTGCTCCTGTCTCTGCCCCGGTTCCCTCCCTAGGCACACTGTGACTATATGGCCCTGCCACAGCATCCAGCTTTTACATGGGCTCTGGGGATCCAAATTCAGGTCTTCATGTTTGCATAGCAATTTCCCCAACCCTCAAAATTTTTTTAAAGATAGGCAAATGAGAGGGCTGGAAATATGGCTTGGTGATTAAAGGTGCTTATTTGCCAAGCTAATGGCATGGGTTCGATTCCCCAGGACCCATGTAAAAGCCAGATGCACAAAGTAGCACGTGTGTCTGGAGTTCATTTATAGTGAAAGGAGGTCATGGTACACCCATTGTGTCTCTCTCTTTCTAATAAATAAATAAATATTTGAAAACTGAAAGCAGGAGAGGACAAACGTCCTGAGGCTGTCCTCTGACCTCCTCAGACATACTGCGACACACATACATATGCATCATCACATTCACACATACATATGTGCATAGGGTACATACACACATATGTAATCTTAAAATTAAACAGAAAAGATGGGCAAATGAAATGCCCTACACGAAAGGGGCCTCTGAAGGCAAGAAAGGGTGCATGGACAGGGTTTGCAGACAACTCCGATTTTCCAAGAGCACGGATGAGCTTCTGTCTCCCCCGTGCCCACCCCCACCCCCGTTCATCTGCTGTGTATTTCCCTTCATTATGCCAGTGCCTCAGAAGTAAACCTCTCTAATTTCCTACACCACAGCTATTTATTTAAATGCTAACTCGCATTATGAAGTGATAATCCACACGCGCAGGAGATAATTTATGAAGCATTTAAATTAAGAGCAGCAGCTAATTGGGAGCATGTGTCTTGTAAGCCTCGCTAACACCAGAAAACTACAAATTAGGGGAATGGAGGGCGTCTTTATGTTGACTTCATTCTTTTGTAAGGCACTTGGGGGGTGGGGAGCAAATATATCTGGGATCTCACAAATCTGTCCACCTGTCCCGTCCCCAGACCCCCAGTGGCTATGGTCTGTCCCTGCTACTCAGGCTTAAGTTCTGTCCTGATGAGTGTGGGCTCACTCTGCTCCTGTTTTGGCTAACAGGGGAGGATCAACACTGTGTCTTCCTAGAAAGCTCCTCAGCTCCATTGCGGAGATCGGGCTTGTTAGCCAGGTGGGATAACACGTAACTACCTGGGAGGCAGAAGCAGGAATATCACATAAACTCAGGAGCTCAAGGTCAGCCTGAGCAATATGATGAGACCCTGCCTCAAAGTGTGTATGTGGGAGAGGGGAGGGAGGCTACTTCTGAAGGCTTTTGTACGTACTGGAGAAAGGGAGACAACTGTGGGGAAGGGACTGAGGTCTGGAAGATCAAAATAAAATATGACGCATTTTATAGTGATTTTGATTCTTCCCATTTGAAACAGACACCAAGACGTGTAGACACAGATGAGAGTCCCACATAAACACAGGGGGCTGTGTGTGTGAGCAAGAGGGGTATCAGAGTCCCCCGCAGGAGAAGCATGTAACTTGCCCCTGTGGTAAGAGAGCACAGGCTGCTGTGGGTGTGTTAGGAGGGTTATGTCCTGCTCTCTAGTGGTCAAGCAGGCACCCCTGGAAAGGGACATTTGAGTGAGACCTGTAGGGGTATGGGAAAGAGCTTGGGGGAGGGGGGAGATAAACAAGCAGGAGTGACATCTCTAGATTAGCAGCCACTCCCCACCTTTGCCCTTCCTCACTTGAGATGTGGCAGGCTACAGCTGAGATGTGAGTGTAGCCCACACCCCAGATGTCTGGGGCATGCTCAGAAAAAAAAATAAAATAAAATAAAAATATATATATATATATTTATTATTTTTTATTATTTATTATTTATTATATATATAATTGCCCATTTGTAATTTTGTAATTTTGTTTTGACTGTATAGTGAAGCAACACTATTTAATAGGTTAAATAACATGTTTAAAATTCAGTTCATTTGTGTATTTGTGTCTCTCTTCCTCGGGACATGTTCCAGCACCTACGTGGCTCTCCTTGTTTCCTATGGGCTGGGCTGCTCTGGGGCTGTATGTTCTACAACCCATCCCCCAGGGGTGTCATTCAGAAAATGACAGCCCCGAACACAGGAGCAGGGAGCTGAGCCTCCTGCCCGGCCTTCTCCTCTGTTGTATCTGGGGCAATTGAACCTGTCCCCAGTCTTGGTTTTCTCATCCGAAAAATAGATACATTGGGAAACCATTCACAAAGCCCAGCCTGATGCCTAGCCCAAGCCCATGCTATGGACACGCTAGCAAGGCTGACCTGGAACTCACTCTGTAGCCCAAGCTGGCCTCACATGCATGGCACTCCCCCACCACGCCCAGCTGCACACTTCCTTTAAGGGTGCAATTATAGAATATGAGTGTTATTTTAGATATCATTTTGAGAGAGACCTGAAAAATTGCTATTACTTAATTTTTACTCTTGGTGAGTGAGAAGCTAGTCTTACACAGAGAGAGGCTCTGTGTAGATGAATCAGGCTGGGCCAGTGACATGCTGGAGCTTGCCTTTGTCCAGGACCTTGGTCCAACTCCAGCCAAGGTCAGGAACACTAACCCTAGGTTATTCCTAGCTCAGGTTTCTCTGGGGTTAGATTCACATGTGTCCAGGGTGTCCTTCAGCCCTTCCAGGTCATATCACATAGGTTTATGCCTCCTCACAGGTAGCTGAATCTGCAGATGACAGAAACATTGCAGCCTATTATCTATCTGTCAAAGGCCTAATTTCATGCATCACCCCAGGCCCAGGCCTGACGCCTTAAGCCTCTGGGCTGGGTGTTCGTGACACAACGGGCAGCTCTTCCAGAAGGCAGCCTTTCACCTCGGTGCCTTCTGTCACCAACTTTGAGCCAATCATGCTGGTGTCTCCTTTCCTTCCATACCCCTGGATATCTTCTCCTGGGGCCAGGCTAGCTCCTTGAGTGGGGGTGACCTTAATCGTATAATGGACACCTAGGAAAAGCCCACGTCCTTCGGTAGCCTCGTGGATAGCCAGCAGGTAACTCACTCCAGCTTCCTGTTGTGAGAAAGCTCTGTGAACACTGGTCTGGTATCAGGTGAGATACCTGCATGCAGCACTTACACGGGGCACGTTACCATTGTTGTGGGGCACCTCTCCTGGGTCCAGTAGCCCAGCAGGGGACTGGAGACTGGGCTGGGGGTGGGGTGGTGAAGTAGATGAACACACAGGCAGCAGAATACACAGAAATAAGGCAGCTGGGCAAGGCTGGCGTGGGACGGCAGGTGGGCATAGCATTGCCAGGCAGCTGACCTGTGCCAAGAGTCATTCTCAACACCTGTGACATCAAAAAAAAAAAAATGGGGCTGGAGGGATGGCTTAGCAGTTAATGCATTTGCCTGCAAAGCCAAAGGACCTTAGTTCAATTCCCCAGGACCCACGTTAGCCAGATGCACAAGATGATGCATGTGTCTGGAGTTCATTTTCACTGGCTGGAAGTCCTGGTGTACCCATTCTCCCTCTCCCTCTCCCTCTCCCTCTCCCTCTCCCTCTCCCTCTCCCTCTCCCTCTCCCTCTCCCTCTCCCTCTCTCTCTCTCTCTGTCAAATAAATAAGTAAAAAAAAATTTTTTTATAAAAGTGAGGACTAGAGAGATGGCTTAGCAGTTAAGGGGTTTGCCTGTGAAGCCTAAGGACCCACATTTGACTCCCCAGATCCCATGTAAGCCAGACGCACAAGATAATGCAAGCACACAGGGCCATACATGAGCACAAGGTGGCATGCACACCTGGAGTTCAACTGCAGTGGCTAAAGGTCCTGCAGCAGCAATTCTTTCTCATTAAAAAAAAAAATGGAAAGCCGGGTGTGGTGGTGCACACCTTTAATCCCAGCACTTGGGAGGCAGAGGTAGGAGGATCACTGTGAGTTTGAGGACCCCCTGAGACTCCATAGTGAATTCCAGGTCAGCCTGGGATAGAACAACATCCTACCTCGAAAAAAAAAAAAAAAGGCAGGGAGGAGTGAGTACCCTGTGACTCAATGACTCCCTAGCTATGACTGCACCTTCAGAACTATGTGTACACATGTTCTTGTAAGGTATTTTCAGTGTTGAGGACCTGGAGGTGACAAACATAAATGGCCACTGGGGACGCTAGCGAGGGTGGGGGTGGGGTGGGAGCATATCATGATGGTGTGTACCTGCACATGGGAAACTGAGACAAGAGGACCATGAGCTTGGGGCTAGCCTGAAGTAAGTGACAAAATCCAGTCTCAAAAAGACAATGAGGGCCAGGGAGATGCCCCCCCAACCCAGTCTCCAGCACCCACATGAAAGCAAGATGCAAAAAGTGGCATAAGTATCTAGAAGCAAGAGACCCTGGGGCACATGCACATGCCCCCCCCCCACATATACATGTGTGCCCAATGCAAATAAATAAAAATATTTTTTTAAAAGATGGGAAGGGTCAGGCTTGGTGGCATATGCTTTTAATCTCAGCACTCAGGAGATAGAGGTAGGAGGATCACTGAGTTCAAGGCCACCCTGAGACTACATAGTTAATTCCAAGTTAGCCTGAGTGAGGGTAAGACCCTACCTTGAAAAAATAAAGATGGGGAAGGGGGCTGGAGAGGTTGCTTAATGGTTAAGGCACTTGCTTGCCTGCAAAGCCAAAGGACCCAGATTCTATTCCCTGGGACCTAGATAAGCCAGATGCATAAGGGGGCACACACATCTGGAGTTTGTCTGCAGTGGCTGGAGACCCTGGCACACCTCTCTCTCTCTCTCTCTCTCAAATAAATAAAAATAAAACTTTTAAAAAAAGATATGGAGGACTGGAGGGATGGCTTAGCACTTAAAGCACTTGCCTGCAAAGCCAAAGAACCCAGGCTCAATTCCCCAGGACGCATGTAAGTCAGATGCACAAGGTGGCACATGTGTCTGGAGTTTGTTTGCAGCAGCTGGAGGCCCTGATGCATCCATTCTCAAATAAATAAATAATAAGAAGATTATATAAAAAAGATGGGGGCTAGGGAGATGACTCAGCAGATAAGAGCATTTGCTGTGCAAACACAAGGACCTGAGTTCAATCAATCCCTAGAACTCATGTAAAAAAATAAAGCTTGGTCTAGAGAGATGGCTTAGTGGTTAAGGCACTTGCCTGTGAAGCATAAGGACCCATGTTCAACTCCCCAGATCCCATGTAAGCCATACACACAAGATCACACATGCTCAAGGTTGCACATGCACCAAGGTGGCACAAGTGATGGCAGTTGGATTACTGTGGCTGGAGGCCCTGGCATGCCAATTCTCTGTCTCTCTCCTCATTAAAAAAAGCCAGTCTGTTGGGCTTGCATCAACAACAAAAAACTTGCAGCACTCGGGAGGCAGAGGTAGGAGGATCACCATGAGTTTGAGGCCACCTTGAGAATACATAGTGAGTTCCAGGTCAGCCTGGACCAGAGTAACACCCTACCTCAAAACAACAACAAAAAAAAAAAAAAAAAAAAAAAACTTGGCATGACTGTACATGTCTATAACCCTATCACAGAGGGAAGAGAGACAGGAGGATTCCTAGGGTTTGAGGCAAGCTCAAAGTTCCATGAGAGACTGTCTCAAGAAAAAAATGGTGGAGCTGGGCGTGGTAGCACACACCTTTAATCCCAGCACTCAGGAGGCAGAGGTAGGAGGATCGCAGTGAGTTCAGCGCCACCCTGAGACAACATAGTGAGTTCCAGGTCAGCCTGCGCTAGTGTGAAATCCTACCTCAAAAAACAAAAATAAAGGGCTGGAGAGATGGCTTAGCGGTTAAGCGCTTGCCTGTGAAGCCTAAGGATCCTGGTTCGAGGCTCAGTTCCCCAGGTCCCACGTTAGCCAGAAGCACAAGGGGGCGCACGTGTCTGGAGTTTGTTTACAGAGGCTGGAAGCCCTGGCGCGCCCATTCTCTCTCTCCCTCTATCTGTCTTTCTCTCTGTGTCTGTCGCTCTCAAATAAATAAATAAATAATTAAAAAAATAAAATAATTAAAAAAAATTTTTAAAAAAAGAAGAAGAAGAAGAAGAAAAAGACCTGGGTGTGGTGGCACATGCCTTTAATCCCAGCACTGGGAAGGCAGAGGTAGGAGGAGGATTGCCGTGAGTTCAAGGTTGCCCTGAGACGACATAGTGAATTCCAGGTCAGCCGGGACAATGAAACCCTACCTTGAAAAACCAAAAAAAAAAAAAAAAAGAAGGTGGAAAAACATTAAACATCTGGTGTATTCCTGAGCCACCACACTGGGCATACACATGGGCACACGCTATGAACATGCCACACATACTACACATGCACCAAAAAGAAAACAAAGAAGAAGAGCGACACCTGCTATGAGCAGATGCCCATTTGTGGAAAAAATAAAACAAACACACAAACAGAAAAGACAGGAATATTTGTGTATATTCTTAAGATTTTTCTGGAGGAGCTCACAAGAAACAGCCTCCCCCCACCACCACCATCACCCCTGGGAAACAGGCCTGGGTTTCCCCTCTCTGTCTCAGGGGAACCCGCTCCCTTTCTGCTGCTCCAACTGAGCTCTGTAAACAAGGGCAGTCACCGCAGCGGCAGGCGCACACTGGGAATTGGGAGGCCGGCTGTGTGACAGGTACTAATCGCTACCTCTCTGGGCCTCTTTCTTCTCTCTCATAAAATGAAGGAACGGAGATGTTCGGTAAACAGGTATTAGGTACCTGCCGTGTGCAAGGGAACCACAGAGTCCTCCCTGGGTTTGCTTGATTTCTCCTACTCCTTAACATTTGCAGAGAAGACTGGAAAGGGCCCTTGGGGCTTTTAAAAAATGCTTACTGCCTTCTCTCAAGGACGCAGGCTCCAGCGCAGCAACGGGGGCGATCGCTGGCGCTGTGCGAGGGAGGCAGGCGAAGTCCCCCAACGAAGGCCTTTGCCGGTCCGTGTCGGAGCTCTGTCTGTCTTTAACAAAGCATTGCCCACACACACCAGTAATTGCCTTGTTATGGCCATTGGTGTCATCGTTCATCGGCCGGTCCCCGGAAGGGCCCAGGGGAGCAGTTCTGCCTCTGCTAAACCAATATTCCCCACGACAGCCCCCTGCCGTCTTCCCTTTGCCATCCCGGTAGAATAAATCCTCTGTCGCTCTTTGCTGAATGATCATGAAGACATGATTAAATCCCCAGATTTATAGCTTCCTTGGGCTTGAGGAAGCAGGCTGCTCCTGCTGCTAGGGCCTGCCCCCCTTGGCTGCTGGGGACAAGGCAGCAGGGAAAGAATGGCCCCTGAGCTGCGGGAAGCCTGCTGAAGCAGTCGCAATGAATGCATTGGCCAAATTTGAAACTGGTGTCTTGGCTCTACCGTAAGCCCACTATGAGAGACAGTGGCAGGTAAGATCCAAACCCTGTACCTTCCTGCTCTTGGCCACGCATCCTGTCCATTTGGGTTTGTTAAACCCTAGAAGTCCATCTTTGTTCATGTGTTCTGCCTGCAGGCAGCATCCTTGTAGGTGATTGCTTTTGGAGCACCACCCAGGCCTGAGGGGCCTATTCATCCTGGAGACTGCTAGGGTCAGAAAGGTGAAGATTTCTACCGAAATCATACCTCAAGCATCGTGCTGTTACTGTTACTGTCACCACCATGCGCCAGGCACTGGGCTGAGGGCTTTATGTCAATAAATGTTCGTATAGTTTTTCTCTCTCTTTTTTTAGTGTTTGTGCACACATGTTTGTGTGTGTGCATGTTCATGTATGAGTGCAGGCATGCAGGTGGCATGGCACCCAATGGAGATCAGAAGATACCTTTCAGGTCAGTCCTTTCTACCTTATTTGCGCCAGGGTGTCTGTCTCTGGACCTCATTCTGCTGTCGTTCTTTGCTCTGCTCACACTTAGCTTCCAGAAAATTCTCCACTCTCCACCTCCCCATCTTGTCATCAGCTTGCTACACAGCTTCAATCTTTTTATGTGGGGTCTAGGGACTGAACTTGGGTACTCCAGCTTCAGCAGCAAGCATTTTATCCACTGAGTCATCGCCCCAGCCCCATACACTTTCTTTAAAAAATATTTTTTTTCAGTGCTCGAGAGATGGCTTAGCACTTAAGGCTCTTGCCTGAGAAGCCTAAGGATTCATGTTCTACTCTCCAGATCCCATGTAAGCCAGACACACAGTGATGCAAGCACGCAGGGTCACACATGCACACAAGGAGGCACACATGTCGGGCATTTGGTTGCACTAGCTAGAGAGGCCCTGGCATGCCCACCCCCCCCACACACACACACCCACACACACATTTAAAAAAATAGGTCAGTTTGCTGGGCTTGCCTCAAAACAAAAACAAAACTATTTTTTGTTAGTTATTTGCCAACAGAGAGACAGGATGGGTACAGTAGGGCCTCTTGAACTCCAGACACATGCACCACTTTGTGCCTATGACTTTACATCGGTACTGGAGAATCAAATCTTGGTTTGGCAGGCTTTGCAAATAAGTAACTGCTCAGCCATCTCCTCAATGCTCCATGTGCTCTTTCTTTCTTTCTTCTTTGTTTTTTGTTTTTTTGAGGTAGGGTCTCGCCATACCCATGGTGGCTTGTAATTAGTCTTAGGCTGGCCTCAAACTCATAGCAATCCTGTTACCTCAGCCTCCCAAGTGCTGTGGTTAAAAGCGTGCACCACCATGCCGGCTCCCATACAGTTTCTTAATGATTTTATTCAGGTGGAAATCATAAACTATAAAATAGGTCATTTTAAAGTGTGCAGTCCAGTGGCATTTAGTATAACCCCAGTGTAGCATAATGATGACTTCTAACTAGTGTCAAACACTTTTAAATCAACCTCAAAGAAAATCACACCCATTAAGCACTCACTCGTTCCCTTTTCCCTCAGCCCCAGAAACCACTCATCTATTTCCAGTCTATGGCTTTGCCTATTCTAGGTATTTCCTATACGTGGATCCTCTGACCTGTGACCCTTGGTGGGGCTTCTTGTACTCTGGCGTTCAGCATGATGTTTCTGAGGTGCCCCATCACCATGGCATGGAGCACCAGTACCGCAGTCCTTTTTCAGGGCTGAATTCCAGTCCTCAGTTGGATGGACCACATTCTGTGTGTCATTCACCTGCTGGTGGCTGTCCAGTCATTTCTGAGGGGGCATTACTGTCACCTCCATTCCACAGAGGTTTTCATAAGTCAAGTCATTACCCAAGGCCCCAGGTCTCGAGGAATGAAAGAAGCAGTTGTGGTCAGGCAGTCCAACCATTGAGCTGCCAGGAGCTGGAGCCGCAGCCAAGTAGAGAAGCCACAGTAGAAAAGGGACACAAGAATTTTCTGTCCCATCCCAGCTGGCACAGCCAGAGAAGCTCTACCATGGCCTCTGTGGGCACAGCCCACCCAATGTGGCACCTGAGTAGGAATGACACGAGAACACTGGAAAGTAGAAGTTTCTTGGAGACCTTCAACAAGTACGTATTCAGCCAAGTGTGAGGCTCAAGCCTCTGATACCAGTACTTGGGAGGCTGAGGTAGGAGGATTGCCATGAGTTCAAGACCAACCTGGGCTACAAGGTGAATTTCAGGTCAGCCTGGGCTAGAGTGAGAACCTGCCTCAAAAAAAAAAATACACTCACACTCATACACACTCATTCATACACATATGCACACATTCTCACATATCCACAAACCTAATACTCTTACATACGCACACACACACACACATTCACACATACACTCCTATCTAGTTTGCTGGATCAGATGCTTGGGCATGAACCATATAGGTCTGGGTTGTACACTGAGCTGCTATCAGGAAAGCAAGTCACATTTACCCAGATCTTGCCCCAGGGAGGTTTCCTTCTCTGATCTGGCCTGGCTATCAAACCTGTTCAAATTGTCACCCTTCAAAATGGCTTGTTCATTTCATGGGTTTCCCCTTGCTTCTATCTCTTGTGCATACCCCATCTTCCCCTGCTGTAAGGCCAACAAAAGCTGTAATCCAGAGGTTTTCCTCTGCAATTTCCAGAGGGACTAGTCATGTCGTTGCTGCCTGGTGTGTTCACAAAAACCATGGGGAGCTGTTCCTATTACATTAGTTTAAAATTAAACTAAATTAGAAATTTAATCTCTGTGCTCCCTCCCCAGCCAGATTTCAAGTGCTCAGGCAGTATCCCCCTGTTGTTTTTGGTGTCTCTGTGGGACAGAGGAATGAATGTTCCCCTCCACAAAGTTCTGTTGTGCAGGGCTGAGCTGCACAGAGCCAATTCCCCACATAAATTAATCTCTTTCACTCAGTCCTACGTAGAGAGAAAGATGGAGCTGAAATTTCTGGTGTGACAAGGACATAGGGGTAGTAGGGTGTGAAAAGGATCTACTGAGCACCCCACACGCCCCTACAGGTAGACAAAGGTGGAGGGGTCTGGCAGAAAGGAAGAACTCGGAAGTTTATAGCTGCAAGTGTATACTTCCAAGTAAGTGACTCTGCTGCCCAGGGGCCAGATCCGTGCAACCGGGCCTGGCTCCCCCACAACGGAATGCTCTGATTTAGGGCCTGGCAAGATTTTCATTGCCTCGCCCTGGATCTCACGTGCGTGCACGGCGAGGCTGCTCGGAGTCAGGAGAGGACACACATACAGCCCGCCCAGACGCTTCTCTGCTGTTCTGTTCTGAGCCGCAAAGAAAATGGGACCATAAAACATGACAAGGGAGGCTGGTCTGGGCCTTCGGAAGGGGAGCAATCGGGACTGTTAGACTCCTAACTGTGCCTGGGAGAGTTAGACTCAAGGATCTGGAATGCCAGATTAATTACGTCCACCCCAAAAGGCACAAGGTGGCTCTAGGAAGGGAGAGAGATATGTCAGGAGCCAGTTTTTGTCCGAGATGGGACCCAAAGACAGACCGACAGACACACACACACACACACACTTTTCCTGACACTCCCACCATGTTCTGCTGCCTTTTCTCTCTGCCTCCTTGAGAAGCCGGCAGGAGCAGTTTGTTTTCCGCTGCCGGAGGAGACTTGAAATATGAGGGAGGTGGCATGCGGAACGCTCCCTCCGGCCCTGCCCCGATGGCACGCGTGCAGACATAAAAAGCAAACACCATCAGTAACCTGTCGCCGGAACCCGGCAACAAGGCAGGAGTTTTTCTCCCTGCCGGGGCTGTTAGAGGCGATGTATTTCTCCCTGCACTAAGCGCCATCTTTCCCAAGGCTGCATTACAATGATATATAAACCCCATTTCTAGGGAAAACGAATAGATCAAAGTGAGTAGAAAAGAAAAGGCGGCACAGACACTGGAGAAAGATATAGAGGCATGAAACAAAAACACAAATGAAAAAGTACGCAGCGACACCATCCAGCGACTCTTCGCCACAATTTTTATCAAAGAGAAATAATAGCAAAATCTCCATTTTAATCCTTTTTTCCTTTCCACCTTCATCACAGGCAGCCTCCTGTCAGTTAGGGCTCTGCATCCTCTCAGGTACATGTGTAGGAAGGGGGCTGTCAGGATCCCACTGTTCCTCGAGCTGGCGCTTCGTAGAGAATATCTACCAACCTCTGCCTCACCTCATCTTCCTCACTCAGCAGGGAACAGGTGACATGGTGAGGGCTGATAAGCCCTTATGCTTCCTTCCAAGGTAAGGAACCAGCCAGGAGTCTTCTTAAAGGTCTGCCAGGGACCTGTTTAAAATCTTCCACCTGAATGTTTGCAAAGCCTGCCGGTCCAGGGTTTGACTTCCCAGTACCCGTGTAAAGCCAATGGTGCATGTGTCTAGAGTTCATTTGCAGCTTCAAGAGGCCCTAGGACATCAATATTCATTCTCATTCTCTCTCTAGTAAATAAAGTTACTTAGAAATCAAATAAAATCTGCACCTGGCTCAGTGGCCTTGTCCCGCTGCCTGGCTGGTGACGCCCAAACTGAGCAGTATCTTTGACCCAAGGAAGAAGAGACAGACGGGGCAGAGTAAGCTGAGCAGGGCTCAGCAGGAAGGGTGCGCGGCTGGAAATCTTAACAAAAGAACCCCTGCTTGGAGGTGACAAGTGAACATAGTCTGGGGTCCAGGGCTCCATGTACCTGCAGGGGCAGAAGACACGACCTCTGTGTGTATGGCTTTTTGCTTTTAGAAGGTTCTGAGGAATGCATCCCCAGAGCCTGCCTGGATCCAGAACAGAATGGAGGAGGTGCCCCAGGCAGGCAAACTCAGGGGTAATCCCAGGCACAGGATGATGGAGGGATATGGGTGCAGCCATGCTCTGAGGTACATGGAGCTGGGGAGGGGATCAGGCCAGGCTTCCTGAAAGAGGCCACTGAAATAGGTCTACGAGGAAAGTCACAGAGTGCCATCAGAGTCCCTCCTTCTTGCTCACCTGCTTAGAAAGCTCTTCCCTACACCCACCTGCCCAGCCATTCACTACAACAAATGCCATTTTGTGGGTACTTCATTGTCTTTCCCCATGCAAATGTAAGCCTGGGGGGCTAAATTCACTTGCTTACAAAGCCTACCAGCCCAGGTTCAATTCCTCCATACTCTTGTAAAGCCAGAGGCACAAAGTGCCTGCATGCTTTTGGAGTTCATTTATAGTGGCAAGAGGCCCTGGTGTGCCCATCTCTCTTTCTCAACAAATAAAAACTTTTATTTTTTTTTTCCAATGTAAGCAAGAGAGGGACATTCCATCTGTCCTGTAATCTCATTCTCCAAGACCTATAATAGTGCCTAACACACAGTAGGCACATGACAGAAACTCAGTGAGTGGATGAATGACTGCATGCATGCATGAATGAATGAATGATGGGCATCATGCTCACGCCTGCTCATTCAATCCCCATAACAATGCTCCAAGGAATACGGGATTGGTCCTGTTTTACAGATGGGAAAATCAACAGTGGTCCAGCAACTGCTCAGGGTTCATAGGGAAGAAGTGGCTGAGGCTGGATGAGGACTTGGGTCTGTGGGCCTCAAAGTCCGCACTCTGGCCACCACATCCTACAGCCTCCATGGGCTTACTGCTTTCCACAGGTAATGTACTTGGCATCTGAGTGGAGAGCAAGCTGTTGTTTTCTAACCACACCCTGCACACACCCTGCACCACATGAATAGGCTCTGGTGTGAAGACATGCGACATCACCAGGAAAACCATTGCATCCAGAATAATGCCTAACAAAGGTCCTGGCTGAGTCTGCAGTGAGGGCAAAGAGGCTCGCAGGCCTGCGTGAGCTGCAGTCAACACTGATTCTCCTCACACTGGAGCCCGTGCAGTCTCATTTATCGGCTTCAGTTTTAAAGGCCAACCCAACAAAACAAAATCTACACCGGGATAACTGGGGAGAATTGGTGTGTGGGGTTGTGACATTTTGTGGTGGTGTCCTCACTTCAGGTGGCCCTGGGTTGCTCTCAGTGATCACTCACTTCTGACGTAAGGAGATGTTGAGGTAAGAGTGCTGGGCACATGGCTGGGGGCAGGAAGCTGGCCCAGCTCAGAGACTGATCAATCAATAGCTTGGTGCCTGAAGTCCACACAGATGCCTAATGGCTTGGCCACTGGACAGCTGGCCCATCCTCATCTACACAGGAGTGAAGGCACATCTGGCTCTTGTCTATACTCATAGGTCTGTCCCTTTGTTTCTTATTTCCTTCTTACTTAGTTGTATGTGTATATGTGTACAGTGTACAAATAAGTAGGCTCATGGTGTGACAGGCAGTTTCACATTGCTGGGATGAACATCCAACCAACATAGTTTTATGGAGGAAGTAATCTATTTCCAGCTTACAGATCCAGGGGAAATTCCATCAGAAGAAGCTATTTCCATATATCCAAGTGGAGAGAAACAACCAGTAAGCAAAAAAACAAAAAGAAGCAAGCACAAAATCCCACCAGAGCCCAGACTTCTCTGCATACCTTTTGGCTGGGATTCAGATCCCCCCACGGCACACCTTTGGGCTGGACCACAGGAACTGCCCCCAGTGACACTTCCTCTAACCAGGTAGCTTCAGACCCAAGTTACAAGCTTTAACAAAACACCTGAGCCCGTGGGGACACACATTCAAACTACAACACTTGAGTCTATGGGGGACACACATTCAAGCCACCACATATGTGCATGTGTATTTGTAGGCCAGAGATCATCACTGGGTTTCTCCTCAATCACTCTCCACTCTATTTTCAGTGAAGATCTCTCACTGAACCAGGAGTTCATCAGTTTGGCTAGAATAGCTAGCCAGTGAGCCCCAGAGATCCCCTGTCTCTGCCTCAGGCATGTGTCACCATGCCTGAGGATCCAAACACAGGTCTTCATCCTGGTGTGGCAAGCATTTTACGCACTAAGCCATCTCCCCAGCCCAGGGTCTGTCATCTTCTTAAAGGCCAACAGGCCAGTTGTATAATCAGAAGTGCTAATTTGCCTTCTTAAAGAGGCCTTCGCTTCTAGGAAAGGATTCGCCATGCAGTGGTGCTCCAAAAGGTGTCTTAGCAAACACTCACTCAATCAGGAGAAAATGGGATTTGCAGGCAGCTTCTGAACACACCTGGTAGTGAACAAAGTCCAAGATGTGGACTGTCCCTTCCGCTGCATGCAGAAATCCCGGTAATGCCCGAGCCCTTTTGATGGAAGAAAAAGAAAAAAAAAAGCTTAATTCTGTTCTATTCATGTGGGGGATAAAAAAACAAAGTTTCACCCTAAAAGTTCAAAGAGATTGAGCTGCCTTATGCGAATGGTTTAATATTGTACAAAGCAGCTGGGTCCTGGGAGGACATACTACTCACTGTTTGTGGTCTGATCTGACTTTTAAAAGATGAATTATAAACCTCTTGAACATTGGAGATTATAATTAAAATACTGATAAATTCTTTCAAATAAAGCAGCTACTAGATCCTGCAGTAATAACCAGGAAATAGGGGAAAGAAAAAAGAAAGCAAGAAAAAAGGAAAGAAAGAAAGAAAGAAAGAAAGAAAGAAAGAAAGAAAGAAAGAAAGCTTTTTTGCTTTACCAAGAAACACAATGGCAGGGGATTATTGCTAACAAAACACAGGTGCCTTTCCTCAAAGTGGATAGAAAAAAAAAAAATGGACCCTGATAAATTATGATGCCCCTAAATTCCGGAGAATGTGCATCAATTCTTGGGGGTGTCACCACCATCCTTCTGGACAGCCTACTTATTGGAGCTATAATTTATTATTATTAGACATTGGTGCAAATACACGAGCTGATAAAATGCAAATCTATTAAAATGAACATCTTCCTTTCTCTGAATCAGGAAAGACAACATCCCAAAAGAAAGTGCCATAAATTAGAAAGGCAAATGGCTCTTCTCCACTTACAAGTAGACACCAAAAGGTAATTAAGAGAAGAAACGCCCACCATCACCCAGTCTTTCCAAATCTGGCCCCCCAGAGACCTGGGCTTGCTACAAAAACAGGCAGGAAGGTATAGAATCGGCGATCATACTTGCTGCTCCTGGTCCCGACCCTCAGACTACAGCCCTTTTGATGAAGCCAAGATGCTCCGTATCATTTTAAACAATGACTCTTTCAGCTTCAATTTTGGGTACAATTCCTTCTGCTAGAAATATGAGTTTTATTGGCACTTTAGAAGCTGAATGTTAAATTTGAGGATCACTGAGATACTGCCTTCCTTTTGCAGAAGAGAAAACTGGAGACTTGCCAAGGGTATGTGGGAAAGGGTCTGCGGGAAGGCCATGGCAGCCTCCCAGATTTATTCAGCTCCATGATCATGATACTTGGGAGAGAAAAGCCAAGCGGTTCACACCATTGCCCTACCACAGAACCACAAAGTGCCTTATTAGTTGTTACTAGAACTAGAGATGCTGTTTAGAGTCCAAAAATCTGAGGCTATGAAAGCACCAGATCTACCTTCCTATAAGCGTTGTGAAACTGAGGCCTCTACTTAGCTCCATCTGGATCTGAGCACCCTCTGCATAAGGAACTCCAGCCCACTGTCATCATGTGACAAGCTTAAACATCTGTGCCTTTTATCTAACTGTACTCTGCCTTCCTCAAATGTCTACCAGGTCCCTAGTCTAGAACTTCAGTGGCCAATAGGGTCCTAACACTTGGTGGGGTGGGGTTGGTAGTAGTTTCACAACCAGTTCCCTTGTGAGAAATTCAGAGAAGGCAGCCTCTTTGAAAACATAAACATGCCTGCAAAGCCTGGTTCAATTCCCCAGGACCCATGTTAGCCAGATGCACAAGGGGCACACACATCTGGAGTTCGTTTGCAGTGGCTGGAGGCCCTGGCGTACCCATTCTCCCTCCCTCTCTCTCTCTCTCTCCCTCTTTCTGTCAAATAAATAATAAAAATAAAATATTTTTTAAAAAATAAGTAAAAACATAAACATGTGATCAGATCCAACTTTGGCTTTTCTTCTACCTCAGTTGGTGCACTTGTGTTTTCTGGAATGCTCACTGACCTGCCCCCTCCACACCAGGCCCACAGTACTCCAGGTGACCAGAACAGACCCAAGGTGCTCTTCCCAGAACATGGCTGTGGAACTTGGCCTTGCCTATTTCTAATGTACAAATTCAAACCAACACATGGCCATTGTAGGACTGTTCTTGGGAATAGGTCCCATCTACCATAGGATCCCCAAGGACACCGAGGTTCCAGTCAAAGATGAAGTGCCATCTTGAAATTTCATTTCCCTCTAATCTTGGGCCAACAGGTGACCAGCCCTGCAGGCCATAAAGGAGCCCTAATGAAAGCTGGAAATGGTGGTGGGATGCTAATGGATTAACCTTTTGTGAAGGTCCTCTCGACTCAGTGCGGGCAACAGGAAACAGGCTGAGGCAGGTGGGGAGATATCAGATTAGAAGAAATTGCAGATAACCAAGGGAGCAGAGGGGGAGGGCCTTGACACTAGAAGGAGTATTAGATCAGAACCAGGACCGGGACCAACCGAGGCAGTTGAAATAATAGAAAGAGAAGACTCGACAGCACAGATTGTCCATCCAGAATAACGGGCACAGAAGAGCAACAGCCTTTCACCACCAGCACCCCGGAAAGCCAGGTTAGCTGAACTGGGGTATTTTTTTAAAAATTTTATTTTTATTTACTTATTACAGTCAGAGGGAGAGAGAGAGAGAGAGAGAGAGAGAATGGGCACACCAGGGCTTCTAGCCACTGCAAATGAACTCCAGATGCATTTGCCACTATGTACACCAGGCTTACGTGGGACCTGGAAAATCGAACCTGGGTTCTTAGGCTTCGTAGGCATGCGCCTTAACTACTAAGCCATCTCTCCAGCTCTGAATTGGGTTTTTAAAGGAATAGAGTGGGGGAGAAGCAAACAGGGAGAAGAATGAGGAAGTTAAAAATGGAAATAGGGCCGGGCGTGGTGGCGCACGCCTTTAATCCCAGCACTCGGGAGGCAGAGGTAGGAGGATTGCCGTGAGTTCGAGGCCACCCTGAGACTACATAGTGAATTCCAGGTCAGCCTGGGCTAGAGTGAGACCCTACCTCGAAAAAAAAAAAAAAAAAAAGTGGAAATAGGGTCGCCTCCTCTGCTGACCTGTTTTGCAAGCAGACCTGGTGACTGCAGCCCCTGAAGCCAGGCCCGCCTGTGTAGGTCAGCATGTCCTGCTACTTTTGATGAGTTAATAACCTTTCAAGGAGGAAAGGGGAGACTAGGGCAAAAGGTCAGGCAGTGAAGGGGGGGAAAACCAGAGTGGGGTGGCAACAGGCATACTCACTAATGATCCCTGCACACGCATACACACAAACACATGCAAGCATAAACATGCACACCCATACAAACACAAGCATACATGCAATACACAAACATACATAAACAAACATACATATATAAACATGTACATGCATTCTCACACATACAAACATGCATACAAGTACATGTTCTCATATGAAAACACAAATATAAACACATACATACACATATCCTTCACAGTACAAGATACTCAAATTCATATCTGCACACAGCTATGAATGGCCACATGTCATAGGCCTTCGGGTTCCTTGCTGAGTGCTTAAAACTCCAGTACCAGGGTTGGAGAGATGGCTTAAGTGGTAAGACGCTTGTCTGTGAAGCCTAAGGACTCAGGTTTGATTCCCCAGTATCCGCAGAAAGCCAGATGCACAAGGTGGTGCATGCATCTGGAGTTCATTTGCAGTGGCTAGAGGCCCTGATACGTCCATACTCTTGCTCCCTCTGTAATAAATAAATAAATGTTTTTTTTTAATAACGGGGGTTAGAGAGATGGCTTACTGGTTAAGGCACTTGCCTGTAGAGCCAAAGAACCCAGGTTCAATTCCCTAGGACCCATGTAAGCCAGAGACACAAGGTGGTGCATGTGTCAGGAGTTCATTTGCAGAGGCTGGAGGCCCTGGCACAGCCATTCTCTCTCCCTCCTTCTCTCTCTCTCTCTCTCTCTCTCTCTCTCTCTCTCTCTCTGTGTGTGTATGTCTCTCCTCTCCCCCCTTCTCCCTCCCTCTTTCAAATAAATAAAAATATGAAAGGGCTGGAGAGATGGCTTAGCAGTTAAGCGCTTGCCTGTGAAGCCTAAGGACCCTGGTTCGAGGCTCGGTTCCCCAGGTCCCACATTAGCCAGATGCACAAGGGGGCACACGCGTCTGGAGTTCGTTTGCAGAGGCTGGAAGCCCTGGCATGCCCATTCTCTCTCTCTCCCTCTATCTGTCTTTCTCTCTGTGTCTGTCGCTCTCAAATAAATAAATAAAAATTTTAAAAAATAAAATAACACCCCAAGAAGTGGAGGTGAACAAGATAAAAAAAAAACACTGCCCAACTTTGGGATGACTCAGAAGGTATCATGGTGCTGGAAAGAAGTGGCTAGAGTACTGAGTAACATCTCAATCACACCTTCCAAGGCTCAGGGTCTAATGTGGAAGAGGTGGCAGAAAGAATGTAAGAGCCAAAGGAAGGGTAGGACTCCGTACAACATGCTCCCTCCAGACACAAAATGGCCTGGATATCCATGACCTCACAGTGCCTGACACTACCTACACAAGACCATCATAACAGGAGGAAAAGATCATGACATCAAAATAAAAGAGAGACTGATTGAGATGGGGAGGGGATATGATGGAGAATGGAATTTCAAAGGGAGAAGGGGGGGGAGATTACCATGGGACACCTTTTATAATTATGGAAAATGTTAATAAAAATTGAGAAAAAAAAAACACTGCCCCCATCCGACAGCTGCAAGTTGTGGGACTGCATTTCGGAACTCGGTCTTCCAGTCTGGAGTAAGGCTAAACTTTAGACGTAGCATGCACTGCCTAGGCTGACCTGAACGTGGGAGCTGTCCCCTTCCTCTCCCACTCCACCTGGGGCTGCAACCCTTCCCAGGATCACACAACCACAGCAGTGTATCATACTTATGGGATCCATGCACATGTACATGTGTGTGCACCTGTGTGTGCATGTGTGTGTGTGTACAACTGTGTGTGTCCTTCGTCCACTATAGCCCAAGCTTTTTCCCTCTCCCAATTCTGAATTAAACCAAAATGCTAAATGAGTCCTCAGCCCAAGAGACCAGTACTACCTTGCAGACAGATAGCACCTCCAAGTTGTCATCTAATTAAGCCATGCACCCAGACAAAACACCTAACAATGTCACCACGTTGATGGCAACCACCTCCCCCAACAGCCCATCTTGCAGAGCGCAGCAGCTTGGCTCCCTGCAAAACCAATGCAATGGCTGCTGTGTAGACTGAGCTCCATGAAATTGGCCTGATCCTTCAAGATACTGTCTTTGAATGCTGTGTGGTTTTATAGAAAGATGTTCTAGGGCTAGACCAGGGAAGAAGCAGCAGGTTCATTCTTTAATCAGTCCATTTTTTTCTGGTGTGTTCTAGTGTTCTAGAAATCCCTTCTGTTGTAGACAGTTCCACGTTGCTGGGATGAACATCCAAACCAGGCACAGCTCAGGGAAGGAAGGGACTTACTTCAAGCTTACAGATCCAGGGGGAAGTTTCGTCAGTGGTGAAAGAAGCTGCTTCCATACATCCAAGCCAAGAGGAATCATCACCTGCCAGCAAATACCCAAACCAACAAGCACACAGCCAGCAGCAGGGACCCAGACAGGGCTTAGGCCTCTCTGTATACCTGTGGCCTGGAAATCAAATCCACCCTCAAACACACCTTGGGTCGGACCCTAGGATCCACCCCCATTAACACCTCTTCCAGCCAGGCAGCTGGAGATCCAATTACAGACTTTAATAAAAGACCTCTTTGATAGCCGAGCATGGTGGCACATGCCTCTAATCCCAGCACTCAGGAGGCAGAGGCAGGAGGATTGCCGTGAGTTCAAGGCCACCCTGAGACTCCATAGTGAATTCCAGGTCAGCCGGAGCTAGAGTGAGACCCTACCTCGAAAAAACAAAGCAAAACAAAAAAACACCTCTTTGGGGCTGGAGAGATGGCTTAGCAGTTAATCACTTGCCTGTGAAGCCTGAGGACCCTGGTTCAAGGCTCAATTCCCCAGGACCCACGTAAACTAGATGCACAAAGGGGTGCACACGTCTGGAGTTCATTTGCTGTGGCTGGAGGCCCTGGCACGCCCATTCTCTCTCTCTCTCTCCCTCTTTCTCTCTCTGTCTGTCACTCTCAAATAAATAAATAAAAATAAAGCAAAAGAGAGTGAGAGAGAAAAGTTAAAATCCTTTGAACATATATGTGGTGCTGGGTGTTTGAAGTCTGTGTTCCTGCTGTCAGCAGCTGAGTATGTATTTTAGCCTAGAGCACACAAAGGATACCCTTGGTATAACCACCACACTGATCGGCATGCTCTGTGCACGGAGTTATGTCTGTACACAGCTTTGTGGATGGGGACAGACGGGCAAAGGCCACATGCTCCTGGTAGCTTAGACACACTCCGAGTGGAGAGGAAGCCTCACCTTATGCATGTAGTCTCGCCAGGGTGAGTTGCATTATGTTTCTTGGGTCCTGCTTTCAGTTATTGACTAGGGCTTGAAAAGGACCTGAAACTAGCAAGCACAGTGATTTTTTTCCTCCATGGGGGTCCCTAAAAATAAAAAATGATCAGTTCATTTGACCTACTTCACTCTCCGCATCCCCTCAAAGAGGCAGGTGCTGACCCGTGGAAGAGTGGCTCCTCCAGCTGCATTCGGCACTGGGCTCAGTCCTTAGTTCACTCGACTTGGGTTGTGGGGTGGGGGAGACATAACACGCAGACTCTGTGGAGGGGTGTGCAATCTGGAGAGAGACTTGGGTTTGCATCCCCACACCCCTATATTATAAACTCTGAGACTTCTAGACTAGTCATACAGCTTCCTCAGGCCTCGCTCTTACCTTCTGTAAACCTGGGAGACCTAATGTTATCTGCCTGAATGAAATGATGTAGGTCTGTTCCTCAGCACACTGCCAACAGCACAGCCATACTGTCATCTTTATTGTTTAATTCCATGAAGAAAAAAAAAGAATGAAACAGCCATGCTCCTGTGGTTGCTACCTATCTAAGTTCATGCAGCTCAGCCAACACGGAACAACATGGATAATAATACAAGGCTCAACTGGCTTCAACCCTTACTGGGTTTTTCTAACCAAACTTCCTCCTTAGAATTCAAGCCTTTGGGGCTGGGAAGACAGCTTAGAGGTCAAAGGTGCTGGCTTTCAAGGTCTGCTGGCCCAGGCTCAATTCTCCAGTGCTTACCAAAAACCATATGCAAAGATCTGCCATTCATTTGCAGTGGCAAGAGATCCTAGCATGCCCCTATATACATATACACATACAAATAAATAAATGATTTTTAAAAAAAGAATCCAAGTCCTTAATGCAAGAGGTGCCCTGGAAATGAATGAGCCAAGGGCACAAACAAAAAAGTGGACACAAGGCTTACTAGTTCTAAAATGATGGACCAGCCATTATAGAAAACAGTATGGCAATTCCTCAAAATTTTAAAGACAGAGCAACAATATGATCCAGCAACCCCACTTCTCAGTGTATCTCCAAAGGCAATGAAGTTGTGTGTTGAAGATACCCACACTCCTATGTTTCTTCCAGCATTATTTGCAATTGCCTAGATATAGAACAGAAGTGCCCGTCAACAGATGAATGGATAAGATAAGGCGGTATGCAAACACGAGGGAATATTATTCAGGCACTGTAGTACTATTCAGCCTTTTTTATTTGTTTTTGTTTTTCTTTCAAGAAAGGGTCTGACTCTAGCCTAGAATGACCTAGAACTCTGCAGTCCCAGACTGGCTTCAAACTCACAATGACCCTCCTACTTCTGCCCCTGATTTGAGCTTGAGTGTTGGGGTGAAAGGTGTGTGCCACCACACCTGGCTTATTCAGTCTTTTGAAAGGAAGGAAGGGGCTGGAGAGATAGCTTAGTAGTTAAGGCACTTGCCTGCAAAGCTAAAGGATCCCGGTTTGATTCCCCAGGACCCACATAAGCCAGATGCATAAGTCTGGAGTTCATTTACAGTGGCTTGAGGCCCTGGCACATAGATATTTTTCTCTCTCCTTTCCTCTCTCTTTTTCTCTCTCAAATAAATAAATAAAAATAAAAATATTTTTTAAAAGGAAGGAAGTTGAGAAGGGAATATAGTTCTGTTGGTTAAGTGCTTGCCTAGCATGCATAATGTCTTGCAGAGCATCCTCAGCCCCCTCATAAACTGTGCGTGGAGGGTAAACCTGTGATGTCAGCCCCAGGACATTACAAAATAAAGTAAGTAAGGACCTTCTGCTAGTCTAATCCTGTTTTCTGGGGTACTCTTTTAGAGGAAAGTGGGTTCCAGACACCAACCAGTGGGGGCATCAGGAATTACTTTCGGGGGACTGGAGAGATGGTTTAGTGATTAAAGTAATTGCCTGCAAAGCCAAAGGACCCAGGCTCAATTCTCCAGTACCCACACAAGCCAGATGCACAAGGTGGCACATGTATCTGGAATTCATTTGTAGTGGCTAGAGGCCCTGGCATGCCCATTCTCTCACTTTCTCTCTAAAGTAAATAAATAAAATATTATTTTTAAAAAAAGAATTACTGAAACCGGGTATGGTGGCACACGCCTTTAATCCCAGCACTCGGGAGGCAGAGGTAGGAGGATCACCGTTCAGAGTTTGAGGCCACCCTGAGACTACATAGTGAATTTCAGGTCAGCCTGGACTACAGTGAAACCCTACCTCAAAAATCAAAAACAACAAAAAAGAATTACTGGGCCAGAGAGTGCCTAGAGGCCCTGGCGTGCCCATTCTCTCTCTCTCTCTCTGTCTCTCCTCTGTCTCCAATAAATAAAATAAAAATAAAATCTAAAACAAAAAAAAAGAATTACTTTCTAGGCTAGGGAGGTGGTTAAAGGTGCTTACTTGCAGCCCAGGTTCAACTCCCCAGCACCCACATAAAGATGCACAAAGTGGCACATGCATCTGGAGTTCATCTGCAGTGGCTGGAAGCACTGGCATACCCATGCTCACCTGTTCTCTCTCTCTCTCACTCTCTCTCTCTCTCTCTCTCTCTCTCACTCTCTCTCTCTTGCCGTGTGTGTGTGTGTGTGTGTGTGTGTGTGTGTGTTTGCAAATGAGGACTGCCAGGTATTAGGGGCAAGGAGTGGGTATGAGCACTTCACACAGAACTGTCACAAAATGAAGCATTATGGAGATGGGTGGGGGATGGCTAAGCCATACGGACGTATTCAGTGCCACTGTACTGTACACTGAAGAATGGTGACAATGGAAATCAATTCTTTCTAAAATAGGTTCTCAACTCAGGCTTGCCTTAAACACAAAATCTTCCTATCTTTATACTCTCAGATGCTGGAATGATTGCCTCAAGGTGGCAAATTTCATATGAAGTGTATTTTATTCCAATTCTCTAAAAAGTTTTGAAAACAAGGGGGTTAAAGTCAATAACCTGAGAAAGTCAGTATTTCACCAGTAGTAACAACTGATTTTTAGCACATCTCACAACTGTAAGCCCTGCCGGAGTTCAGGAGACCACAACCAAGGCCCCCACTCAGCCCTTGCCTTGGCCACCTCTCCTGAACCTGACCTTGGCTCCTCCTGAAGGTGCAACAACCCTTAAACAAGCCACAGGCTTGCCGTGGCATGGATGCGTTGAAAGTGTGCCTGCTTCTTCCTTTCTCTCGCTCTTTACTGGCAGGAATCCAACCCATAATTAGGCAGATTCTCAACGGAGAGAGAGTACTTCCTGCCCAAATGACAAGCTGGGGATTATGCAGATATCTTTCCAGATGTGGCATTTGTCTCCCTGGCAATGCTGCAGGTGGCTGTAGGTTTGCCTGGCTGGAAAGCTCCATCTGAGCACCTTATCCTCACCAATACCTTCTTCCGTTGCATCTGCTATGCCCAGGGCTTCCCCTGGCAAGCCAACTCTCCTCAGCACTGCCAGCTCTCCTGGAGAGCAAGCGGTACGGAAAGGAGGAAGGCTGTTTTTAGAACCCAGTTTGGGGCCACGTGGAGCCTTTTACCCTCCTGGCTGCTCAAAGCTCTCATCTCTGGGGAGTCCCAGCACCTGACCTCCAGGTCTCAGAGACTATCACCTCCCTGGGGCCCAGCACAAAGTTGACAAATGGCTGTTGAATTAGCTGATTGGATAAAATGGGAAAATGGCCCAGAGCAGCCCCTGATTTCAGGCAGCAGGGTGGGTACCAAATGGATGCACTGCAAGCCCAAACGAGTAACTGTCAAGTGCCAGCACTGTTGAAGTGTGTCTAGGAGCTCCATGCATGAAATGAGGAGATCTGTCTGTGAGCTAACGCTCTGCTTTGAGCTTGAGACCACACTGTTTTCCTTCTCAGAAAGAACGCCTAGTACGGCTTGGGTTAACATTGGAAGACTCTTACGTACATACAAATGACAAAACTGACATTGTGACAATGCAATTATCTAAACTGAACACTGCTGCTTCAAGAAGGCACAGTCTACTAAGAAAGTCTATTCCAGTAGCCTATTTTAAATGGGAAGATTTTTTTTTATTTGTGCATATTTGTACACCTTCTGATGAGAAGGCGAGGATGTGCACGTGTATGTGCCATGGTGTGCATGTGGAGGTCAGAGGACAACTCGGTGGTAGGGGGAGTAAGTTCTCTCACCTGTTTAAGACAGAGTCTCTCTTGTTTTACAGCTGGGAGCGTCTAGCTGACCCACAAGCTTCCAGAATCTCCTGAGTCGATCTGCCTCCCGTTGCTGTCGGTGAGTTGGAATTACAGATGTAAGGGTGTGTGTATATGTGTGTGTATGTGTGAGTGTGATTTTGCATCCAACTTTACAGGCGTGCTGGAGATATGAACTCCAGTGGGCAGGTTTGCAAAGCAAGCACCTTTAACCACTGTGCAACTCTCTAGTAAGTGAATAAATTTGCATTTACCTATACAGTGCAGTATCATTTAGCCATTAAAAGGAATAAAGGGCTGGGTATGGTGGTGCACACCTTTAATCCCAGCACTTGGGAGGCAGAGGTAGGAGGATCACTGTGAGTTCAAGGCCACCTTGAGACTAGAGTGAATTCCAGGTTGTTCTGGGCTAGAGTGAGACCTTACCTCAAAATTTTTTTTTTTTATTTGCAAGCAGAAAGAGTGAGAATGAGAAAGAACGGGGGGGGGGGGGATGGGCATGCAAGGGCCTTCTGCCGCTGCAAATGCACTCCAAGTACCTGTACCACTTTGTGCCTCTGGCCTTACGTGGGTAACCAGGGAATGAAACCTAGGCCATCAGGCTTTTGCAAGCAAGCACCATTAACCGCTGAGCCGTCTCTGCAGCTCTAGAAATCAAACAGCCTTTAACATTAGGTCCTTGTGATTTTGGAAAACAATCCAGGGTAAGTTACAACAGCAGAGGGGTTTTTCTTATTGGACAACTGTGGCCAGTTCCAAACCCACCAGGAAACAGCTGCCAGTCTCTCCCAGGATCTCCTAATCTTGGCTTCCCCACTGGCATGCAAACTCCCAAAGGAGGACAGGAGCTTTGCTGCTCTTTCATGTGCTGAAGTTCCTCAATTGGCTCCTGGCACACAGTAGGTGCCAAATAAGTGAATGACTACTCCCAACCGAAGAGTCCCAAGAGTTAGGCATGCTTCTGAGCCAGCCAAGTGCTTCTGTACTTGGACACTGGCTAGGAATTTGAGTTTCCAAAAGGATCCAGGGGTGTGGACCAGCCACTTTGCAGGAGCAAATGCCCATGCATGTGAGATCCCAGCCTTACTTTAAAAACAAACAAAACCCATCGAAGCCTTCTAGTATCTGTCTCCCCATTAAGTCCCTGCTCGCTCTTTCTCCTCCCACGGAAGCAGACTAAGCCCTTCCTTGTTGTTACTCGGAGAAGGATGATTAAGGTAATTGGCAACTTTTTCCCATGATTCCAAGGTAAGCTGTCATTTCAAGGAGAATGTGTCCATTCCAATTCAGAATTCTCAGTTCTCGATGTTTTCGTATGTATGGCAAGAGGAGGGGAGTGAGAGAGAGAGTCTGTGGCCCCCAAAAGAAATAGACTGTTCTGCCTTTGTGTTTCTGAGCATGTAAACTCAGCTCGAATCACAGCTAATAAACAGGTCATCTTGTACTTTCAAAATAAAAACATGCATCGTATTTCAGTGGAGTAGCGGCTGTACATTAAAAACCTGTCAACTTCACTACCATTTCCCTGAACCTTGCATGACAGAAAGATACCTTGTCACTCAGAGTTGAGCCCAGTTTTACTGAAATATCTCCTTGTCTGCGTAAATAATGAGCAGAACTGCATGAAAATACCTAGGCCCACAGCCACCTTTCCCCCCAACTCCCAAAGAAACGGTATGCAAATGACAGTTTGCTTTGAAAGCAAAGGTGGCCTCTCCCACCAGCCCCTCATTGTGTATTTAGAATGCAGAGGGAGGGACAAGAAGCAAGGAGAGAAAGTGCTGGAAACAGTGGCTTTTCTAAGTTTCAAATCAAGGAGGCTGGACTGTCATTCAACTGCTATTTTGGGAACACACACAGGTTGCATCAGAAAGTACCCAATATGGAATGTATTTGTGAAAAACAAATGGCCCAAACCCCAGAAGGTGTTTATGTAAAATAAGGCAACCCACACACCTTCAGGGCCCAAGATATATGCTCAAGAATTACTCTAGGGGCCTAGGGAGATGACTCAGTGGGAAAGAGCGCTTGCCACACAAGCACTGTGGCCTGCGAAAGTCTGATATTGTCCTGAGTTCAATTCCTCAGCATCTATATGAACGGCTGGGTATGGGTCAGGTGTGTCTATTACCCTCTTCCTGTGGGCTGCAAAGAAAGGAGAATGGCTGGGGCTCACTGGTCAGGAAATCTGACTGGAAGCTGCAGCTCCAGGTTCAATGAGACAATGCAAAGAGAACACCCCACGTTTTTGTTTTCTAGCCTCTGTACATGCGTGCATGGGGATGTACATCTACACACACATGTGTGTACAAAAAAATTACCACCAAACACGGGTAGATCTTGAAAAACAATTATTGGAGCCAGGCACATGCATTTAATCCCAACACTCAGGAGGCAGAGGTAGAAGGTTTGCCATGAGACTACATAATGAATTCCAGGTCAGCCTGAGCTACAGTGAAACCCTACCTCAAAAATCCAAAAAGAAAAAAAAAATATTGGGGCTGGAGAGATTGCTCTGTGGTTAAGGTACTTGCCTATAAAGCCCAACAACTTGGGTTCAATTCCCCATACCCACATAAAGGCAGGTGCACAAAGTGGCACATGTATCTGGAGTTTGTTTACAGCAGCTGGAGGCCCTGAAGTGCCCATTCTCTCTGTCTCCTTAACTTTCAAATAAATAAAAATATTTTTTAAAATAAATTTTTGTTGGAGGGCTGGAGAAATGGCTTAGAAGTTAAGGCACTTGCCTGAAAAGCCAAAGGACCCAGGTTCGATTTCCCAGGACCCATGTAAGTCAGATGGACAAGGTGGCATCTGGAGCTCATTTGTAGTGGCTGGAGGTCCTGCCATGCCCATTCTCTCTCTCTATCTGCCTCTCTCTCTCCTTCTTTCTCTCTGTCAAATAAGTAAATTAATCAAATATTTTAATTTTAAAAAATTGTTGTTGAAACCAAGCATGGTGGTGCACACCTTTAATCCCAGCACTCAGGAGCCAGAGGTAGGAGGATCACCATGAGTTCAAGGCCAGCCTGAGACTACCTAGTGAATTACAGGTCAGCCTGGACTAGAGTGAGACCTAACCTTGAAAACACAAAACAAATTATTGTTGGGCTGGGCGTGGTGGCACGTACTTTTAATCCCAGCACTTGGGAGGCAGAGGCAGAAGGATTTCTGTGAGCCTGAGGCCACCCTGAGACTACATAGTGAATTCCAGGTTAGCCTAGGCTACAGCAAGATCCTACCTCAAAAAAAAAAAAAGAAAGAAAGAAATTATTGTTGGGGCTGGAAAGATGGCTTAGCAATTAAGGTGCTTCTCTGTGAAGCCTAAGGACCCATGTTTGACTCTGCAGATCCCACATAAGCCAGACATACAAGGTGATGTAAGAGCACAAAGTTGTACATGTGTTCAACGTGGTGCACACGTCTGGAATTCGATTACAGCAGCTAGAGGCCCTGGCGCATCAATTCTCTCTCTTTCTCTCTTACTTGCTTGCTCACTCACTCATAAAAATAAAAAAATAGAAAGTGTGGGGGTGGGTAGGGAGGGAATTACCATGGGATATTTTTTTATAATCATGGAAAATGTTAACAAAAATTTAAAAATTAAAAAAATTTAAAAATAAGTTATTGTTGAGTTGGGCATGGTGGCACATGCCTATCCTACCACTCAGAAGGCAGAGGTAGGAGGATCACTGTGAGTTTGAGGCCACCCCGAGACTACATAGTGAATTCCAGGTCAGCCTGCGCTAGAGCAAGACCCTACCTTGAAAAAAAAAAAAATTGTTGTGTGGGTGTAAGTCTATAATGTGTGGAGAAAATATGACAAAGCAGAGGCTGATATCATATTTTCCACAAAAGCTGAGAGTTAGCAGTAAGAGTGAGTTAGCTAACATTGAAAAGGAAGAATTGGAGCTGGAGAGATAGCTTAGCTAAGACATTTGCCTACAAAACCAAAAGATCCCAGTTCGATTCTCCAGGACCCATGTGAGCCAGATACACACAGGGGTGCATGTATCTGGAGTTCATTTGCAGTGACTAGAGGCCCTGGTGTGCCCATTTTTTCTCTCTCCCTCTCCCTCTTTTCCTCTCTCAAATAAATAAATAATAATAATTTAAAAAAGAAAAGAGGTGAAGCCCAGCATGGTGGCACATGCCTTTAATCCTAACACTTGGGAGGCAGAGTTAGGAGGATCACTGTGTGTTCAAGGCCACTCTGAGACTACATAGTGAATTCCAGGTCAGCCTCAGCTAGAGTGAGACTACCTCAAAAAAAAAAAAAAATGAAGAAGCAACGAGAAAGGAAGAAAGAAAGAAAGAAAGAAAGAAAGAAAGAAAGAAAGAAAGAAAGAAAGAAGGAAAGAAAGGAAAGAAAGAAGTGAGGGAGTTAGGCTGTAATACCCCAAAGCTCACCCTCAGCAACACACCTTTGAAAAGCTCTACCAGCTGGGGATTGTGAGGCTTAATCATAAACACATGAGGCTATAGGAAACAACTTACATTCAAACTACTAGAGCAAGTTAGCACTGATTATGACATGATGCTGTCATTGATGATGAAGATAATGAACTTGGTATTGATGATGTCTATGGTGTTGAAGGTGATGTCAGTGATGATAAAATGGTGTCCATGGTTATGGTGTTGAAGGTGATGTTTTCATTGATGATGAAATGGTGTCGATGGTTACAATGTTGAAGGTGATGTTGTCAGTGATGATGAAGTGGTGTCGATGGTTACAATGTTGAAGGTGATGTTGACATTGATGATGAAAACAATGAAGTTGGTGTTGATGGTTATGGTGTTGAAGGTGATGCTGGCATTGATGAAGATGATGCTGTTGTGATTATATATTGATGGAGAGATGTGTTGATGTTGATTATGGTACTGACATTGATGATGATGATAGTGATGTTCTTCAACCCTCCCCAAGTAATTGTCTAGATCACTGTACTATAGGATCAAAGAGTAAGAGAGATGTTGTTGCAGTCAGGTTGACATTTCTGGAAGAAAACACCCAACCAAGAGCAGCTTGTGAGGAAAAAAAGGTTTATTTTGGCTTACAGACTTAAGGGGAAGCTCCATGATGGCAGGGGGAAATGATGGCATGAGGAGAGGGTGGACATTACCTCCTGACCAACGTCAGACGGACAACAGCAACAGAAGAGTGCACCAAACACTGGCAAGAGGAAACTTGCCACAAGCCTGCCCCCAACAATACACTGCCTCCAGGAGGCTTTAACTACCAAATTGCCATCAGCTTGGGACCTAGCATTCAGAACACCTAAGTTTATGGGAGACACTTGAATCAAACCACCACAGATGCCAACTCTGGACATGTAGATTAAACCACCGTACCCAGAGTTAAGTTGAAACCCTAACAGTAACTGATTTATCTGAGCATGAAGCAGAGAGACTGACTTGGACCACACAGACCTTCATCTCAGCCCAGAGTTCATGGGTGGGAGGGCAGAGAAAGATGCTTCAGCTGCCTGAGTTGGCTTAGTCACTGAACTTCCTGGAGGAGGGGCAGGAAGCAGGGATGTCTGGTCTTGCATGCCCCTGCCAAGGAAGCCCTTGCTGGCTTAGAAGTTCTTATCCACATGCTCCCAAGTCATAAGGTCCTGATCTTTGGGATCCAAGGCAGGCACAATACAAAGTGAGACATCACATTCAACTCCTTTCTAAACCTTTATTTAAAAATATCTGGAGGAGGGGCTTGGAGGGATTGCTTAGTGGTTAGGTCACTTGCCTGTAAAGCCAAAGGACCCAGGTTCAATTCACCAGGACCCACATAAGCCAGATGCACAAGAAGGCACACACATCTGGGGTTTGTTTGCAGGGCCCAAAGGCCCTGGTGTACCCATTCTCTCTCTCTCTCTCTCAAATAAATGAAAATATTTTTTAAGAGGTAATATCAGGGCTGGAGAGATGGCTTAGCAGTTAAGAGCTTGCCTGTGAAGCCTAAGGACCCCAGTTCAAGGCTCAATTTTCCCAGGACCCACGTTAGCCAGATGCACAAGGGGGCGGACGTGTCTGGAGTTTGTTTGCAGTGGCTGGAGGCCCTGGCACGCCCATATTCATATTCTCTCTCTCTCTCTCTCCCTCCCTCTCTCTCTCTCTCTCTGCCTCTTTCTCTCTCAGTCTGTCACTCTTAAATAAATAAAAATAACCAAAAAAAAATTTTTTTAAAAAAAGGGAATATCAGAGGATATCAGATGACTCAGCTGTTAAAGGCACTTGTTTGCAAAGCCTGCCAGCCTGGGTTTGATTCCCCAGTACCCATGTAAATCCAGACGCACAAAATGGCACATGTGTATGGAGTTTATTAGCAGGGGCAGGACACCCTGGTATGCCCATTCTTTCTCTCTCTTCTCTCTCAGTATGCTTTCAAATAAAGAAATGTTAAAAAAAAAAAAACAAAAAGAATGTCAGTCCTGGTACAATAGTGACATGACTGCTATGGAAGTAGCCAACTGTTCTCTGATTGAACGGGAGACCTGTTCCATGGGAAGGAATTCATACTTGTACCGAGAAAACCTAGTCAAAAGCCTAGGCTGGGGAGGTCAGAGGCCCTGGGAGGAAGCTACTACTGTGGTTTGGCTTAATGGATATATTGTACTCATGAAATTGTCCCATAAATATGCTTATGTCCATAGATTAGTGCTATTCTTACTTGGTCAGAAAATTTTCTTTGGGGGCTGGAGAGATGGCTTAGCAGTTAAGGAGTTTGCCAGCAAAGCCAAAGGACCTTCGCTCAAGTCTCCAGGACCCATGTGAGCTAGATGCACAAGGTGGCGCATGCGTCTGGAGTTTGTTTGCAGTGGCTAGAGCCCTGGTGAGCCCATTCTCTTTCTCTCCCTCTCTCTCTCTCTCTCTTTCTCTCTCTCTCTCACTGTCAAATAAATAAAAGAAAAGAAGAAGAAAATTTTCTTTTGGCAGTTGGCATTGACTATTGCAGAAACTCAAAACTCATCAAAGTATTGATGATAAGTTACTGCTGAGTATTCAGCACTAAAAGTGACATCTCTATCACATCTTCCAAGGCCCAGCAATGTTTAGAAGAAGTGACAGAATGAATGTAAGTGCCAAAGGGTATGGAGGAATGCTTTGCATCTTTGGGATACAAAATGGCCATTGCATTCAAGACCTCACAGTGGCTGTCATTACCTGTACAAGACATGCACAATATTGGGCCCATCAACATGGCATAATGGTTAATGGGGGAGGACAAAAAAATGAAATATCAAAATAGAACACAACTGGTTAGGGTTGGGCATGGTGGCGCAGACCTCTAATCCTAGCACTCAGGAGGCCAAGGTAGGAGGATCACCATGAGTTCAAGGCCAGCCTGAAACTACATAGTAAATTCCAGGTCAGCCTGAGCCAGAGTGAAACTCTACCTTGGGGAAAAAAAAAAAAAAAAAAAAAAAAGAGGGCTGGAGAGATGGCTTAATGTTAAGGAACCAGCAAAGCCAAAGGACCCAGGTTCAATTCTCCAGGACCCATGTCAGCAAGATGCACGTGGTGACACATGCATCTGGAGCTCATTTTTGTGCCCATTCTCTCTCTCTCTCCCTCTTCCTCTCTGTCTCTCTTTGTCTCTCACTCTCAAGTAAACAAATAAAATAAAATTTAAAAACAAAAAAAGAATAGGACTAGCTAGAAAGAAGTTTCAGTAGAAGAGGTGGGGCAAAAGAAGATATGGGAGGGAATTATGACCAAATTCATTATGTACATATATGAAAATTGCCAATTAAAAAAACAGGGCTAAGCCGGGCGTGGTGGCGCTCGCCTTTAATCCCAGCACTCGGGAGGCAGAGGTAGGAGGACTGCCATGAGTTCAAGGCCACCCTGAGATGACAGAGTTAATTCCAGGTCAGCCTGGACCAGAGTGAGACCCTACCTCAAAAAACAAAACAAAACAAAACAAAACAAAAAAAAACAGGGCTAGGGCTGGAGAGATGGCTTAGCAGTTAGGCGCTTGCCTGTGAAGCCTAAGGACCTCGGTTCCCCAGGTCCCACGTTAGCCAGATGCACAAGGGGGCGCACGCGTCTGGAGTTCGTTTGCAGAGGCTGGAAGCCCTGGCGCGCCCATTCTCTCTCTCCCTCTATCTGTCTTTCTCTCTGTGTCTGTCGCTCTCAAATAAATAAATTAATTAATTAAAAAAAAAAACAGGGCTAGAGAGATTGCTTAGTGGCTAAGGCGCTTGCCTGCCAAGCCGAAGGACCCACGTTCGATTCCCCAGTACCCATGTAAGCCAGACGCTCTAGGTGGCATGCATCTGGAGTTTGTTGGCAGTAGCAGGAGCCCTGACACGCCCACTCTCTCTCTTTCTCTATCTGCCTCTCTCTCAAATAAATAAATAAAATGCTTTTTAAAAATCCAAGCTGGAGGGGCTGGAGAGATGGCTTAGCGGTTAAGTGCTTGCCTGTGAAGCCTAAGGACCCCGGTTAGAGGCTCGATTCTCCAGGACCCACATTAGCCAGATGCACAAGGGGGCACACGCGTCTGGAGTTCGTTTGCAGTGGCTGGAGGCCCTGGCACGCCCATTCTCTCTCTCTCTGCCTCTTTCTCTCTCTCTCTCTCTGTCCATCGCTTTCAAATAAATAAAAATAAACAAAAAAAAATTTTTTTTAAATCCAATCTGGAGTCTGAAGAGATGGCTTAGAGGTTAAGGCATTTGCCTGCAAAGCCAAAGGACCCGGGTTCAATTCCCCAGGACCCATATAAGCCAGATGCACAGAAGGGTTCATGAGTCTGGAGTTCTGTTGCAGTGGCTGGAGGCCCTGATACACCCATTCTCTCTCTCTCTTTCTTGAATAAATAAAACTTAAAAAAAAAAATCCAAGCTGGGCGTGGAGCTGCCCGCCTTAAATCCCAGTATTCAGGAGGCAGAGGTTGGAGGGTTGCCTTGAGTTCAAGGCCACCCTGAGACTGAATTCCAGGTCAGCCTGGGCTAGTGCAAGACACTACCTACCTCAGGAAAAAAGAAGAAGAAGGAGGAGGAGGAGAAGGAGAAAGAGAGAGAAAGAAAGAAACTAAGAAAGAATTTGGAGCTGGGGAAAAGATTCAGTGGTTGAAGATATTTGCTTCATAAATCTGTTCACCAGAGTCCATGCCCACATAAACCAAAATATTACATCTATAATCCCAACACAACTATGGCAATAGGAGATGGAGTCAGGAGAATCACAAAGATCACAGGCCAGTTAGACTGTGTTCCCAGCTGCAAAACCCACACACACATACACTATATATCATACCTTCCATGCCCCCAAAATACAGGAGAACTGGCAGTCCTCTTGTCCCTGAAAATTGTGTGTATCACAATGACTACATTCTTCTAAAATATGTGCATTTAAGATTCAAGTGAAGTCAATAGTGTATAAAGCTAGCTCACCAGAATCAATCAGCAAGCTTTCAAGAGTTTTGCAAGCCAATTATTAAGTGGACACCGTTGTGACTGTGGGGCATGGCTCAGTGGGTGAAGTGTGAATCCCCAGTACCCACATAAAAGCTGGGTATATCAGCAGATACCCATAATCCCAGCACTGGGGAGGCAGAAACAGAGATCACTGGCTAGCTAATCTATAGAAATTTAGCCTCCAGGTTCAGTGAAAGATGTTAGCTCAAAAGAAAATAAGATGGGGGGCGGGGAGCGGCTGGAGAGATGGCTTAGTCCAAACCAGACACAGTTCATAGGAGGAAGAGGGTTATTTCAGCTTACAGATCCTGGGCAGGAGGAGTTCATCTAGGATAGAAGAAGCTGGCTCCCATTCATAAATCCAAGGAGAGAGAGAGAGAGAGAAACTACCACCAGCCAGCAAACACCAAAAAAAGCAGCAAACACAAAACAAGCACTAAGCAGGGACCCCGCCAGCGCTCAAACCTCTCTGCACACATTTGGGCTGGACCCCAGGACCCAGCTCCAGTGATACTCTAGCAGAAAATAGCAATAAAAGAAAAACTTGTGCTGGGTAACAGAGCCCCCCAATGAGCCAGAAGTTACCCACAAAGAGCAGAGATAAGTCCTGGTTGCCCTTGAGCCACCTACAGGGAGAGACCAGAGAACAGAGAGATAAGCTCCCATTTGCCCACAGACCTTCACAGGGGGGAACCAAGGAGCATAGAGATAAGTAAGTTGCCTACCTGAGCTGTGAGTTACTGATAGTTTTGGGCTGACTGGAACGGAAATTACAAGACATTTAAACTATGCACCTGCCCACTCACACCATGTATGCTTCTGCAATCTTGTTTGCTTATACAAAGAAAGCTATAAAAAGTGTCTCTTGCCTAAACTTGGACCTGACGCCATTACAGAGTGATCTATTCTTCTAGCATGAATAAATCCTCCTCTCCTCTGTCCAAATGGCTCTGAGTCTCATTCAGGAAATTCCCACAATAATACCTAGGTAGTTAGAGACCCAAGTTACAAGCTTTAATAAAACGCTTGAGTCTGTAGGGGGACACACTTTCAAACTACCACAGTGGTTAAATGTGTTTGCTTGCAAGGCCTTCCAACCATGGTTCAATTCCCCCGTACCCGTGTAAAATTAAACATACAAAGTGATGCATGTGCTCGGATTTCATTTGCAGCAGCAAGAGGCCCTGATGGTCTCTTTCTCCCTCACGCTTGAATAAAACATTCCTTTAAAACCATAAGACAGAGCAAGGCATGGTGGCGCACACCTCTAATCCCAGCACTCGGGAGGCAGAGGTAGGAGGATCACCATGAGTTTGAGGACACTGAGACTGCATAGTGAGTTCCAGGTCAGCCTGGGCTAGAGTGAGACCCTACCTCAGATAGATAGATAGATAGATAGATAGATAGATAGATAGATAGATAGATAGATAGATAGTAGATAGATAGATAGATAGATACATAGATAGATAGATATCAGTCCCTGTATTCAAAAGTGATGGTGGGTTGCCTGTGCCCTGGTCCTTCAGAGGATGATGAAAGCCTTTCCCCGTGTTTAGAAGGTCCACTCTCATCCTTGCCAGACCCTGGTGCTTTCGTTCTCTCTTCTCAGCAGCCTTGCTGCCGGGTGCCATGCTCACTGAGTGCCTTCTGCCTGGTGCTGGACAGTGTCCCTGGAGGATTACGGGAGGGAGGTGGAAGCAGGAGTTTGCCTCTGTGCTTTTTTAAAAAATGCATTTTATTTATTTATTTATTTAAGAGAGAGACCAGCCACTGCAAACGAACTCCAGACACATGCACCTCCTTGTGCGTCTGGCTTACATGGGTCCTGGAGAATCAAACCAGGATCTTTTGGTTCTGCAGACAAACACCTTAACCACTAAGCCACCTCTCCAGCCCTGCTTCTGTGGTTTTTGGGGTGCTAGTTTTGCAACCACATTAAAGATCTTCCTATATATATATATAATATATATATATATAATATATATATGTATATATATGACAGACATAGAAGATAAGCCATGTGACCACTGAGGCACAGATAGGAATGATGTGGTCTTATTCAAAATACATCTGAGAAACCAGAAGCTGGAAGAGGCAAGACGGACCCTCCTCTAGAGCCTAGGAATGGAACGTGGCTCTAGTAAAATCTCAAAATCAGTCTCCTGTCCTCCTAGACTGTGACAGAATAATACACCCCTATAGCTTCAGGGTTCCATGTTTTATAATGATTTGTTATGACAGTGGCAGGAAATGAATCCACCTACCAATTTCAGAGCCTAATTCACTTTCCTCCCCTGGGTTCTCCCTGGGAGAAGCACCTGTTTCTGGTCTCAGTATGCCTGTGACACAAATTCCCTCTGTTGGGGTTTGAATGAGAAATGTTCCTGTAGGCTCACGTGCTTGAGTACGTGGTCTGCAACGGAGAGGCTCTGTTTCGGCAAGTTTTAGAGCCTTAAGAGGTAGAGCCTTGCTGGAGGAAGTGAGTCGCTGGGGGTGGGCCTTGAGGTTTGATAGCAGCTCAGCCCCACTTCCTGAAAGCACTCTGCTTCTAGCGGCAGGCCCAACATTAACAGCTGCCACAGCTCCTGCCACCATGCCTTCCCATCAGGATGGGCCATATCTCCTAGAACCAAAAACCAAAAGAAACCCTTTCACACTGGGTCAGCCAACTGCCTGTGGCTCAGATAAAATACCTGATAAGAATTCGTTTAGCTGGGCGTGGTAGCGCACACCTTTAATCCCAGCACTTGGAAAGCAGAGGTAGGAGGATCGCCGTGAGTTCGAGGCCACCCTGAGACTACATAGTGAATTCCAGGTGAGCCTGGGCTAGAGTGAGACCCTACCTAGAAAAAAAAAAAAAAAAGTCAGTTTAAGGGAGGGTTTCTTGCAGTTTACAGTTCCAGGTCACAGTCCATCATGGTGGGGAAGGCATGGAGCCAAGATTTGAGGCCACTGCTCCCATTCAGCACAGTGAGGAAGCAGAGAGCTATGAATGTGGGTGCTCAGCAGCTCTCTCCTTTAAAAAAAATAAATTGTTGAGGCCAGGCGTGATGGCACACGCCATTATTCCCAGCACTCAGGAGGCAGAGGTATTGCCGTGAGTTTGAGGCCACCCTGAGACTCCATAGTGAATTCCAGGTCAGCCTGAGCTAGAGTGAAACCCTACCTCATAAAAACAAAAGTCATTTTTAATTGTTTTAATCTTTTTAGAATTATTTTATTTTATTTATGAAAGAGAGAGAGAATGGGCGTGCCAGGGCATCTAGGCACTGCAAACGAACTCTGGATACATGCATCACCATGTAAATCTGGTTTATGTGGGTTCTGGGGATTTGAAACTAGGTCTTTAAGTTTCTCAGGCAAGCACCTTAACCACTAATCCATCTCTCCAGCCCCCTCTCCTTTTTATACAGTCCAGGACCTGGAATGATGCTGCCCACAATGAAGGCCTTCACACCTCAGTTAACCTAATCAAGATAATCCCAAACAGATTTGGATAGAGGATAATCTAATCCACATAATCACTCACAGGTGATTCGCGGTCCTGTCAAGTTGACAGTCAATACACACCACCACACTCCCCTAAATTGCTTCTTGTCAGGTATTTGGTCATAGCAACAAGACAAATAACAATAAACCCTACAACATCAGAACACCCCAACTCAATGGTGGAGGACGCTGGTGCCTTCACAGGACTAAAGGAAGAGGCTATGCTGGACTCCACTACATACAATATTAAGGGGCCAGGGAGATGGCTCCATAAATAAAGATCTTGCTGCAAAACCTGAGTACTGAGTTCAGAACACCAGCACCCATGTCAAAAATGACCCTATAGGGCTAGAGAGATGACTTAGTGGTTAAGGCACTTGCCTGCAAAGCCAAAGGACCCAGGTTCAATTCCCTAGAACCCATGTAAGCCAGCTGCACAAGGTGGTACATGCATCTGGAGTTCTTTTGCAGTGGCCCTGGCACACCCATTCTAATTCTCTCTCCCTCAAAGAAAGAAATAAAAATAAAACATTTTTAAAGTGACATCTATGGGCAAGAAGGGAGGCAAAGACAGGAAAATCCACTGGAGGCTCTGGGGCCAGCTATCCTGCTGAAAAAAAATCAACAGTGAGGGTTGGAGAGATGGTTCAGTGGTTAAGGCACTTACCTGCATAGCTAAATGACCTAGGTTTGATTCCCCAGTACCCACATAAAGCCAGATGCACAAAGTGGCTCATGCATCTGGAGTTTGTTTTCAGTAGCTAAAGGCCCTGGACCATCCATTCTCTCATATCTCTCTCTCTCTCTCTCTCTCTCTCTCTCTCTCTCTCTCTCTCTGTTTGAAAATAAATAACTAATCAAGCTAGGGACTGGAAAGGTGGCTTAGCAGTTAAAGCACTTACCTGCAAAGCCAAAGGACCCAGGTTCAATTTCCAAGGACCCACATAAGCCAGATGCATAAGGTGATACATGCGTCTGGAGTTCCTTTGCAGTGGCTGGAGGCCCTAGTGCACCCATTCTCTCTGTCCCTCCTCCTCCTCCTCTTCCTCCTCCTCTTCCTCCTCCTCCTCCTCCTTCTTCTTCTTCACTCTCTTTCTCTCTCTGCCTCTTTTTCAAATAAACAAAAATATTTTTTAAAACATCAAGCTAGGTGTGGTGGAGCATGACTTTAATCCAAGCACTCTAGAGGCAGAGGTAGGAAGATCATTGTGAGTTTGAGGCCAGCCTGAGACTACATAGTGAATCCCAGGTTAGCCTGGGCTAGAGTGAGATTCTACCTCGAAAAAGCAGCAAAAAAAATCAACAGTGAACAACATGGGGCCCTGTCTCAATGGAGGCAGAAAGGTAAGGACCAACACCTGAAAGTTAGCTGCCCTCTGACTGCCAGACATGTGCCCCGGAATGCAAGGGTCTTCACCACACACACAAAAGATGGCAGAACCAAGTAAGACCGATCCTCCCATCTCAGCATCCACCCACCTTTTGGTATCAACAGGCATCTTCAACTTGACTACTGCCAGGACCTTCACAAGCAACGGGGCTTCTTGGTTTGGGGAAGGACATGCTCTGAAAAGGGAACAAGACTGCTTTCTTTCCCTGTCACTCAAAAGGAACACAGGCTCTACCCAGAATTCCTAGGACTGTTGTTATTGACTGCTGTGACACAATCTCAGATTATCCACGGTGTGCACGCTCAGCAATGGCTCATGCTATGCTGAGCCGTGATGAACAAGGAAAGGGCTTCCAATGAATTCTTAAAATTCTTTCTTTCAGAACTCTAAAACAGAAGTTACCACATTAAGTGAATAAATAAGTGGGCAATCTAAGAGGAGACTTTTTCATTAGCTGCTCACTTTGTGTCTCACTAGCCTTTGTGGGTAGAGGAAAGATGGTTTTAATTAGCAGCATAGAAAAGTCCTGCTTGGTGGCCTTCCCTCCTGCTGTCCTAGAATTACCTGGTGGATTTATAGATCACAGGCAGCAGAGGTGACACTCAGAGGTGAAGGAGGAAAGGGATTTTGTTGTTGTCATTGTTGTTGTTTGTTTTGCTTTGTTTTCCAAGGCAGGGTCTCACTCCAGCCGAGACTAACTTGGAATTCATTCTGTAATCCCAGGCTGGCCTTGAACTCAGCAATCCTCCTACCTCAGCCCAGGATTAAAGGCATGTGCCACCACACCCAACACTGTCTTTGAACAATGTTCTTTCTCTAGACATTCAAGTCTAATTCAAGCCTCAATTCTAGGCTTTATCAAACTGCTCAATATCCTGTCACACACAAAAGGCCTTTCTAGTTTGGGACTGGCCATGTGACACTTGGATTTTCCTTTTGTGGTTCCCGGTTTCTCAGGCTGAGCAGACATCTGACAAGAGTGGCCTTGCTCCAAGATCCTGGGTTCCAAGTCCCTACCTGGATTCTCTTACTAAATGCTCAAACGGCAAGACTGGCCAGACCGCGCCCCCAGCCTCTCCTAGGCTGCTGTGTTCTCTCACTGCTCCCAGGCACTTGCAGGCTAGACATGCATTTTTGACGTGAATTGAGTTTCAGTGACACAAAATTGTCCACACAGATATTTTGCTTCTCCGTGAAACCAAACTGCAAATCCATAGCTTCCACCAAACGTGCCTGCGTACACAGCTACGCCTTCCTTCATGGGAGAAAAACCCATCTTTAAATCTTAAAATAAAAGGTCTTAAGTTTGAGTTGAAAATAAATCTAGACATTCTTAGGAAAGCCAAGGCTACTGTTTACTAGGAGCCAGTCTCCCAGGTCCTCATTAAACCGTTTGTTTATTTGCTCATCCGACACACATTTATTGAACACCTACTTTATGCTGAGCACTGCGGGCGCTGGGGATGCAAAGACGTAGAGCACCCGGCTCTGCCCACGAGGAGCCCACAAGAAGAGACATTTTAGTGTGATGGTAAGAGCAGTGACAGAACTGCGTACATTATAACATTATTGTGGCAAACATGGGGAGGGGCACATAAAAACATCTCAGAGCAGGGGTGGGATCCCAGAAGACTTCCAGAAGAGGGGACTGAGAGCTGGACTTTACCAGGTGATTGCAGACAGGAGGACAAATGAAAGACTGAGAAGTGGCGTCAGACGCGGACAGCAGCCCAGTCCACATGGAGTGACTGGCTCGTGCTCTCTGGATGCCATCCTCAGACTGGTGACAATATGAGTGCTGCACAACATTTCAACACAGGAGTGATGAGTAATGAAGGGCCCGAGGGCAAGAGGAGACCACTGTCAAAGAGAATGCATTCAGCATCTCTGTCCGTGGGTTCCGTAGCTGCAGGTCCAAACACCCACCAAGAAGAAAACTACTAAGGGGAGCTGGACAGAGAGCTGAGTGTTTAAAGGCACTTGTTTGTAAAGCCTGACAGCCTTGGTTCAATTCCCCAGTACCCATGTAAAGCCAGATGCACAAAGTAACATATCTGTCTGGAGTTCCATTTGCAGTGGTGGGAGGCCCTGGTGCATCCATATTCTCATATGCCCCCCCTTCTATCTCTTTACAAATAAATAATAAATAAAAGATATTTTTAAATATTAGGGGAGGGCTAGAGGGATTGCTTAGCAGTTAAGGCATTTGCCTGCAAAGCCAAAGGACCCAGGTTTGATTCCCCAGATGTATAAGCCAGATGTACAAGGGGGCGCATGTGTCTGGAGTTCATTTGCAGTGGCTGGAGGCCCTGGCATGCCCATTCTCTCTCTCTCCTTCTTTCTCTGTCAAATAATAAAAATAACATTAAAATATTAGGGGGAAAGTATTGGTTTGTAGTGAGCATGTACAAATATTTTTTTTCTTGTCACTATTCCTTAAACACTATATTGTAACAACTATTTACTTTGCAAATGCATTGTATTAGTATAACTAACCTAGCGATGATCTAAGTATATGGAAGGATGTACATGGGTCATATGCAAATAGCACCCCAGGTTATATAAGGGTCTTGAGTGTCCATGGGTTTTGGAATCCACAGAGGTCCTGAAATCAATACCCTACAGACAACCAAAGCATGGTTGTCATGGTAATCATAGCAATTTGCATTTAAGAATACTTGTCATTTACCAAGATATGCATAACTATCTCATTTAAGCCCTGGCTGGAAGTGAGAGGACCACTCCTCTTTTCTGTACAGGAAGCTGAGGATTTTGGAGGTAGACCAGCAGTTCTAGACTCTACAACCAGCAAGTAGAAGAGGGAGGTGAGGATGCAGGTTGACCCAACTCCAAAGCACATGCCATGACCATGGTTAGGACTGGCTACCAGCAAGAAGGTGACGCTGACATCCCTGAGCAGCCCTTTTCTTCCATACACTACCCTTCCTCCCTCCCTCCCCTAAACCCAGGCTCACCTATGAATACGGTCTGTGTCCAGCTTCCCACAATGCTTTTAAAGAACTAGAATTCTAGCTAATGGTCCCCAGGCCACAAGGTCTGCTCCCACCTCCACGTCTATTGAGAAATCAGTAATTGTCCGATTTGCTCTGTCTTTTGTGTACTATGTTATTTTTCTCCTCAAACTTCAAATATTTGCTCTTTTAATTTTTTTTTTTAATTTTGGTTTTTCAAGGTAGGATCTCTCTCTAGCTCAGGTGACCTAAAATTCACTATGTAGTCTCAGGGTGGCCTCAAACTCACAGCGATCCTCCTACCTCTGCCTTCCAAGTGCTGAGATTAAAGGCGTGCACCACCACACCTGGAAATTCTCTTTATTTTTGATCCTTAGCAACACAGCTGTGCTTAGGTTCTGTGAGTGTTTTTGGGGGGTGTGTGTGTGTGTGTGTGTGTGTGTGTGTGTACATGTGGTCTACGCAGATGCACCTGTATGCACACATGCAGTGTCCAGAAGGTGTCAAGTGTCTTCCTGTCTTTCACTGCACTTGGAGCTCCTGGTTTTTGTTAGACTGCTAATCCAGAGATCCTCTGTCTCTGCCCCAGTTGGTGCACGTGGCCATGCCTGGCTTTTTATGTAGGTGCTGGGGATCCAACTCAGGTCCTCATGTTTTGCACAGGAAGCTCTTTCATTCACTGAGACATCTCCTCAGCCCTGGTTTGTTATTTAAAAACAACAACAATAAAAAGAAATCTTGCTCACTGAAACATGTGTCCACATAAATTTAGGAAAAATTTGGTTATTTCTTCTATTACACACAGGACCCTAAAGAACTAGTCACTTTTCCAATCTTTTGTCTCTGCCCCTCAGTTGGATAATTTGAGCCCATTAAGTGAATTTTTTAATAAAAATATTTTATTTCTGGCTGGGAATAGTGATGCACACCTTTTTTTAAAATTTATTTATTTATTTATTTGACAGAGAAAGAGGGGAAGAGAGAGAATGGGTACTCCAGGGCCTCCAGCCACTGAAAACAAACTCCAGATGCATGCACTCTCCTATGCATCTGGCTTACGAGGGTCCTGGGGAATCGAATCCGGGTCCTTTGACTTTGCAGGCAAACGCCTTAATTGCTAAGCGATCCCTCCAGCCCTGGTGGTGCACACTTTTAATCCCAGCACTCGGGAGGCAGAGGTAGGAGGATCGCTACGAGTTTGAGACAACCTGAGACTATATAGTGAATTTCAGGTCAGCTTGAACTAGAGTGAAACCCTACCTTGAAAACACAACAAAACAAAACAAAAAAATGTGTGTGTGTGTGTGTTCTGGCCTGGAAAGATGGCTTAGTGATTACAGTACTTGTCTGCAAAGCCAAAGGACCCAGGTTCTATTACCCAGTACCCACATAAAGCCAGGTGCACAAGGTGGCACATGTGTCTGGAGTTTGTTTGTAGTGCCTATAGGCCCTGGAATGCCCATTCTTTTTATCTGTCCCCCCCCCCCCGTCTCACACACACACACACACAGAGAGAGAGAGAGAGAGAGAATATGGGCACACCAGGACCTCCTGCCACTGCATATGAACTCCAGTTTGTATGTCTGGTTTTAATGTGGGTACTAGAGAATCAAACCCAGGCCATCAGGCCTTGCAAGCAAGTGCCTTTAACCATTGAAGCATCTCTTCAGCCCTGTTAAGTGTATTTTTTATTACAGATATTGCATTTCTACTTCTAAAATTTTCACTGGGTTCTCCTTGGTTCTTTCCCTTATTTTTTTTAATTTTTTTTGTTTACTTTTAGTTATTTGAGAGTGAGAGAGAGAGAAAGAGGCAGATAGACAGAGAATGGACATGCAAGGGCATTCAGCCACTGCAAACGAACTCCAGATGTGTGCGCCCCCTTGTGCATCTGGCTTACATGGTTCTTGGGAAATCGAGCCTTGAACCAAGGTCCTTAGGCATCACAGGCAAGCACCTAACCACTAAGCCATCTCTCCAACCCTTTTCCCTTATTTTTTTTAAAAAAATACATTTAATTTAGGGCTGGAGAGATGGTTTAGCGGTTAAGGTGCTTACCTATTAAGCCTAAAAACTCATGTTTAAATCTCCAGGTCCCACGTAAGCCAGATGCACAGTGATGCAAGTGTGCAATGTCGCACATGTGCACAAGGGGGCGCACAAGTCTGGACTTCATTTGCAGCAGCTGAAGCCCTGGTGTGCCCATTCTCTCTCAAATTCTCTCTCTTGTCCTCTTTTTATCCCTCCCCCCTCTCTCTTAAATAAATAAAAAAAGGAAAAATATTTTTTATTTAATGAGAGAAAGAGTATGGCACAGCAGGACCTCCTGCCCCTGCAAATGAACTCTAGATGCATATGCCACTTTATGCCTCTGGACTTACATGAGTTCTGGGGAACTGAACCTAGGCTGTTAGGCTTTGCAAGCAAGTGCCTTTAACCACTGAGCCATCTCCCCAGTCCATCCCTTATTTTTTCATTCATTGTGAACAGGCTGTCTTTACATTTTCAACACTATTATAAGACACTTTAAACTCTGATGCTAGCCGAGGGGTGCAGCTCAACAGTGGAACGCTTGTCTAACATGCAGGGAGCCCTTTGTTTGACCCCAAGCATCACAGAAACAAACAAAACAACATTAATGCTTGATTGCTGATTCCAAATCTCTACAGTCTTGGAGGCTTGTCTCTATTAACTGTTTCTCATTTCACAAAGGAATCCCGTTTTCTCTTTCTCTGTGTATGTGAGAGGGAACCTTGAAGTGCTCCTGAGATAGTGTGATGACTATTCAGAGATTTTGTTGTCTTAGCTTCCTCCTAGAGGCAATCTTCTTTAGTTTGCACAAAGTTAGCTTAGGGACTGATGCAGTTCAGTGGCAGAGGGCTTGTCTAACATGTGTGAGGCCCTGGATTCCATTCCCAGCAATGAAGGGAAAAAAAAACAACAGCTAACTTTGTTTAACTCATATTTCAAACTTCCCTCTTCTACAATGAACAGCTGCTCAAATCTGGGGGCAATTAGTTGAGCCTGAATTGTGCTCTTCCGTCAGCCCCACTAATGTGGATTCTGGAATCATCCAGTGACACAGGGAGTGTAAGCATGCTGGATGTGCCCTGGCCCTCTGTGACGAGCTCCTTCCCTCCCTGTCCCGTGTGTCCTCCAAACCCTGTCTCCTGGTACTTCAGCCTTGTCGGAACACAGATGCTGTCACTTTAAGAAGCCCAACTGCCCAAGGCTCAAGGCCTGGAAAGCAAAACCAGCCTCTTCATTGCCAGGGACCGCCAAGATCACTTGAGTTATGGCCTTCGGTCCTATCTAATGCCCTCCTGACACCCCGCACCTCATAGGCTAGGTATAGAACTTTCCCCTCCTCCCAAATACCTATAAAAGTTAATCTCTTTCATTCCTCAGGTTCAGATTTCCTCCCACTACCATCTCTATGACTCTCTCTTTCCCTCTCTCCCTCAAATCAATATACTTAAAAATAGCCAGGTGTGGTGGTACACACCTTTAATCCCAGCACTAGGGAGGCAGAAGTAGAAGGATTGCCGTGAGTTCGAGGCCACCCAAATACTACATAGTGAGTTATAGGTCAGCCTGGGCCAGAGTGAGACCCTACTTCGGAAAACCAAAAAAATAAAAAACAAAATAAATAGAGGGCACTTCATCTTAGTACATCTCTCAGATCAGTCTGTTCTCCTTCATATGTGTGTGTGTGTGTGTGTGTGTGTGTGTGTGTGTGTGTGTGTGTATTTGAGATATATAGATATATATATATATCTCAAGTCTCAGGCCTGCAGGAAACATAGATTTCTACCTGAATTCTAGAAATGTTGTACAACACTGACTGTAGTTTAGCCTTTAAAATAGAAAAGTCAGGTTGGAGAGAGGGCTCAGCAGTTAAAAGATACTTATTTACAGCCTGCTGATCCAAGTTCAATTCCCCTGTACCCACATAAAGCCAGATGCACAAAGCAACTCATGCATCTGGAACTCATTTGCAGTAGCAAGAAGCCCTGGAGCACTAATTTTTTCTTCTCTCTCTCTCTCAACGAAATAAGTATTTAAAAATAAATAAATAAAATAGAACACGTATTACCTACTGCTCATTTCTCCCGCGTGCTGACAACCTCCCATTCCTGCTGTGTGTGTCTACACGCTTTTTATCCACAGGGTATGTTGTTATATAGCTGTTTTCTCTGAATCAAAATATTCTCCCAGGCTGAAGATATTGCCCAGTGGTGAAAGCACTTGCCAACAAAGCCTAACAACCCAGGTTCAATTCCCCAGTACACACATATAGCCGGATGCACAGTGGCACATGCATCTGGAGTTTGTTTGCAGCAGCTGGGGGCCCTGGCACACGTACTCTCTCTCTCTCCTCTTTCTCTCCTTGCAAATGAAATGCTTTTATTTTATTTTTATTTATTTGTTAGAGACAGAAGAGAGGGAGAGAATGGGCATGCCAGGGCCTCTAGTCACTGCAAACAAACTCCAGATGCATGCACCACATGCATGTACCATGTACATCTGGCTTACATGGGATGTGGAGAATTGAATTTGGGTCCTTAGGCTTCGCAGGCATGCACCTTAACCAGTAAGCCATCTCTCTAGCCCACAAATAAATAAATTTAAATTTTTCTGAATAAACATTCTCTGGTCAGGCATGGTGGCACATCCCTTTAATCCCAGCACTCAGGAGGCAGAAGTAGGAGGATCACTATGAGTTCAAGGCCACCCTGAGATTCCATAGTGAATTCCACATCAGCCTGGGCTACAGCAAGACCCTAACACACACACACAAAAAAATTCTCTCAAGGCTCAAGAAGCTCTTAAAACTTATAAGACTCACAAGACACCCCCCCCCAAGGTTATATAAGCAGTAACAATCAATGGGGATAGGCTGGTTAAGGCACTTTCCTATGAAGCCTAAGGACCCAGGTTTAATTTTTCAGAACCCATACAAGCTAGATGCACAAGGTAGCACGTGGTCTAGAGTGTGTCTGCAGTGGCTAGAAGCCTTAGCATAACCTTTCTGCACCCTCTCTTTCTCTGTCTTGTAAATAACAAAAATCAAATACTTTTTGAAAAAGAGAATAAATGGGGAAAGGAGACTCCTATCAGCTAAGCAGCCTGCAAATCAGCTTGTAGGAGCCTTGTTGGAGGAGGCGTGTCACTGGGGGCTGGGCCTTGAGGTTTATTAGTCCAGCCCTACCAGGTGCTGAGAGCTAGCTCATTCAGACTCCTTCCTTCTGCTGCTGTGACCAGATGTGACGCTCTGTGGCCGGCTGTCATGCCTCCTCTGTATGATGAAACTTGTCCTTGAAACTATAAGCCAAAATAAATCCTTTCCTCCCATAAATTGCTTCTGGACAAGTGTTTTTTTATTAATTACTTTTTTATTTTTTTTTAATTAACCACGTCCATGATTGTAAAGAACATCCCATGGTAATTCCCTCCCTCCCCCCACTTTCCCCTTTGAAACTCCACCCTCAGGCAGGTGTTTTGTCTAAGCAAGAAGTTAATTGCTACAACATCTCCTTGAAAAAAGCATACCAGATAGATAGATAGATAGATAGATATAGATATACACATTATGTATGTATGTACTTGTGTGTATACCTATAAGGAGTACATATATGCGTATATATGAATATACGCATGCATAATACATATACCCGTGTGTATACTTAGGTGTGGTAACAAGGCAAATCTTGTTATCTTGTGGTCTACATGGCACAAGTCTCGATGTGACTCTTCATCCTATGAGTGGTCCTCACTGCACTGAGAGAGACTATGGAACTCCCTAGGCTTACTGCATTCACCATCCCTTCAAAACTCAGGCCTTGGGCTAGAGAGATGGCTTAGCGGTTAAGCGCTTGCCTGTGAAGCCTAAGGACCCCGGTTCGAGGCTTGGTTCCCCAGGTCCCACGTTAGCCAGATACACAAGGGGGCGCACGCATCTGGAATTCGTTTGCAGAGGCTGGAAGCCCTGGCGCACCCATTCTCTCTCTCTCCCTCTATCTGTCTTTCTCTCTGTGTCTGTCGCTCTCAAATAAATAAATAAATAAAAATATTTTAGAAAAATTTTAAAGAAAAAAAAAACTCAGGCCTCAACTTTAATACAAACCATGAACCTTACCACAATTAATGGACCAGAACCAGACCAGGACTCAAACCCAATGCAGCCACCTGTAAAAGGAGCATGAAAGAAGCCAGTGATAGGCACAGATAGGGGGAGTGTAGACACCCCTGACTGTGTCCTGGAGGCCTCAGAACCAGAAGTGCCATGGTCCCATAACCCAGGTCTACAGATGGCAAGAGAATGGTCCCCTTTGCCCCTCCCCACTGTGCCTGGAGGAAGCTCACTGCCAGGACTGTCCACTGTGTCTCGTCTCTGCAGTTAGGTTTATGCTCAGCATCTGTGGGTTAGGGTCCCTAAAATCAATTTCATAGTTGACCCTCCTCTGAGTCTGTAGTCTCAATTCTTTGTTAGCACGGACAAGAACTCAAAGCTTGACAGTTGCTTGTATGGGAGTTCTAATCCCACAGTTCTCTCCGGCATCATGTCCATACTGATTCCACAGTGGCTGCACCACTTTGCCTTCCCACCTGCAACATATAAGGGTTCCTTATGCCCCTTGCATCCTGGTCAGTATTTGCTGTTTGTTTTCTTGAAGGTAGCCAAGAATGAGGGACCTGGGTCTTGCTGGAGTGGGTGGGATTGGAAATGGGCCAGTTCACGGGGAGAGTTGGATGGAGAAAGAAGAGTAGGCAAAGGCCAAAAGGTACAGCGTTCGCATTGTAAAGGGAGCGATGAGCAGCTAAAAAGGGGGTCTTGTTACTTCATCACAGGCAAAAAGGAAAAAAGCCCTTGCTACAGATGGAAGGATAGAGACCCTCATGCTCCAGGGAGGCCAGTTCCAAGAAGTCCAAGCCTGGACGAGGCCAGCCCACCTGCATTTTCAAATGTTCTCTCCACAGCCTGCAAATAACTCAGCAGCAGGCTTTTTATATTGATAAATTCACCCTATTATTAGGCAGTGTCTTCTTTACATTTAGATTAATAATCACAGAATGATCACCTTTGCTGATTTAGACGGTGTCATTTTAGGAAATTATGGGTTCCATCCATCTTCTCCTTCCCCTTTCCCTTTGCCCTCCCTGAATTATTCCTGAAGAAGAAACCAATTAATAGTGGCTCGACTGCTCTCATGCCGCCCGCTGTACAGTGTAGCGATGCCTAATGGAGTTTTAATTTCCCCATGGTGAGTCAATATTTGCTTTAAGAAAGAAAAATGTCACCATAAACCACTGCCCCAAATGAATTTGGTAGCACAAAGGGCGAGATGGGTTTCTTTTCATTTTTTTTTTCCTTCCTGGCAAACAGTGATGCAGAGCGGATACAGGGGCAGGAGACTACGCTCTGAAAATAGGGCTGGGTGAGGCTGGTTTCTGCCCGTGATGCTTTGCTTTGCAAATGTAAGTGACTGTCAGGAACTCATCCCCAGTTTAAAGGGTCTAACACAAAGTCATTATGACATGAAAGAGCAACAATTTATTCTAGCCTTTTAATAACTCGGGAGCCCCAGGAGGGGGGTACCAGTACAAGCATCCTTGCTCAAAACCTTTACAGTTATTCTTCATGGTCCCCCAATGAGGCTCGTATGCAGGAACCAAATCCCACTTTTTACAAAACATATTATACTTTTCAGCATCACCCAAGGAAATAAAGTTCTTCAATCCTCTCTCTCATAATAAGTCTGTCCAAAATTGATGCTGCTCATTCTGTTGAAAGATAGTTTCATTTCCTAACTCAAAATCACTATGAAAAATTCACCTTGCCAAATGAACACTGTATACCGAACTTGTCAAATCCTTTCTCCTGACACAAATAAAAGATAACATTGGATGACAGCATGTAAAACAGCTCTGACAAGATAGCAAAGGGAGACAAAGAAATATACACATTTTGATTCTGTTTTAGAAGCTGTGGAAAAAGAATGCCTGGCCAGCTTGTGAATGGTTGCAGGTAACCAGTCGCTTTCATGTAAATTTTCAGTGGTATAATGACCCCACTTTCAATTAGCCAAAACATGACAAAAATCTCAACTTTTTATAGCAATAAAAGTTGCCAGGAGAAGACTGCCCAAATGACAAGATCCTTCATGCAAAAGTTTACAGGTGTGCAGGGGTGGTTATAATTATGTTATTATAACACAGTGGGAAATTATTCTCTGTGTGTAATAAAAATAAGTAAGGTAATGATCACCCTTTCATTAGATCTGTGCTCATCTCTAATAAGTAACTTTTTTCCCCTATGAAGATTGTTGATTGAAGACTGTTAGCTATTTATCAGCTCAAAATTACATTTCTGCTCTCTTAGGGGCTGTGGCCTTTGGAAAAAAAACAACACTCGGAACCTAGTTATAACAAGAAAAGATTCCTAAAACTGCAATTTCAGAGGGAAAAAAACCCACAAGCAAGAGCCCCAGATTGCACCTCCTTGTCCCCAAAGACATCACGCTTCTTTGTTCTGCTAAGAAAAATTAACCTCAATCTCAGCTCAGGGTCCCCAGATTGATTACCATAGTCATTTAAATACTGTAATCTCATTTTGAGCAAGGGGATAAGGGGAGGAGGGAATGCTGAGAGGGGATTGGGGCACAAGAGAGAAAGAGAGCAAGGGTGGGGAGAAGACAGAATAAATTTATCTGACAAAGGGATCGGGCCTTTCTGCGTACAGAGCCTATTTCGGATCCTTCCACTTGATTGGAAGAGTTGATGAAGTTTAAATGAAGCAGAATTAGAACCTCAGGCCACTGAGGATTGACGGGGCTTCGTAAGGATGTGCAATTCAATAGGCTGGGCTTGCGGCAGAAAACAAGGGAAAGGCCTAAATGGCCTAATCTTCAATCGCATCGAACATCCACACTGACAAGGCAGGGTAATGATTTAGGCCAGATCAGGCCTGTTGGTTAAAGAAATTAATCCCTCCCGCTGCCCTGAGACAGGCTTTGATGCCTATTGTGTGGGGCCGGCCCGGGCTATCTAAATGGTAACTAACTGCTAGGCCAGCGACTGTGCTTTTCATTGCTGGCGCTAATCTGATAACAATTTGCTCTCTCTGATTAAGGAGGTGGAGAGAAGAAGGGACCCTGCGTGGGAGAAGGAGAGGGGCGCTTGTCTTTGAAAGGATGAGGCCATTCTGGCCAGCCTGGATAGAGTTGTCTCTCCAAGACATCCCAGCTCCAGGGCCAGCAGACACACACTTTTCAATAGCCCAGATCCGGGCTTTGGTGGAAAACCAAAAGTCTTGGCCCTTTTTTTTTCTTTTTTTTTTTGGTAATGCCATGTTTCTTTTTTTTTTTTTTTTTTTTTTGAGGTAGGGTCACACTCTAGCCCAGAGTAATGCCATGTTTCTTTTTAAAACTTTAAGTAATGTCACTAGAAGTAAAGATGATATAAGCGTCCCAACCTGATCTTGGTATCCCTTGTTGTGGTGACCACCCACACCCACTGCTGTCATCTTTTTATTCCCTCATGTGTTTGTGGTGTGTCTGTGTGCGCGTGTGCGTGCGGTTGCATACATGTTTGTGCATGCACATGTATGTGTACATGTGGAAACCAAAACACTGACATCAGGAATCTTTTTTGATTGCTTTCCCTCTTATTTTTTGAGACAGGGTCTCTCACTGAATGTGGACCTCACTGATTCAGCTTGACTAGCTGGCCAACAAAACCCAGGGAGTCTCCTGTCTCCACTTCCCCAGTATTGGGATTTGGGGATTTCAGGCACATGTCACCATGTCTGACTCGTACATGGGTGCTGAGGATCAGAACTCAGGTCCTCTTGCTTGTATCGCAAGCATTTTACACACTGAGCCAGCTCCCAGCTCTAGCCCCCGCCTTTTTTATTTTATTTTTTTTTCAAAGTAAGGTCTCACTCTAGGTTAGGCTAACCTGGAATTCACATTCACACTGAAGTCTCAGGGTGGCCTCAAACTCAGAGCAATCCTCCTACCTCTGCCTCCCAAGTGCCGGGATTAAAGGTAGAGCCATGCCTAGCCAGAGCTACCTTCTTTATATGGTGGTTTCTTTCTAATGTGCCAAGCTCACTTCATCTTCCTCTTCTTCTGGTTCACCCTAGGAAAATTATCCTCTCCCTCTTCCTAACTCTTCCAATAAGCAATGTACACATTAGAAGGAGGGAAGGAGCCAGGCATGGTGGCACATGTCTTTAATCTTGGCATTTGGGAGGCAAGGAAGGAGGATCGCTGTGAGTTGGAGGCCACCCTGAGACTACAGAGTGAATTCCAGGTCAGCATGGACTAGAGTGAGACCCTACCTCAAAAAAAAAAGAAAAAAAGAAGAAGAAGAAGAGGGGAAGGGAGGAAGGAAGGCTGATTTGGCACTTGGGAGGCACTCAGTCAATAGTTGACGCCGGATGTGGTGGTGCAGGCCTTTAATCCCAGCACTAGGGAGGCAGAGGTAAGAGGATCACCAAGAGTTCCAGGTCACCCTGAGACTACATAGTGAGTTCCAGGTCAGCCTGGGCTAGGGTGAGACCCTACCTCAAAATAAATAAATAAATAAATAAATAAATAAATAAATAAATAAATGGCTTTTGCTGTCACTAAGTCCTGATTAACACGGTGATCATGGCCCTGTGCTTTGGGGTCCCTGCTTTGGCTTGAAGCTTGGCCTTTCTGCACACGAGCAGGCTGGCCACAGACTTCCCATCTATAAATGGGAACAGTTGCATTTCCATCGCCAGAATGTCACAAAGACTTAAGGGCCATGAGAAATCAGAAGAGCCAAGGCAGGGCAGGGCCCACTGTGGCGCGTTCACTGAGAGCAGTTGCTGTCAGTGGGCCTGATGGGTCTCCAGCCAAGAGCTCCTTGTAAACCAGGACTCTGGGCTCCACTTTATCCTCACATTCACACTCCCAGAGAGGCCCAGCCCATGAGCGTCCTTCTGGAAGGGCCATTGAAGATAACACAGCTCTCAGGAATGCCAGGCAGGCGCTTTCCTTTTGAAAGAGGAGTTCTTAAAAAAAAGAAAAGAAAAGAAAACTTGACTTGAAATCTCTGAATTTATGCCCACTGGGTACCTACAGAGAAAGTGAAATCTTCAGTGACAGTTTATAAGGATTTTGGAACTAACTGAGAAGCCCAGCATTCAGCCCAAAGAGACCCCACAGAACGGTGCCTACAGGTTTCCCCAAACGACTCAGAGCATTTTGCACTCAGACTGGTTAAGCTGGCAACAAAAGTAAACAAATAGCAGTTGCTAACCCTAAATCATCATGCTGCACATATCCCACCATTCATCAGTGCTCCAAACAGCCAGCCTGGTGGGGATCAGGCAGGATGCAATGAACATGTCCACTCCAGTAATCACACACAGTGACCTGCTGGTGTGGCGTCTGTCTGTCCCCTGGTGGGCCAGTCACTCTCAGTGCAGGAGGGAGGCCCCGGTAGCTGCAGTCACTGTTGATTTTTGGATTTGAGGTTAGATTCCCTCCTCGGTGCCCTGTGAGTTTCTCCAGCCTTGGACGGCTCACAGCCTCATCTTAGCACCTCCCCTTTCTCCAGGACTTCATGAGAGCCAAGCCACCCTCTTTCTCAGGATTCCAGTTCTTCCTGCCCACAGATCTGTTCACAAAACCTCTTACTTCTCCTGGAATTGTTTCCTCCCACTGGCCACCCAAATGTGGTCACATGCACTCTAATCAGCAGCTCCATTCCTCTCCAAAGGTCAGGCTCAAAGGTCAAGTCTTGCCCACTGAGGTGTCCTTGGTGAACACACAGTTGGGCACATCCAGCCAGCCAGAAACACTTTGTAAATGGTCAAGGAAGGGTGGGCTCAGAGTGGCTGTCAGGGGACTAACTATTCACTATGCAGGAAGCAAGTTGGAGGGACCACTAGGGATTCACCCAAGGGGTCAGAATCTATGAGAGTGAACAATAGACTGTGAGCTCCCCAGAGCCAGGCACACACCTGGTCCAGGGGAAGTGTGCAGTGCTTAGTGAAAGACTGAATGAATGAACAAATGACATGTGAGAACTGAGGATTCTCAATTTAGCCATCTGGTGCTTCCTCCCTACCCCATCAGATACATTATCCTTTCTCCTAGAAAACATTTCCTCCACCAGTCAAAAGTTGACCTACCATGAGTTCAAGGCCAGTCTGGGTTATAGTGCAGACTCCCTCCCAAAACAAAACCAAATACATTCTAAACTATCAAACAAAATCCAAGTGCTTTTCCATAGTGGACAATTAAAAAAAAAAAAGTTGAAAAGTTGATCTATAAGACTGGAGAGATGGCTCCCTGCATAAAGTATGTGACATGCACAAATGAAGACCAGAGTCTGTAAACCCATGTAAAATGTGGGATATGATGGCATATGCCTATAATCCCAATGTGAGATAGGCAGAGACAGGAGTAGCCCTGGGACTTGCTGGCTAGCTAGTCTAGCTGCGTTGGTAAACTCTAAGCTCAATGAGAGATCCTGTTTCAAAATATAAGGTGAGCCAGGTGTGGTGGCACACGCCTTTAATCCCAGCACTCAGAAGGCAGAGCTAGGAAGATTGCTGTGAGTTCGAGGATACCCTGAGACTACACAGTGAATTCCAGGTCAGCCTAGGCTAGAGTGAGACCTTACCTTGAAATAAAACAAAACAAAACACAAATACACACACACACACACACACACACACACACACACACACACACACACACACGCATATATGATGGACCATAACTGAAGAAAACACCTGACATCAACCTCTGGCCTGTTTCAGGGAAATAAGTCAGAAAAGCAATAGAGGAGGACACCCATTGTTCTCCTCCTCTGGCCTCTGCATGTGTGTGCATAAGGTACATTCATCTGCACACACATGTTGCATACATCAAACACAAACACTGCACATACATTTAAAAATAAAGGAGAGCCAGGTATGGTGGTGCACACCTTTAATCTCAGCACTTGAGAGGCTGAGATAGGAGGATAGCCCTGAGTTGGAGGCCAGCCTGAGTTACAGAGTACATTAAGCCCCACTTTGAAAACAACCAAAATAAAAATAAAATAAAACAAAAAGATCTACTGGCAGGCTGGAAAGATGAATCAGCCATTAAAGGTGCTTGCTTGCTTGAATGCCTGACTGCCCCAGTTCTATTCCCTAATACCCACACAAAGCCAGAGGCACAAAGTTGCACATGCATCTGGAGTTTGTTTGTAGTGGCAGGAAGCCCTAGCATGCCCATACTCACTCTCTGTCTCTTCTTTCTATCTTTCTCTCTCTTTCTCTCAAATAAACAAATAAATCTTTAAAAATCTACTAGAAGGCAGGAGTTAGATAGAAATACAAGTCTGCAAAATAAAAATGATAGCATTTGAATGTGATGCCATGACCACATTTACACTTGTTCAGGAAATGGGCAAAGCTGCCAGCAAACTTTTCCAATTCCCCAAACAGAAATGCTGTGGCTTAAAGATCACCCGTCCCGAGTCTCTCGGGGTGCCCCATCCTTGTGGGAGACTGTGGCCTCAGCATCAGCTAACTGGGGTTTTTCTCTGATGAAGTGACCCAGTTTGGATGCCCTACTCGGTCACAAATGACCAGCCACCTAGCAGTAGTGTGACTTTTCCCTGAGGCCATCCATACCTTGAAATCAAAGAGCTTTGGGACAGCCACTTTCAAAGGACTGTGGTCTTGTGGTCCACACAAAGAAACTTAGCTTGCAAGCTTCTGAGTTTGGTGGGTCCGTCTCCCAAATATGTATTGTTTTGGTTCACATAAAAGATCAAAACGCCCTCTTTTCAGCTCATTATGTGTATTCTAGAATCCTTTTGACGGGCCTTTTCCCTCCTGGGTGCCCGCTTGTGCTGACCTTTCTGCTCATTGACCCATGTCTGTTTCTTGACCCACCCCTAATGTGCCTTTAAATTACTGGGTGGGACATTACAGCTGTTTTCTTTATAAAGCACATTAATTTGCTTCCCTGAAGTGTGGTACTTAGCGTCACAATGAAAGCACAAGGTCTGCGATGGGGCGCTGGCCCTCTGGGAGTTGAATTTCTGGTGTACCCGGTCCCTTCTGCTTTAAATCTTAGATTACTCAACCAGAGGAAAACGGGATCCTTGCAAGTTAGTAGGGTAGGAAACGAAGTTTGTATACCCGGTCAGTGATCGCTCCACAAGCGAGCCCTTCTGCTAATTAGTTTGCCTAATGGATTATTGAGCTACACACCGTAGGATCACTGGAAACGTTTCTTATTTCCCTAAATTACAACATGGGTGAAGCTGGAGACAGACAAGCCACAGACAAAAGCTAGCAAACTTACCTAAGCTACATCACTGTGGGGAAGAAAATGGATTTGAAAAGGGAAATTTAAACTAGCATAGGACATTGGGGCGGGGAGGAGAAGCAGGAGCGCAGAACAGGAACAGAAGCAATTCAAGCCAAACTACTCATCACATTAGGTTTTTGAGAGACGGTGGTGAGCCAGGCATGGTGGCGCACACCTTTAATACTAGCATGTGGGAAGCAGAGGTAGGATGATGGATGTGAGTTCAAGGCCACCCCAAGACTACCCAGTGAGTTCCAGGTCAGCCTCAGCTAGAGTGAGACCCTACCTTGGAAAACAAGACAGACAATGGTGAATGATGAACAAATACTCCATGTATTTATGGCTTCTAGTTCAAGGGTCCTCAGCTTCAGCACTGACTGTCGACATTGGAAGTCTGATGACACCTTGTGGGTGGGAGGGGCTGATTTCACTTTATGGAATGTTTAACAGCATCCATGACCTTTGCCCACTCAAGAGGGGCCAGATGCATCCCCTCCCCAACATTATCATTGATCAAAAATGTCTCCAGGAGCCAGGTATGGTGGCGCACGCCTTTAATCCCAGCACCCAGGACGCAGAGGTAGGAGAATCGCCATGAGTTCGAGGCCACCCTGAGACTACATAGTGAATTCCAGTTCAGTCTTGGCTAGAGTGAGACCCTACCTTGAAAAACAAAAAACAAACAACCACCACCACCACCACTATAAAACAGTCTCCAGGGCCAGGGATATGGCTCATCAATTAAAGGAGCTTGCTTGCAAAGCCTGCTGAGGCAGGTTAGCCCAGGTTTAGTTCCTCAGTAGCTACATAAAGCCTGATGCCCAAAGTGGTATATGATCTGGTGGTGTTCGTTTGCAGCAGCAAGAGGCCCAGGTGCACCTATTTAGTCTTTCTCCCTCCCTCACAAATAAATAAATAAAAATATTTTGTTAAGTTGGGCTGGAGAGATAGCTCAGCAGTTAGACAATTGCTTCCAAAGCCTGATGGCCTAAACTGGATTCCCTAGTGCCAACATAAAGCCAAATGCATAAAGTGGTTCATGCAGCTGGAGTTCATCTGCAGTGCCAGGAGGCTCTGACATGCCCATTCTCTCTGGCTCTCCCTCTCTCTCTCTCTCTCTCTCTCTCTCTCTCTCTCTCTCTCTCTTTCTCTCTCTTTCTCCCTGTCTCTCCCTCTCTTCCTCCCCCGCCTCTTACTATCTGTCTCTCTTACTATCTGTCTCTCTCTTTCAAATAAATACAAAAATATTTTTTGAAAAAGTTCTCCAGATATGACCAAAAGTTTCCTAAAATCCATTTATCTCCCAAATATGCATGCATCATTTGGCAAAACTGTTACCTTCAATTAAGAACTAACCATGGGGCTGGAAAGATGGCACAGCAGTTAGAGGCACTTGCTTAAATGCCTGATGGCCTGGGTTTAATCCTGTAATACTGAGGTAAAGTCTGATGCACAAAATGGTACATACATCTGGAGTTTATTTCTAGTGGCAAGAGGTCCTAGCATGCCCATTCTCCTTCTCTCTCTCTCTCTCCCCCCTTGTAAATCAATAAATGAAAATATATTTTTAAAGAAGAACCAACCAGGGCTGGAGGGACTGCTTAATGGTTAAGACATTTGCCTGCAACGCCTAAGGACCCAGGTTCAATTCCCCAGGACCCAAGTTAACCAGATGCACAAGGGGATGCATGTGTCTGGAGTTCGTTTGCAGTGGCTAGAGGCCCTGGTGCATCCATTCATTCTCTCTCTCTCTTTATCTCTCTCTCCTTTTCTCTGTCAAATAATTAATTAAAATAAAATATTTTTAAAAAGAAGCAACCTCTGGGCATGTTGGCGCACGCCTTTAATCCCAGCACTCGCATGGTAGAGGTAGGAGGATTGCTGTGAGTTCGAGGCCATCCTGAGAATTCAGAGTGAATTCCAGGTCAGCCTGGGCTTGAGTGGGACCCTACCTCAAAAAAAACAAAAAAAAAAAAAACGAAAAAAAGAAAAACAGCCACAAAGTAATTCAAGTGTCATCTTTTTAAAAATTTTATTTATTTCCACACGTGTGGGGGGATGTGTGTGTGTGTGTGTGTGTGTGTGTGTGTGTGTATGGGCACATTAGGGTCTTTTGCCATTGCAAACAGAACTTCAGGTGCTTGCAACACTGTTTTGAGTCAAACTTTATGTGGGTGCTAGGGAATTGAACCCAGGCTGGCAGACCTTGTAAGCAAGTGCCTTTAATTCCTGAAACATCTCCCCACCCTCATCATCTTTTCCATAGGGTGCCAACTCATTTAAATCAGTCTTCATAGGTGATGGAGGAATATTCAGCAATGACACATCTCTGTCACACCTTCCAAGGCTCGAGGCCCATTGCAGAAAAGGCGGCAGAAGGAATGTAAGAGCCGAAGGAAGGGTAGGATTGCTTACAATGCAATCGACCAGACAGAAATTGGCCTTGATATCCATGACTTCGCAGTGCCTAGCACTATCTTTACAAGACCCTCATAGTAGGAGGAAAAGATGATGACATCAAAATAAAAGAGAGACAAATGGAGAAAGGGAGGGGATATGATGGAGTGTAGATAGGGAAAGTTGGGGAAGGGAGGGGAGGGGAAGGAATTATCACTTTTTATTGACTGTAAGTATGGAAGCTGTCAATAAAAAGGGGGGGAATCAGTTTCATGACAACCTTAAGATGTGAACTAGGAAGATCTTAGCAATGCAACTCTACAAATGCAGAGACGCAGTCTTAGAGAATTAAGCCATTGACCCGAGACACGAGCACTAGAAACAGGGCACTCACCCTCACCCAGCGTGTCATCAGCTTCAAGGCTGTCGGACACGGGAGATGGGGCAGGTGGCAATACTGTTCGGTGACAGCATACAAGTGGACTGTCTCCTTGTAAATCCACTGTGTTTTGTAAATCTGGACTTTTAACATTTACTTCAAGTCAACTGATTAGAGCAAAAGGTTGCTCTAGGGAGCACAAATAGCAGAAGCATGGAAAGTAAAAGCACTTGCTGCCTTTTTTGGCATGGATGTGGGCATGGTGTATACATCTGTGTGTGCAGAGGCATTCACCCCGTGCACACGAGTGTGGAGGCCAGAAGAGGATGCTGGATGTCCGCCTCTGCCGCTCTGCCGCCTTATTCGCTCAAGACAGGGCATGTCACTGAACCTGGAGCTTGAGCCATTTTCTTTAACTTAGCATGTCTGACTAGCAAGCCACACCTGTCCTCCTGTCTCTGCCCTCTTCAGTATCGGGTCTGTAGGTGTGCACAGCCACAGAGGACTTTTTTGTTTAAGATTTATCTTTATTTATTTGTTAGAGACAGACAGAGAGGGAGAGGGAGCCACAGAGAGAAAGTGGGAATGGGCACTCCAGGGCCTCTAGCCACTGCAAACAAACCCCAGACACATGCGCCACCATGTGCATCTGGCTTACGTGGGACCTGAAGAATCGGACCTGGGTCCTGAAGCATCACAGACATGCGCCTAAACCGCTAAGCCGTATCTCCAGCTCCATGCTGGACTTTTTACATAAGTGCCAGGGATCAAACTCAGATCCTCATGCTTTTCAGAAAGTGCTCTTACACATGCAATCATCCCCCCAGCCCATGCACTCATTTCTTTGGGGTTTTTGTTTTGTTTTTATGAGGCAGAGTCTCACTCTAGCCCAAGCTGACTTGGAATTCACCATGTAGTCTCAGGGTGGCCTCGAATTCACAACAATCCTCTTATCCCTGCCCCCAGAGCGCACCCCTGGCCAGGCACTGTCTTATGGTTTCTGGAATCCTCATGACTCTCCTTAAACCAGTTGCAGACTCTAGTCCCCTCCTTTAGGATGTGGAAATTGGGTGTCAGTGATAAGTTAACCCTCTGGATGGCAGAGCAAGCCAGTGGCTGAGACAGAACTCATTGGAACCTGCTAACTCCAGAGCCTGTCTGAACTACTTGTGGATTTTTCTGGGAGGAAAATGAGGTTTTATATCTGCCTAAGCAACCAACCACCAAATCCTCTATTTGTTGGGAGGGAGGAGGGCTGTCTGCAAATAACAGATGCAGCTGGAATCATCTGAACAGTCCTCATTTACACTGACACAGAAGCTTGAAAGAGTCAAGTTAAAATTGAATTATTAGTGACCAACAAACACTTGGGCTATTTGTTCTGAACAAAAAACAAAAGTCAAATGAAAGGCACAGCACAGTCATATATCTGCTAAAACCCACTATATGCCTACGTGACCTTGTTTTGACCCAGCCCAGCCCAAGGGTCCTGAGGCAGGAGGGAGAGAGGCAGGCTCAGCAGGGACTCGGACGGAGCCAGGTTCTCAGGGGCCAGGACAAAGCGCTGTCATGCTGTCCTGCCTGCATGCGTTCTCCTGAGCAGGAAGTTAGAAGTAACCCAAGCATATATATTGAACTAGCATGTCAAAACTAAATAAAGCTCCTGCACAACCAACCAGACAAGATATGCCCTCTGGTGCAAGAGTGGCATAACCATTAAGGGGGTAACTATTTTCTAATTGGATTGCAGGTCTGCTCCATGGGAGGGAGTTCATGCCTGATACTGAAAACCTAGTCAAAAGTGTATGGCTGGTGGGCTGGAGAGATGGCTTAGCAGTTAAGTGCTTGCCACGGCTTTCATCCCAGCACTTGGGAGGCAGAGGTAGGAGGATCACTGTGAATTTGAGGCCACCCTGAGAATACATAGTGAATTCCAGGTCAACCTGGGCTAGAGTGAGACCTTACCTCGAAAAAAAAAAAAAGTAAAAAGGCAGAGAAGATGGATCCGGTGGTGAGCTCAGTAGAAAACGGCAGAGGATGATCCAGAGAAAGAAACCCTGCCTCAAATAAAGTGGGAAGGCAAGGACTAATCTGAAAGTTATCCTTTGACCTCCACATACATGCAGTGGTGGCACATGTGTGCCTGCTCTCTCATACACACACACACACACACACACACACACACACACACACACACACGCACACACACGCACACACAAAAGAAATAAATAATAAGGGGGCTGGAGAGATGGCTTAGTGGTTAAGCACTAGCCTGTGAAGCCTACAGACCCTGGCTCAAGGCTCCATTCCTCAGGACCCACGTAAGCCAGATGCACAAGGGGGTGCATGCATTTGGAGTTCCTTCACAGTGGCTGGAAGCTCTGGCATGCCTATTCTCTTTCTATCTATATTCCTCTTTCTCTCTCTGTCTGTCTGTCATTCTCAAATAAATTTAAAAAATAAAAAGGCCGGGCATGGTGGCGCATGCCTTTAATCCCAGCACTCGGGAGGCAGAGGTAGGAGGATTGCCATGAGTTCGAGGCCACCCTGAGACTACAGAGTGAATTCCAGGTCAGCCTCGGCTACAGCAAGACCCTACCTTGAAAAAAAAAAAGAAAAGACAAAGTAAGTTGGGCATGGTGGTCCACACCTTTAATCCCAGCACTCAGTAAGCAGAGGTAAGAGAGTCCTCATGAGTTCAAGGCCACCCTAAGACTACATAGTGAATTCCAGATCAACCTGGACTACAGTAAGACCCAACCTCAAAAAACAAACAAACAAAAAGAGACAAAGTAAAGCCAGGCATGATGGCGCACGCCTTTAATCCCAGCACTCGGGAGGCAGAGGTAGGAGGATCACCATGAGAGTTCGAGGCCACCCTAAGAATACATAGTGAATTCCAGGTCAGCCTGAGCGAGGGTGAGACCCTACCTCAAAAAAAAAAAGGACAAAGTAGCCTTACTTACACAGTGAATAACACTTGAACCTGAAATGTTCTGGAAGGTGTTGAAACTGGGACTGCTGACTCCCCACTTGGTGTGAGTTCTTTCTGGAGAAGCAGGCTTCCCACCTTTTGAGAGCCACATGACCAGAGGGTGGCTCAGTTCATCAGGGGGAGCCAAGGCACCCCTTCTTCAAAGGAACAAAGAGGAAGGCATGTCCACTGCCAGCTCAGAACAGCAGCCCTGGAGGCCATGGTGAGAAGCCAGTGGAGGGTACAGCTCTGGAATGGCCACCACAGCCCCGGCAGGAAGAATCCTTCACTGATTCAGATCTTGCTCTCTGAAGGATGTGGTCAGGTGTCAGCAAGAGGGAGACTTTGGCTTAAAAAGAAGAAAGGGGGCTGGAGAGACAGCTTAGTAGTTAAGACATTTGACTGTGAAGCCAAAGGACCTAGGTTCAATTCCCCAGGACCCACATAAGCCAAACACACAAGGGGCACATGAGTCTGGAGTTCATTTGTGCAGTGGCTGGAGGCCCTGGCACACCCATTCTCTTTCTATCTGTCTCTCTTCTCTCTAGCTCTCTCTACTTGCAAATAAATAAATTAAATTAAATAATAAAAATATAAAAAAAAAAAAAGAAGAAGAAAAGGAGGATGAAGAGATGGCTCAGCGTTAAAAGTGCTTGCTTCAGAGCTGGGTAGGAGGATCGCTGTGAGTTCAAGGCTACTCTGAGACTACATAGTGAATTCCAGGTCAGACTGAGCTACAGTGAGACTCTACCTCAAAAAATAAAAATAAAATAAAATAAAAAGTACTTGTTTCACAAACCTGCCAACTGAGTTTGATTCCTGACCCTATGTAAAGCCACCCAAAGTGGCATGTGTGACTGTAATCTCAACATGCCTACAGCAATTGGATGCAGAGCAAGAGTCTCGCAGACTGGAATCTGGCTAGCTTATTCGGCAGCAAAACAAGAGAGAAGCTGTCTCAAAAAAAGTGGGGGCTGGAGAGATGGCTTAGCGAGTTAAGGCACTTGCCTGCGAAGCCTAAGGACCAAGGTTCGGCTCCCCAGTACCCACATAAGCCAAATGCACAAAGTGGCGCATACATGTTTGTAGTGGCTAGAGGCCCTGGTGAACCCTTCCTCTCTCTCTATCTGCCTCTCTCTCTAATAAATAAATAAATAAACTATTAAGGAAGGAAGGGAGGAAGAGGAAGCTGGGCATAGTGGTGCACGCCTTTAATCCCAGCACTGGGAAACAGAGATAGGAGGATGGCTGTGAGTTCAAGGCCAGCCTGAGACCACATAGTGAATGTCAGCCTAGGCTACAGTGAGACCCTACCTCGGGGGAAAAAAACGTGGAAGGAAAGGATTGATAGCCTGAGATTGTCCTCTGGCCACATATACTCTCTGACACAAACAAATAAAAAGGAGGAGAAGAACACAGTCAGGTATGTGGTGGCTCCCACCTTTAATCCTAGCCTGCTGGAGGCTGTGGTAGGAGGATTGCTGTGAATTCGAGGCCAGCCAGAGACTCCATAGTGTATTCCAGGTCAGCCTGGGCTAGAGTGAGAGCCTACCTCAGGAAAAGAAAAGAGAAAGAAAGGAGAGAGAGCGAGAGAGAGCTATAAGTGTAGAAAAATGAAATCTATTCCCTGGCCAGCAAGACCAGGCCTATTAGGATGGTTTTTAATTCCTTCCAAACATTTTATTTTCTCCTATTACAGTGTAATTGGATGTAAGGGTATCTGAGCAACCACAGGCATATTCTTTTTAGCAGATATACTGCATGTAACATTTCCCCTCATGCTGGATGTAATAAAAACCGAGACATTTCTACTACTGCATTTTAGCTGGCCAGCCTTCTGTCTATGCATTCAGTTCACCAATATCAGAATTTATTAGAGATGTTAAGCTATTAGCGGGCATGGTGTGGCTGCCTGCATCCAATTTGAACAGCTTGTCCTAAATAAATAACTCCTCATGATGGTGAAGATAATGACCAGGGAGCCGCTCTGAGTTTTACCATCTAGAACTTGAGTTGGGATGAACAGCTACAAGAGAGTGGAGGGTAGGATCACTCAGACCCAGAGAGTTGGCTTTTTCCACTCTCCTCGCCTTTTTCAAGAACCTACTTTTGTCACCTTTCAAGGTCATCTTTCCCAATTCCTTCCAAGGGCTCCCTCCCCCTCCCCCCCCCCCGCCCCCTCACCATTTGAACCCTCTGGGCAATGTTGTTCACTGGGAAACTCAGAGAGGATGACTCAGGACATTGTGTGTGTGTGTGTTTCTCCTCATTCTCCCCAGCTAAACAGTTAAGTCCTTGTGGGCAGAGGACAAATTTTGAGCTTGTTTCTGTGCCCCCTTCACCCTGCCCCACAGAGCTTAGAATGGTACTGGGCACTTAATAAGCATCTAAGAAGTTATTTCTGGGGCTGGAGTGATGGCTTAGTGGTTAAGGCACTTGCCTGCAAAGCCAAAGGAGCCAGGTTTGATACCCCAGTACCTATGTAAGACAGATGCCCAATGTGGCACATGAGTCTGGAGTTTGTTTGCAGTGGCTACAGGCCCTGGTATGCCCATTCTCACTCTATCTGCCTCCTCTCTCTCTCTCATAAATAAATAAATCAAATACTTATGCTGGGCATGGTGGCACACACCTTTAATCCTAGCACTTGGGAGGCACTTAGGAGGACCACCGTGAGTTTGAGGCCACCCTGAGACTACATAGTTAATTCCAGGTCAGCCTGGGCCAGAGTGAGACCCTACCTCAAAAAACAAAAACAAACAGAAAAAAAAAAAAAAAGTTATTTCTGGAGGCTGGGTAGATAGCTCAATGGTTAAAAGTGCAGGATTGATTACTGGAGTTTGAATCCTCAGAACCAATGTAAAGCCAGACACAGTGGCACATGCATCAGTAATCCCAATGTGCCTACCACACTGGGAGACTCCTAATGCTCTCGGGCTAGCCCATCCGGAGTTCACAGCAGCAAACAGCAAGAAACTCTGTCTCAAAACAAGGCAGAAGACGAGGACATATGCCATGCCATGCATGTGCTCCCTCCACACACACAGAAAGAGAGAGAGAGAGAGAGAGAGAGAGAGAGAGAGAGAGAGAGAAGTTATTTCTTGGCTATCAACAAGTCCCAAGATATCAATAGCACTCACTTTCGAAAGAACGTTGAGTGAAATAATACTGGGATCAGATTCCTTTGTGAACATCTTTTGACTGTTACATAGGATGTAACCAACCTAGGTTGTCATTGATTAATTAGTCATGGATTATGGCCAAAAATTAAAAAAAAAAAAATGGGGCTGTTGAAGTCACGAGATAGGAGTCTCATCTCATTTCCAATACCAGGTCACAGTTGCCTCCCAAGTGAGTGTTTTCCCCTGGCTGGGCCTTACTAGCCTCTAAAAAGGAATTGCATGAGATGTCTGTAAGCTTCCTTGTAACCCCAAATGCTGCAATACTATGGCTCTATTTTACAAATGCATGCGCTTCTTATTTGTGACATGAACCCCCACAGAAAAAAACAAAGCCGGTAATAAATTATGGAAAAATCGGGTGCCATGATCTGTTTGCACTCTCTGAGGGTGCTCGATTCAATCAATGCCACCCCTGTATGCAGCCTGCCTCTCCGGGGCGATAGAAGATTCAAAGCTGTCAGAGGAGCAAACCAAGCAGTGTCTCCCCATAATTGTATTGACAGGATATCAGCTGAGTTCCCATGGCAGGAAGGGTGCGCCCCTGACAGGTTTTGTGAGGGAGCCTTGGAGGCTATTGTTGCCAGATTCTATGTTGAGTTTCAGGATTCTGGGGAGATGAGAATCAAGAAGAGAGAAACTTGCTTCTTTTCCAATTTAATTTTATTCTTCCCAGAGAGTCACATTGGGAAGAAAACTGGCTGGTTTGCACGCCATGTCACTTTCACAATAGAGGAGAAGCCCTTGCTAATGAAAACTATTTACATCTTTTCCTGGTCACATAAAACACCATCTTGACACAATTAAACCCCATTAAATAACCAGTTGGCTTGGCTTTCAATAAGGCCTCTGGCTGATGTTTGCAAAGGAAACACCTGCTAGGATGTCTGACTTTTTCCTGTGGCATACTACAGACCTACTCCTGAAGAGCTGGTGTGTACATGTCCTGGTAAAATCCATAGGTGGAAAATAGCAAAGTTGGATATGTTCAGTCAATGTCTCCACACCTTAAATGAAAATGTATTGTAGCTGGGGAGATGGGTCAGTGGCTAAAGATGTTTGCTTGCAAAGCAAATCAGGCCGGGTCCATGCCTCAGCCACCCACATAAGGCAGATAGGCATTTGTCTGCAGCAGCAAGAGACCCTGGCGTGCCTGCATACGTGACATATGCACACACACACAAATAAACATATATATTTGTCTGTTTGTTTTTTCAAGGTAGGGTCTCGCTCTAGACCAGGCTCACCTGGAATTCACTATGTAATGTCAGGCTGGCCTCAAACTCACAGCAATGCTCCTACCTCTGCCTCCTGAGTACTGGGATTAAAGGTGTGTGCCACCACAACTGGCTGAAAATAAGTATTTTTTTTAATGTTGTCCTATTTGCTAGGGAAAACAATCCCCCAATATGCTGTAATGAATAATTCTAAAGTGCTGTATTCTTTCAATTGAGATTCATTCCTACAGGCTCAGGCAGACAAAAACCAAAATATATCCTAGTTCCCATCACCCTTCCTGAAGACACCCAAACACGCACACACCAGCACAGGACCTGAACATTTGGGCCAGTGACAGGACTCTACAGGTCAAGTTCAGTAGAAATTCCAGGACCATAACTATTTTCAACATTGCCCTTTTCTGTGAAGCCAAAATCTCCAAAATTTCATAATCCTAATATTCTTCACATTAGAGGAAGCTGTTTGAAGTGGCCAGGAGGGGAGTCTATGGGCATAGCTTCTGACCCAGGCCTTGACAGAACCTTGAGCCAAAAGCCCCGCAGAGATGGCCTCAGAGTATTCATTTATAAAAAAGGGTCTGGAAAAGATAGCAGCCCAGCTTCCTTCTCAACACTCGAGTTCTCTGCCAACTTTTTATATAGGTCAGGTTTTGCTAGAAGGTCTTGTAGGAAGGAGGAAACAGTGAATGCCAGTATCATCTTCACCACTATGAAATAAATACCTTCTGGAGCTTGAAACCCCGAGGACAGCCAGGGGGAAAGGCTGCCCCCTGCTGCTCCTGGAAGGAGAAGAGACTCCTAGGCTCTGTCACCTGAGAGCATCAGGATGCGGAGCGGGTTTCTTAGCGCTGTCACCAGAGGCCAGGACAGTCTGTGTGATGGTCTGAAAACAGAACCCCATTGATGGGTCAACCATTGCCTATACATTTTTTATTACTAAACTCCAGCTCATGAATCAAAGATGAAATTGGTCCGGGAAGCTGTTCAGCCAGTGCCACCTAGTGGCCAAATGTTGTCCTTGATATAGTCAAGAGGGGAAAGAAAAAGGGAAAAAGGGGTTGGGGGAGTACATATATACATATATGGTATATTTTATACATATGTACATTTATTAAACATACATTATGTGTATATTATACTTATATTACATGTTTGCATTATACATTTATATACACATGTACAATTTATGTGTAATTATATGGCATATTCTTATGTGAGCATCACCTAAGAATTCACTGTGGGACTGGAGAAATGGCTCAGAAGTTAAGGCACTTACCTGTGAAGCCTAACCACCTGGGTTCAATGCCCCAGGAGCCACATCAGATTCACAAAGTGGCACATGCATCTGGAGTTTGTTTGCAGTGGCCAGAGGCCCTTGTATGCCAACTTTTATATAGGTCAGGTTTTGCTAGAAGGACTTTCTCTCTGCTTGCAAATAAATAAACAAACTATTTTTTTAAAAGAAAAAAGAATTCATGGGCTGGAGAGATGGCTTAGCAGTTAAGGTGCATGCCTACAAAGCCAAAGGATCTAAGTTCAATTCCTCAGGACCCACATAAGCCAGATGCACAAGGTGATGCATGCATCTGGAGTGTGTGTGCAGTGGCTGGAGGATAATTCTCACTCTCTATCTGCCTGCCTGCCCCTCTCTCTCTCTCTCTCTCTCTCTCTCAAATAAATAAATAAAAATAAATTTTAGCTGGGTGTGGTGGCACATGCGTTTAATCCCAGCACTCAGGAGGCAGAGGCAGGAGGATTACCATGAATCTACCATGAGACTACCTAGTGAATTCCAGGTGAGCCTGGACTAGAGTGAAACCCTACCTTGGAAAAACTAAAATTAATTAGTTAATTAATTTTAAAAAATAATTCACTGCGGAGAATGACTCCATAAGGCCCTTTGCTGTATGTCTGGGTGGGAAGCAGTTGCCCTAGAGTAACACTTGATTAAAAGCAATGACCTAAGATCAGAGCCGCTACTCAGAAGTAGCAGACTTGATCCTCTCTTCACCCCAGAATAGTGAACCTCAATTGTCTGACCCATCTGCCTACTGACAGTGGCTAGTCTCACTAAGGAGCAAGCAAAAGACCTGTTCCACTTTGACATAGCAGAAGGACTTGTGCTGAATTTGTAGCCATCTCTCTCTGCAGTATTCTCCATCCCCTGGGGAGCATTATTAGCTCAAGAAGGCAAGAAGACACCATTGCTAAAGGACCCAGTAATTCTAGCACATTGTTAAGAAAGCCCAGGGATAGAAAGAAAGAAGGGAAGGGAGGGAGGGAGGAAACAGCAATAATAAAGCTTCTAGATGGGCTGGAGAGATGGCTTAGCGGTTAAGGTGCATGCCTGCAAAAAGCCTAAGGACCCAGGTTCGATTCTCCAGGTCCCACGTAAGCCAGATGCACATAGTGGGGCATGCATCTGGAGTTTGTTTGCAGTGGCTAGAGGCCCTGGCACATCTATTCATTCTCTCTCTCTCTCTCTCTCTCTCTCTCCCCCCCCCTGTCTCTAATAAATAAATGTTTTAAAAAAAAAAAAAACAAAAAACTTCTGAGTTCTAACCAGAGCCTGAAGTCAGACAAATCACTGTTGCTGAACTACCTGGGCTTCCACCCCTACCCCAGCAACACCCTCCCAAAAAAAAATCAGCAAAGTTGAACTTTTTGTTTGTTTGTTTGTTTTGTTTCTTGAGGTAGGGTCTTTCTCTAGCCCAGGATGACCTGGAATTCACTATGAAGTCTTAGGGTGGCCTTGAACTCATGGCAATCCTACGTCTGCCTCTCAAGTGCTGGGATTAAAAATGTGCACCACCGTGCCCAGCTAAATTTTTTATTATTAAATTATATTTATTGAGGGAAGTACAGAGCCAAGAAAAGACTTCCACGTGGAGGGTGTGGACAAAATAAGAGAGAAAAGAAAGTTCGGGGCTGGAGAGATGGCTTAGTGGAAAGGATCCAGGCTGGACTTCCCAAGACCCACGAAAGCCAGATGCACAAGGTGGTGCATGCATCTGGAGTTTGTTTGCAGTGGCTGGAGGCCTTGGCATGCCATTCTCAATCTCTCTCTCTCTCTCTCTCTTCCTCTCTATCTGCCTCCTTCTCTCTCAAATAAATAAAAATTTTAAAAGATCATATAAATGTTTATATATATATATGAAAGTTCAGGGAGCTGCTGCTATGGGGGGATATGGAGGGGAATAAAGAAGCCATGTGGAGAGTAAGGGCTAAGGGGCCTCCCCTTGGTTCAACCTAGCTGGGCCTAGGCCAAGGGAAAAATTCAACCGCAGCTGAAGTTTCCAAGTGGACAGAGGCTTGAATGTATTTTTAAGACAACACTGCCCTCTAGTGTCTCTCGGTAAATTTGCGCCATAGCTATCCGCCTAACCACCAAACTTCAACTAGACTTTTCGGGTGGCTCCGGGTCAAGCGTGGCAGTGTGAGCGCCAGCGTGGGGTTTCCAGTAGGCGGGAAACCAGACTAAAGTCCTGGAAGCAGGCAATTAAAGATGAGGCGATCTAGCTAGAAACGCAGCTCCCTAGCTGTTGACTGGGAATCTTAAGCTAGCGTTTCACGCCTTTTTTTTTTTTTTTCCTCAAGGTTGTAATTTGGAGTACGATTGGGCAAAAGTTAACACGAAAGATCCGGAACACCTGCTGCACAGAAGCAGTTCGGGCATTCCGGGAGTGGGGGATAGGGAAGACACGAATGGGTACCTGTGACCCGTCTGTCCCCCTTATGGTTTCACTGGCAGCTACTGGGAAGACCACAGAAGCCAACATCGTGCGTGCGGCAGCAGAGTCCCTCAGGGGATATCCTAAGTTTCCCAGTGACTCCCGTTAGCGGGTGCTATTGTCACAAGCCCACCTTAAGCATGAGAAGGGTACTGAGGCCCAGACGGTGAATCCTGCCCAGGACTGCAAGGGACCCAGGCCTATGTGGCCCACGTCTGATTTCCAGCATTGCTCTTGGTCCCTGGGCCGGGAAGGCAGAGCTCAGCACATGGAAACCCTCGGCCACGAGGGTACCCAAGAGGGGCCTTACCTTAACGATGAGCGGGTTCTGAAACATGGAGTCCCGTAAGACGCCCAGCCTGTGGTTCTCCATGCCCGGACGGATGTCGGCCACTGTCAGCGGCCGCCGAGGGGGTGGGCAGATCTGGCTGACCGTACGGAACACGGGCTTCTTCTTCCATCGGGTGAGGTCCTGGTGGGGTTTCTCCGTCCCAGGCATCTTGGAGGGCGCCTACAAGTCGGTCCCCGGCTGCAAGCCCACACTTTGCCAACTTCCAAAGACCACCCCGCTCCAACACCCCGAGCTCGCCTCTGGCTGCACCACAGAAACCCCGGGGAGGGTCCCGAAGGTCAAGCCACCACCGGAGCTGAGCGCGCCCACCTGCGGCATCCTCTCTTCGGTGCAAGGAGCCTTAAACCTCATATAAACCCCCTTCGTTCTTCAGATTGTGATCTGAGCACCACGCTGCTGTTTGGGAAAGAAAAGGAAATCAACATCACCCCTTGAGAACAAATGGAATGGCCCGTCTCCATGGCGACCGGACGCCAACAGCTCCAATGCTTTCTCCCCAGAATTTATTGCGACCACCAGGAGAAATGTTTTCGAATCTTAAGGCCACACAGGAAAACCAAAGGGTCACGTCTAGGTTATGTTTAAAGAAACCCGGCTCTAGAAGAACTCTTTTTTTGTTGTTTTTCAAGGTAGGGTCTCAGTCTAGTTCAGGCTGACCTAGAATTCACTATGGAGTCTCAGGGTGGCCTCGAACCCACAGTTATCCTCCTACCTCTGCCTCCGAGTGCTGGGATGAAAGGCATGCGCCTCCACGCCTGGCTTAGAGCGACATTTTTACTTGACTTCTAATTCGAAGACCTCTCTCTCTACACTACCACAGGTCATTCAAGGTTCCCCATCTGTCCCCGCACTGCACAGGAACACCTGCCCTTCCGCAGAATACCACTCTGAACTTTTCTTGATGAGATAGAAGTCCACATTCGAGGCCTGATGGTGCTGCAGACCCACTGGGTGATGTCACGCCTGGAAGCCCCCACCCCCACACTCGCCTTCTGTGAAGTGGGTGAAAATTGAAAAGTCTATAGTATGTCCAACCTGCAACCAAGAAAAAGTATGAAGCCAGGCGTAGTGGCGCACGCCTTTAATCCCAGCACTTGGGAGGCAGAGGTAGGAGGATGACTGGTAGTTCAAGGCCACTCTGAGACTATGTAGTGAATTCCAGGTCAGCCTGAGCTACAGTGAGACCCTACCTGAGGGGAGAAGATTGCTATGAATGTGGCCCAACACAGAATCATAAACTGAGGAAAAAAAATCATAAACTGAAACATTACAAGTTTTTGTGATTTTCTTTTTTTGATAACTCTATTCCAACTTCTAGAGAGTGAACTTTGTTAATGCAGTGTTAAAGAGTTGGCCACTTGCCCGGTGTGGTGGCACATGCCTTTAATCCCAGCACTTGTGAGACAGAGGTAGGAAGATCACCATGAGTTCAAGACCACCCTGAGACTACATAGTGAATTCCAGGTCAGCCGGGCTAGAGTGAGACCCTACCTCAAAAAAAAAAAAAAAAAAAAGAGTTGGTCACACCTGAAAGGGAAAGTGAACAACTCAGATTCACTGGAGTTACCCCAGGGTCACTGGGGTGATTTACTAAATCCAAATGTCTGGTATTCTGCTCTTTTTGTTGTTGTTGTTGTTTTTCGAGGTAGGGTTTCACTGCAGCTCAGGCTAACCTGGAATTCACTATGTCATCTCAAGGAGACCTCGAACTCACAGCAATCCTCCTCCCTCTGCCTCCCAAGTGCTGGGATTAAAGGCATGTGCCACCACGCTGGGCTTGGTGTTCTGCTTTTTAAAAAGTCTCACAAGGCCGGAGAGATGGCTTAGCAGTTAAGGTGTTTGCCTGCAAAGCCAAAGGATCCCAGTTGGATTCTCCAGGACCCACATAAGCCAGATACACAAGGGGGCACATGCATCTGGAGTTCATTTGCAGTGGCTGGAGGTCCTGGTGCGCCCATTCTCTTCCTCTCTTTCTCTACCTCTTTCTCTCTCTCTCAAAATATGTATATATGTTTTAAAAGTCCCATAACCCAGGGCTGTGGAGATGGCTTTAAATCCACCAAGCAACTTTAATCTGTACCAGCACCCACAGCAAGCCAGTAACAAAGTGGCTCACGTATCTATCTTTGATCCGCACATGCCTGTAGCCTTCTCAGTGGCAAAACAGTGAGACAACACCTGTCTCAAACAATGTGGAAAGAGAATCAACACACCGGGGTGGACCTCCACATGACAGCTGCAGCTCACGCTGGCCCATGCACACATACACAACTAAATAAAAATTTTAAAGTCCCATAACCCCACACCCTGAAGCATTTATTTTGAAAAAGTTCAAACCTATGGAAAAGTTAAAAGTTGAGCATGGGCTGGAGAGATGGCTTAGCCATTAAGGTGCTTGCCTGTGAAGCCTAAGGACCCAGGTTCAATTCCCCAGCACCCATCACATGCATCTGGAGTTCATTTGCAGTGGCTACAGGCCCTGGTGCACCCGTTCTCTCCCCAATCCCTGCCTTTTTCACTCTTTCAAATAAGTAAATAAAAATAAAATATTTAAAAAATTTAAAAGTTAGCTGGCCACCCTGAGACTACATAGTGAATTCCAGGTCAGCTGGGGCTACAGTGAAACCCTACCTCAAAAAAAAATTTTTTTTAAGTTGACAAAAAAGTACAGTGAAAACTCAGGTTCTGGAAAGCCTGCTCAGCAGTTAAAAGCACTTGCTTGCAAAGCCTGCTGGACCAGGTTCTTTTCCCCAGTACCCAGGTGAAAACAGATGCACAAAGTAGCATGTGCTTCTGGAGTTCATTCACAGAACTAAGAGGGCCTGGCATGTCTATGTGCGCACTCGCTCGCACTCTCTCTCTCTTTCTCTTTCTCTCTCATAAACAAATAAAACATATTTTTACAAAATAAAAAAAAACTCCAGTCCCTACCTTGGCCACATTTGCTTTCACATTTGAGTGGGCTTCTGTACGCACACACATACACAAATTCTGCTAAGTTGTGTGAAAATATCTCAATATCATCTTTGACCCTACATACTTCATCATGTATTGAAGATATTTCCATCCATGACTATAATGTTCTTATCATGTCCAAGGCATTTAACATGGTGTGATAAAAGTGTCCTCTGCGGAGTGATCGAGATGTTACTCAGTACTCCAGTCACTTCTTTCCAGGACTATGATACCTTCTGAGTCATCCCAAGGTCACTGCCATCTGAAAAGAGAAGATTCTCTTCCCAAAGTGAGAGTAGTGTTAATATAAGGGTATAAATATTAAGAGAAGTGCTTACTGGGCAGTTTGATAGGTATAGTATATACATTTAGTGAGACAGCAGCAGACGTTATACTCCTAGGGCTCATGACTACCCCTGTTTTAAGTTTTCAGTATCAGGGATGGCAGTGACTTTGGGATAACTCAGAAGGTATCATAGTGCTGGAAAGAAGTGACTGGAGTACTGACTAACATCTCGATCACACCTTCCAAGGCTCAGGGTTCATTGTGGAAGAGGTGGCGGAAAGAATGTAAGAGTCAAAGGAAGGGTAGGACTCCTTACAACATGCTCCTCCAGACACAAAATGGCCTGGATATCCATGACCTCACAGTGCCTGACACTACCTACAGAAGACCATCATAAGAGGAGGAAAAGATCATTACATCAAAATAAAAGAGAGACTGATTGGCAGGGAGAGGGGATACGATGGAGAATGGAGTTTCATAGGAGAAAGGGGGGGGAGGACATTTCCATAGGATATTGTATACAATCATGGAAGTTGTTAATAAAAAATTAATTTTAAAAAGTGTCTCCTCTGCAGTCCAGAAAGAAAAGAAGTCCAGTAATCCTTTTTTCTTAAATGACTTTTATATTTAGGATGTGAGGGCAATCTGGCTGTGACATCTATCACCCCACTGATGCCAGGGTGGATTTGGCTGATCTGGCTGACTAGTGGGCGTCCCCTTCCTCCCTCACCATTCCATATGCGTCCCTCCCAAAACTGTGCACTCTGTCAAAAAAGACAAATTTCCCTGAATAGAGGAGGGCTGGTTTGTGGTCAAGGGTATGTGAGTAGCTGTGCTCCCCTGCTAGAACCCCCAAACAAGCTCCCAAGTGTTGGGATTACAAGCATATGCCACACCACACCTGAAAGATTGTGCACTTTTTGTTTGTTTTGTTTCCTTTTGATTTTTTTTGTTTTTAGGGGTAGAGTCTTGCTCTAGCCCAGGTTGATCTAGAATTCACTATGTAGTCCCAGGCTGGCCTCAAACTCATGGTGATCCTCCTACCTCTGCCTACCTAGTACTGGGACTGAAGGCATGCGCCACCGTGTCTGGCCAAGTGTGCACTTTTTTTTTTCCCAAACGTAAGTTCAGTTTGTTTCTTTTATTATCAGTTTTTAAACTATTCCAAGAAATTTTGTATTATCAAAAACATCACTTTTTATATTATGTTTTTGTAAAGTACTTCGCTATTCTCTGGGATTAACTAAAGTTCACGGGCTGGAGAGATGGCTTAGTGGTTGAGCACTTGCCTGTGAAGCCTGAGGACCCCGGTTCGAGGCTCAATTCCCCAGGACCCACGTTAGCCAGATGCACAAGGGGGTGCACGCGTCTGGAGTTCGTTTGCAGTGGCTGGAGGCCCTGGTGCGCCCATTCTCCCTCTCTCTCTCTATCTGCCTCTTTCTCTCTCTGTCTGTTGCTCTCAAATAAATAAATAAAAATAAACAAAAAAAAAATTTTAAGTTCACTATTACAACTTCCATGGTCTAATTTTATAGGATACCCAATCTCTCCTACTATATTTTCTAGTCAAGTTTACGTAGTCTTTCCATCACATGTTAATTATTAAAGAATGAAATTTCCAAAAAAGATACCACTGAACTACTGTTTGCTTAATAAAAGTGTTATACTAAGACATTCCTTGTTCTTGGATTGGAAAATTCAATATTGTGAAAATGGCAATCTTACCAAAAGCAGTCTACACATTTAATGCAACTCCCATCAAAATTCCAGTGGCATTCCTCATGGAAATAGGGGAAAAAAAGCAAAAATTCATTTGGAAGCAAAAAAAAGCTTTGAAACTCTGTGGCTGCTAGAGGAAAAAGTAGGGGAAACCCTTCAAAATATTGGTCTTGGCAAACACTTTCTGAATATAACCCCAACCACTCAGGAAATAAAACCACAGATCAACGGCTGGGACCTCATGAAATTACAAAGGTTTTGTACAGCAAAAGACAGTCAATAGAACAAAGAAGCAACCTTCAGAATGGGAGAAAATCTTTACCAGCTATACATCTGACAGAGGATTAATACCTAGGATGTACAAAGAACTCAAAAAACAAAATAATAAGAAATCAAACAACCTGATTAAAAAATAGGCTATGGCTATGGAACTAAATAGAGAGTTCTCAAAAGAAGAAATATAGACTTCTGGTTAAGGTGGTGGCATAGGTACCACGCCAAAGCAGCCTAGGGGGGGAAAAGACAAAAAAAAACTCAGCAAAATACACACTTTTACTAAAAATTGAGGTGTATAGGAAATTAATTTAGCAGCGGAGAAGTAGAAGAGATCCAGAGCATCCAGACCCGCACAGGCCAGCAAAAGCGGCTCTGGCAGCTCGGCCAACTGTGGTGGCGCACCAGAAAGCCGCCGGGCTCGACTCCAGCCACAGGAAAAGCCAGGTGCAGGGATTTTCCCCTCACACCGGCGCTCTCCGCAACTCAAGAAATGTGAAGGAGAGCGGCAGTGAACAATGGAGGAGCAGACCACGAGGTAGAAGAACACGTGGAACAGTGAGAGAACCAGAGCAGCTGCAGCTCCCTCCCCTCCCCCACCACCTGAGCCCAGCTCCAGTGAACAGAGCAGCGGTCCCGGGACCGGCCACGCCAACTTGAGCCGACAGTGGGACCCAAGCAGGAGCAGAGCAGCAGCAACATCAGCGGCTCCAGCACCAGCAGCAGCGGCCCCAGCAGCAGCAGACCCAGCAGCAACAGCTTCAGTGGCAGCAGCAGCAGTGGACCCAACAGCAGCAGTTTCAGCAGCAGCGTGGCTCCAGCAGTGGCAGCTACAGCAGCAGCAGCAGCAGAGGCAGCAGCAGCAGCAGAGGCAGCAACGGCTACAGACCCAGCAGCGGCAGCTTTAGCAACAGCAGTTCCAGCAGTGCGTGTGCTGATCTGCAGGGCCACAGTTGCCAGGCTCAGTTTGCCCCACCAGAAAAGCCAGTGCCCAGCTCCAGAAATCAGAACAGCAGCCGGACAACCCCAGCAGCAACTTGACTGAGACCAAAATCATACAAGGTAACTGGGATTGCACCAGGGAAGGGTTTCACTTGGTCACAAGCTGAGACTTGGGTCCCTCAACAGACCAGAAATCTTAACCTCTTTGTTGATAGAGGATCTGGTCATTATAATAACTACTCTTGCATACATACTTGGGGCTGTTTTTGATTGAATGTGTACAGTGCTTAGTTAACTTTTAGAATCTACCTGTATTTTTTCCACTCAGCCTACTTGATACTCCCATAGCAGGGAAACTCAACCCCTAGGAGCACCTTTGTAGATACTCTGAGAGTCTTAAGTGCCACACCTAACACCTTAAGCTCCTACCCTGAAAACATATAACATCAAATCAATTGATAAGCTAAGAATACCCAGATAGCTAGAAAATCCAAGCATTAACTTAATCCAAGATGCAAAAATATATACATTATAACACAAGAAACACTAAAAAGCAAGACAATATAAATCCACCTAAAAGTATTAATGCATCAGAAATGACTTCCAGTGAGAACTAGTTATAGGAAATGCCTGAGAAAGATTTCAAAAGAAATTGTAAATATGTTCAAAGAAGTCAGAGAACAAATCAAAGGAGTCAAAGAGGAACTGAAAGAGGAAATCAAAGAAATCAAAGAAGATGCAGGACACCAATTTCATGAAATAAAGAAGGCAATACAAGACATAAATAAGGAAATAGAAATAATAAAGAAAAACCAGTCAGAATTACTAGCAATGAAGAACACAGTTAATGAAACAAAAAACTCTGTAGAATATCTCACCAGTAGAATGGATGAAGGAGAGGACAGAATATCTAAGCTAGAAGACCAGGTGGCAGATCTAATACAGTCCAACAAAGAGAAAGACAAACTTATAGAAAAGCATGAGTGAGAATTTCAAGATATTCGGAACACTATGAAAAGATCAAATATAGGAATTCAGGGCATAGTAGAAGGAGAAGAATTCCACTCCAAAGGCATAGTAGGCGTCTTCAAAAAATCATAGAAGAAAACTTTCCCCAAATCAGGAAAGAGGTGCCAATGCAGATACAGGAAGCCTTTAGACCCCCAGCCATACAAAACCTGGAAAGAACCTCTCCTCGCCATATTATAATCAAACTTCCAAACACACAAACCAAAGAAAAAATATTGAAAGCAGAAAGAAAAACCAAATTACCTACAAAACCACACCCATCAGGATTACAGCAGATTATTCAACACAAACTTTAAAAGCCAGAAGGGCTTGGAGTGATATATTCCAAGTTCTGAAAGATAACAACTGTCAACCAAGGTTACTTTATCCTGCAAAGCTATCCATTCAAATAGATGGAGAAATAAGGACTTCCCTGACAAAAGCAGGTTAAAGGAGTATTTGAAGACAAAACCAGCTCTACAGAAAATACTTGATAGAATCCTCCATGCTGAAGAAAAGGAAAAGCACACATATAAGGAACCTAGAAAAAACAAGCAATACTCAAATACTAGTTAACACAAGAGAGCAAAGGTAGAACCAGAACCATACACACAAAAAAATGGCACGCATAAATACACAATTTTTAATAATATTTCTTAATATCAATGGCATCAATGCCCCAAAAGACATAGGTTTGCAGACTGGGTTAAAAAGCAGGATCCTACAATTTGTTGTCTCCAAGAAACTCACCTTTCTACAAAGGATAGACATTATCTTAGGGTGAAAAGTTGGAAGACGGTGTTTCAAGCAACTGGGCCTAGAAAACAAGCAGGGGTTGCTATCTTAATATCTGACAAGGTAGACTTTAGTCCAATGTTAGTAAAGAAAGATAAGGAAGGTCACTTTATATTGATTAAGGGCACACTCCCACAGGAGGACATCACAATCCTAAACATATATGCACCTAACATGGAGGCTCCCAAATTCATCAAACAAACACTATTAGAACTAAGGTCACAGATAACACCAAACACAGTGGTGGTGGGTGACTTTAACACCCCACTCTCATCAATTGACAGGTCATCCCAGGAAAAAATAAACAGAGAGGCATCTGGACTAAATGAGGTCATAGAAGGAATGGACCTAACAGATATATACAGGACATTTCATCCAAAGGCTGCAGAATATACATTCTTTTCAGCAGCACATGGAACATTCTCTAAAATAGGCCATATATTAGGACACAAAGCAAATCTTAACAAATTCAGGAAAATTGAAATAATTCTTTGCATTCTATCTGACCACAATGGAATTAAACTACAAATCAGTAGCAAGAAAGGCTATAGAGCATACACAAAATCATGGAAAGTAAACAATACACTACTAAATGATGAGTGGGTCAATGAAGAAATCAAGAAGGAAATCAAAAAATTTATACAGTCAAATGATAATGAGAACACAGCATATCAAAATCTCTGGGACACAATGAAGGCAGTTCTAAGAGGTAAATTTAGAGCCTTAAGTGCCTATATTAAGAAATTAGAAAGGTCGCAAGTAAATGACCTAATGCTTCACCTTAAAGCCTTGGGAAAAGAAGAACAAGGCAAACCAAAAATCAGAGACGGAAAGAAATAATAAAGATTAGGGCAGAAATTAATGAAATAGAAACAAACAAAAAAAAAATCCAAAGAATTAATGAAACAAAGAGTTGGTTCTTTGAAAGGATAAACAAGATTGATAAACCCTTAGCAAATCTGACCAAAAGAAAGAGAGAAGAGACACAAATTAATAAAATCAGAGATGAAAAAGGTAACATCACAACAGATTCCACAGAAATTCAAAAAATCATAGGGACATACTATAAAAGCATACATCCACAAAGTATGAAAATCTGAAAGAAATGGATGATTTCCTTGATTTATATGACCTACCTAAATTAAATCAAAATGAGATTAATCACTTAAATAGACCTATAACAAACATGGAGATCCAAACAGTTATCAATAATCTCCCAACTAAAAAAAGCCCAGGCCCAGATGGATTCACTGCTGAATTTTACCAGACCTTTAAGGAAGAGCTAACATCATTGCTTCTTAAGCTTTTCTAGGAAATAGAAAAAGAAGGAATTCTACCAAACTCCTTCTATGAGGCCAGCATACCCTGATACCAAAACCAGGCAAAGATAGAAAAAAAAAAGAAAATGACAGACCAATCTCCCTCATGAACATAGATGCAAAAATCTCAACAAAATATTGGCAAACAGAATACAAGAGTACATCAAAAAGATCATTCACCCTGACCAAGTAGGCTTTATCCCAGAGATGCAGGGATGGTTCAATATACGCAAATCTATAAATGTAATACATTATATAAACAGGTTGAAGGACAAAAAATCACATGATCATCTCACTGGACACAGAGAAAGCATTTGACAAAATCCAACATCCCTTCATGACAAAAGTCCTACAGAGACTGGGAATAGAAGGAACATATCTCAATACAATAAAAGCTATTTATGACAAGCCTACAGCCAACATATACTAAATGTGGAAAAACTGGAAGCTTTTCCACTAAAATCAGGAACAAGACAAGGGTGTCCACTGTCCCCACTTTTATTTAATATAGTTCTGGAAGTCTTAGCCATAGCAATAAGGCAAGAGACACACATAAAAGGGATACAAATTGGAAAGGAAGAGATCAAATTATCATTATTTGCAGATGACAGGATTCTATACATAAAGGACCCTAAGCCGGGCGTGCCTTTAATCCCAGCACTCAGGAGGCAGAGGTAGGTGGATCGCCATGAGTTCAAGGCCACCCTGAGACTAAATAGTGAATTCCAGGTCAGTCTGGGCCAAAGTGAGACCCTACCTTGAAAAACAAAAACAAACAAAAAAAAAAAAAAAAGGACCCTAAAGACTCTACTAGCAAACTGTTAGAGCTGATCAAAACCTACAGCCATGTGGCAGGATACAAAATAAATACACAGAAATCAGTAGCCTTCATATATGCTAACAAAAAACACACAGAGGACGAAATCAGAGAATCACTCCCATTCACAAATGCATCAATAAAATAAAATAAAATAAAGTACCTTGGAATAAACCTAACCAAGGAAGTAAAGAATCTCTACAATGAGAACTTTAAAACACTCAAGCGAGAAATTGCAGAAGACACTAGAAAGTGGAGAAACATCCCCTTTCCTGGATTGGAAGGATCAGTATTGTGAAAATGACAATCTTACCAAAAGCAATCTACACATTTAATGCAATCCCTATCAAAATTCCAAAAGCATTCTTCATGGAAATAGAAAAAACAATCCAAAAATTCATTTGGAATCACAAAAAACCTCGAATATCTAAAATAATACTGAGCAACAAAAATAAGGCTGGTGGTATCACCATACCTGATTTTAACCTATACTACAGAGCCATAGTAACAAAAACAGTGTGGTACTGGCACAAAAACAGACATGTATATCAGTGGAACAGAATAGAGGACCCAGATGTAAGCCCGAGTAACTATAGCCACCTGATATTCAATAAAAATGCCAAAAATACTCACTGGAGAAAAGACAGCCTCTTCAGCAAATGGTGTTGGGAAAACTGGATATATATCTGCAGAAGGATGAAAATAGATTCTTCTCTCTCGCCATGCACAAGAATTAAGTCCAAATGTATTAAAGACCTTAACATCAGACCTAAAACTCTGAAACTACTAGAGGAAAAAGCAGGGGAAACCCTTCAACATATTGGTCTTGGCAAAGACTTTCTGAATACAACCCCAATTGCTCAGGCAATAAAACCACAGATTAATCCCTGGGACCTCATGAAATTACAAAGATTTTGCACTGCAAAGGACGCAGTGAAAAAAGCAAAGAGGCAACCTACACAATGGGAAAAAATCTTTGCCAGCTATATATCTGATAGAGGATTAATATCTAGGATATACAAAGAACTCAAAAAGTTAACTAATAAGGAATCAAACAATCCAATCAAAAAATTGGCTATGGCACCGAGGTAGTCAATGCATGTGGCTGTGCTGAAGAGCTTATCAAAATATTCTAAAAGCTGCAACCATTACAAACCTCACTTGCAGTTTTCAGTATAGCAGCAAATCATGTAGCTGCTTGGGAGTGATGAAGAGGCGTTTTCTTCTCTCTCCTTTGGTACCAGAGCTGGGTGTTTAGTCCATAGATGTTTTCTCATCCTCTTACTTGCTGTGTGGCTGCGGATGGGCAGCTGCTGCACTGTGTCTTCACTGTCATTTTACAATTTGAAGTATACTGTTTTTGAGGACGGGATTTTGTAAGTTGCTTCCCATCAGAAATCTTGTTTTTCTAGCTTAAGGTCTGAGTCTGAGATTATTCCACTGGAAGGCAAGCATTATTTTGCAGATATTTTTTAAGCTTACTGGTAAAATGTCTTTAAAATTATGACAAATTGTTGTGCCCCTCCTGCCAGCAGGAAGAACGACAACAACAGGATTCTTCTCAAGCACACTTTATTGGGAGCTCCAAGCTGAAAGAGAGAAGGACCCCGACCCTACGGAGCGCCAAGCTTATATACTTATGGTCATGTGATTGTATAGCGTCGTCTGATTGGCTTAAGTCTCATCAGATGATTTTGTATCACCCAATCGGGATGGGTGAGCAACCACATAAGAATAACATCATGTGCTCATGCGCAGACAATTAGGATACAAAAGCAGTAAACAAGCTGACATGGCAAAGCCTGACGAAGCCAGCATGGCTTCCCACAACAAATGAAACTGGTTGCTGCGATGCTTATTTTTCTGTATTTGCTTACACATTAAAATCTTACAAAAAAAATGGGCTATGGAGCTAAATAGAGCATTCTCAAAGGAAGAAATACGAATGGCATATAAGCATCTAAAAAAATGTTCTACGTCACTAGTCATCAGGGAAATGCAGATTAAAACTACATTGAGATTCCATCTCACTCCTGTCAGATTGGCCACCATCATGGAAACAAATGATCATAAATGTTGGTGGGCATGTGGAAAAAGAGGAACCCTTCTACACTGCTGGTGGGAATGCAATCTGATCCAGCCATTGTGGAAATCAGTGTGGAGGTTCCTAAAACAGCTAAAGATTGATCTACCATATGACCCAGCTATAGCACTCCTAGGCATATATCCAAAGGACTCTTCTCATTTCCTTAGAAGTACGTGCTCAACCATGTTTATTGCTGCTCAATTTATAATAGCTGGGAAATGGAACCAGCCTAGATGTCCCTCAACTGATGAGTGGATAATGAAGATATGGCACATTTATATAATGGAGTTCTACTCAGTGGTAAAGAAAAATGAAGTTATGAAATTTTCAGAAAAATGGATGGACCTGGAAAGGATTATACTAAGTGAGGTAATCCAGGCCCAGAAAGCCAAGCGCCACATGTTCTTTCTCATATGTGGATCCTAGCTACAGATGATTGGGCTTCTGCGTGAGAAGGAAAATACTTAGTAGCAGAGGCCAGTAAGTTAACAAGGAGACATAAAGGAAAGAGAAAGGAAGAGAGGAGGGTACTTAAGAGGTTGATATTATAGATATGTAAGTACAATGATTGAGATGGGGAGGTAATATGATGGAGAATGGAATTTCAAAGGGGAAAGTTGGGGATGGGGGGAAGGGAGGGAATTGCCATGGGATTTTTTTTATAATCATGGAAAATGCTAATAAAAATTTTTTAAAAAGAGGAAGAAATATAGATGGCACATAAACATCTAAAAAAATGTTCTACATCCCTAGTCATCAGGGAAATACAGATTAAAACTAAGTTGAGATTCCATCTCACTCCTGCCAGATTGTCTACCATCATGAAAACAAATGACCATAAATGCTGGTGAGGATGTGGAAAAAGTGGAACCCTACCACACTGTTGGTAGGAATGCAATCTGGTCCAGCCATTGTGGAAATCATGTGGAGGTTCCTGAGAGAGCTAAAAATTGATTTACCAGCCGAGTGTGGTGGCACATGTCTTTAATCCCAGCGCACAGGAGGCACAGGTAGGAAGATTGCCATGAATTCAAGGCCACCCTGAGACTACATAGTGAATTCCAGGTCAGCCTGGACTGGTGTGAAACTCTACCTCAAAAAAAAGAAATTGATTTACCATATGACCCAGCTATATCACTCCTAGGCATATATCCTAAGGACTCATCTCACTAGCTCAGAGATACTTGCTCAACCATGTTTATTGTCACTCTATTCACAATAGCTAGGAAATGGAATCAGCCTAGATGTCCCTTAACTGATGAGTAGATACTGATGATGTGGCGCATTTACACAATGGAGTTCTACTCAGCAGTAAAGAAAAATGAAATTATGAGATTTGCAGGAAAATGGATGGATCTGGAAAGTATTATACTTAGTGAGGTAACCCAGGCCCAGAAAGCCAAATGTTCTCTCTCATATGTGAATCCTTACAAATAATTGGACTTCTATGTGAGTAGGAATAAAACTCAGTAGTAGAAGCCAGTAAGCTAGAAAGGTGATATGAAGGGAATAGAAAGAAAGGAGAGGGGACTTAATAGGATGGTATTGTGTATATGTAAGTAGAAAAACAGATTATTGGGAGTGAAAAGGCCTAAGTGAAGTCAGGGGAAGAGACTGAGTAAAGGAAAGGTGGAGGGAAGGCTAATCAAAATCTAAGAGGAGCCAGGCGTGGTAGCACACACCTTTAATCCCAGCACTCGGTAGGCAGAGGTAGGAGGATCGCCATGAGTTCAAGGCCACCCTGAGACTACATAGTGAGTTCCAGGTCAGCCTGAGCTAGATTGAGACCCTACCTCAAAAACAAAAATCACCAGTGGAGATACTCAACAGTCAACACTGCAAGCCTTAAATTTGGCCAGTCAGGGGCTGAGGAAATGGCTTAGCAGTTAAGATGTTTGCCTGTGAAGCCTAAGGACCCCAGTTTGATTTCCTAGGACCAATGTAAGCCAGTTTCACAAGGGGACACATGCATCTGGAGTTTGTTTGCAATGGCTAGAAACCCTGGTGCACCCATTCTCTCTTTCTCTCTGCCTCTTCCCTCCCTCCCTCCCTCCCTCCCTCCCTCTCTCTCTCTCTTTCTCTCTCTCTCTCTCTTTTTCAAAATAAATAAATAAAATATTTTTTTAAAAATTGGCCAGCCAGGGCTGGAGAAATGGCTTAGCGGTTAAGCGCTTGCCTGTGAAGCCTAAGGACCCCGGTTCGAGGCTCGGTTCCCCAGGTCCCATGTTAGCCAGATGCACAAGGGGGCGCACGCATCTGGAGTTCGTTTGCAGAGGCTGGAAGCCCTGGTGCGCCCATTCTCTCTCTCTCCCTCTATCTGTCTTTCTCTCTGTGTCTGTCGCTCTCAAATAAATAAAACAATAAAAATTAAAAAAAAAAATTGGCCAGCCAGGCCAAATGAGCCAACTGGTGCAATAGTGGCATGCCTGTTATGGGGGAAACCAATCACTCTCTAACTGGACTGGCGACCCATTCCATAGGTGAGAATATATCATTGATACTGAAAAGCTTCAACTGGGGTAGTCATGAGATGAGCCTTAGGGTTGTAACATCTGCTGGTGTCTGGCTAAATGCATATGCTGTGCTCACCAAACTGCCCAGTAAGCACTTCTCTTAATGTTCATATATTAATGCTACTCTCACTTTTGGCTAGAGAAGATCCTCTCTCTCTCTCTCTCTCACTTTGAGGTAGGGTTTCATTCTAGCTCAGCTCAGGCTGACTTAAAATTTACTATGCACTCTCAAGGTGGCCTCAAACTCATGGTTAGCCTCCTACCTCTGCCTCCTGAGTGCTGCAACTAAAGGAGTACACCACCATGCCTGGCTTCAAGAAGCTTCTCTTTTCAGATGGCAGTTACCTTGGGATGACTCAGAAGGCACCATGGTGCTGAGAAGAAGTAACAGAGGAGTGCTCAGCATTGAAATATCTCTATCACATCTTCCAAGGCTCAGGGTCCATTGCAAAAGAGGTGGCAGGAAGAATGTAAGGGCCAAAGGAAGGGTAGGACTCCTTACAATGTGCTCCCCACAGACACAAAATGGCCTTGATATTCATGACCTCATAGTGCCTGACACTACCTACATTAAGACCATCATAATAGGAGGAAAAGATCAAGACATCAAAATAAAAGAGGGACTGATTGAGAGAGGGAGGGGATATGATGGAGAGTGGAGTTACAAAGGGGAAGGATGGGGGAGGGAAGGAACTACCATAGGTTATTGGCTACAGTTATGGAAGTTGTCAATAAGTTTAATTAATAAAAGTGATATTGGCCGGGCATGGTGTCTCATGCCTTTAATCCCAGCAATGGGGAGGCCTTAGAGGTTAAAGGATAACCATGAGTTCAAGACCACCCTGAGACTACATAGGTCAGCCTGAGCTAGAGTGAGACCCTACCTCGAAAAAAAAAAATAGTGTCATGCTACTATGGCAACTACTTAATCACAACGCTACCACAAGTTTCTTATAAGTTAATTACAAGTTGAAATTCTGTCTTTGAGGCATTTCCTGGAATACTAGGCAGTGTATTAGAAAAGAAATTAGTGCAAATGTGCAAATGAGAGAGAACAAAACAGTTTCCACACATATAAGACATAATATATGATATAAATCTAGGCAACCAAAAACAATTGCTGACATTCTTTTTAGTATTAAATGATACCAACAATTTTGTTTTCTATGTATTCTTCCTTCTCAAGTCTTCAAAGGATGCAATAAATATCTTTTTTTTTTTTTTCTTTTTTGAGGTAGGGTCTCACTCTGTCCCAGGCTAACCTGGAATTAACTATATAGTCTCAAGGTGGCCTCGAACTCAGTGATCCTCCTACCTCTGCCTCCTGAGTGCTGGGATTAAAGGTGTGCACCACCATGCCCGGCTCTTGTCATAAACATCTTAATTTTAATTTTTCAAAATTGCCAGGGATAAGGGTCTTACTATTTTCTTCACAAATCAGAAAATAATGAACTACCACTGTATATTTTAAGTAATAAAGCCAAAGTAAGAGCAGTACTAGCTAATCTCATCTGGGACCTTAATTAGTACTATAGGTTTATTTGTATGAGTTAAAAATAGCCCCACTTGGGAAAGTGGGGGGAGGGAGGGCATTCCCATGGGACATTTTTTATAATCATGGAAGTTGTTAATAAAAAAATTTGAAAAAGAAAAGAAATAGTATCACTCATGAAAAACAATGCCAAAATTATTATGCTAATAAATTATGCTAAAGACCTAGTGAAGAAATACTTTAGCAACTATGACGTAACACGCTAGTTATAGGCATGAGGAACGTTTATATTGGCTCTTTTTGGTGTATACAATAAATGCAAAATCAGAAAGGGATCATGAAAAAATCCAGTTGCACATGCAAGCACCCCAGAGTCTAACCCTCTCCTTTCAGTTCTGATGTCAGGCCACAGCAGTGTAGACGTGTGAAGGCTGCTGTCCTTGTTGCAATGAATGGGAAGAGGCTGACAGTGGCATGGTCGAAACCTTCACCTCTTCTTCCCCTGTTACAAGGATCTCTCCCAGACCTGTGTTGTGCTGTGGCAGGAGATTCAAGTCCAAGAAATTACCATTTGAAGCAGGGTTCGCTGTGTGGTTCCAGTGCATGATGCCTTTGCATGGAAAGGCATCCAAGGATAGCGGGCTTCTTGGCCTGGAAAACTGAATGAATTATAAACTGCTCGGTGCTGCTGAAGTTGAGGGAACCTCTGTGGCAAGACTGAAAAGGTACTATTGCGGGAGTCGGCATTTGTAGGTGCAGCAGGATGTAGGAATCCTGAGCCCGGATCTTTGGGGTTGTAGTGTGTGAAGAGGAGTTCTGAAGAGATGTGGGAGAAAGGGGAGGCTGGCCTTGGACGGACAGTTCCTTCTTGATCAGGTCTGCCAAGGCTTTTTGAGTGACGTCAAAGGGATCAAAACCCAAGTCATCATCTGGTTGTTTAGAAGAACCAAAGCCAAATGCTGCTTGCTAGTCTGTAGAGGATGATACTGGGATGGTTTCTGATGCGAAGAGGCTCTGTGGTTCTGGAGCTGTCGGTCAGTCTCTGGATGTCTGTGGGGAGCTGGGAAAAGGAGGAATCCCACTTCGTATAGGGTTGGGGTGGTGAAAATTGTCTGAGAATAATGACTGTGACTCTGTAACTGCCCCTTCACATGGGGAGCTTGCACTGTGATTGGATGAACTGATGGGAATGACTGGATTGGATTTTGATAAACCAGGTGGTAGTGAGGGTATATCACTATTAGATATCTGCTGGGAATTCTCGCCATTCCCTATACTGAGTGTATCTGAAGGTTTGTCAATGGGGCTTTGCAGGGGTGTCACTTTGTTCTTATTCTTGTCAACTGAACCCATAGAGAGCTGGAGAAAACTAGGGTTTAATTTGTGTAATTCGTGAAGTAGCTTCTGTTCGTATTCTTGGTGTTTGCCCAGCTGCATTTTCTCTTTTGTGAAGCTGGCTGCCTCATCCCCCAATTCATGTAGATACATGCAATCAGGTTTGGGACACTGCATATTCTTTAAGAAGTAGCTGCAGTATTTTGTTGTACCTAGAGATGCCTTCAGTGTTCTGCCATCTACCACCACACTGTTGACACAGTGTATGGCTCTGAGGGCATCTTCTGACCGGATGTAGGTCACATAAGCACTGGCACTTGGACCCTGTGAGCCTGCATATGATGTGCTATTATTGATGACAACTTTATGTATTTTACCAAACTTCCCAAAATATTCCGGTCGTTTTAAAACTTCTGGGTCTGCCAGGCGCTGGGACAATCCTACAACAAAGACGAGATTTTTTTGTACCACACGTACACTAGCCAAATGTTTGCGATTTTCTGAGATTTTCTGTTTTCTTTCATTTTGTTTCTGTTTTTTCTCATTTCTTATCCTCTGCACTTCTTCCTGGGAAAGTGGTTTATAAACTGCTGGGTCTTCCGGGTATGGCTTTCTACACGCAGGACAAAGCCCATTTTCATCAGTGCGAATTCTATGCCAACAAAATCTGCAAATCTGGTAGCCACAGGTGCAAGGGAAAAAGTTGATGTCATCTATCTCCAAGGGTTCCATGCAAAGAGGGCATTCCACGGGGTCTTCCTTTGCATCAGGACTGCGAGACATCTTCACACGTATCAAACAGCAGCAAAAAGCTTGTAGTAATTTAAGGGCGAAGGAAATTCAGCACTGAAAGCTAAAACGTCGAACTCTGAAGAGCCGCCTTTGCCTTTTTGCCTCGCTTTTCCCTCAGCCGAATTTCACACGCCTCAGCATCCTCAGGAGAGACCAATGAACGAGTTGGGGAGGGGGGACAAAAAAAGAAAAAGAAAAAACCACAAACAACTCTTCAGAACTGAACCTGACTGCTTCAATAAGTCCATATAGCTTAGAGGGAGAGAGAGACAGGAGAGAGAGAAAAACTCTCAGCTTTTAGTGTGTTCCACAGCCAGATGGGCCACCATCTTACATTAGGGTTCAGTGTGCACTTTTTTTTGTTGTTTGTTTTGTTGAGGTAGGGTCTCACTATAGCCCAAGCTAACCTGGAATTAACTCTCAGGGTAGCCTTGAACTCATGGCGATCCTCCTACCTCTGCCTCCCAAGCGCTGGGATTAAAGGCGAGTGCTGCCACGCCTGGCTGAGTGTGCAATTTTTAACCAAGGCAGCTCAGCAGCTCACACAGAGAAGCCATGGTGGTACAGAGAATAGAAGGTGTGAAATAGTGAAAAACGCATAGGTTGGAGTCCTGAGCCAGGTGAGTCATCATGGACAAGTCAACATACACCTGTTTCCTCATTACCAGGTATAATTTGAGGGGCTGGGATTACTGGGGAGATGGCTCAATAGTTAAAGGAGATTGCTTGCAAAGTCTGTCAATTTCTCAGCCACCCATGTAAAGCCAAACAAGTATTTGTTTGCAGTGAAAAGAGACCCTGGAACAAAACACTAGGTGTGGGCTGGAGATATGGCTTAGCAGTTAAGGCACTTGCCTGAGAAACCTATGGATTCATGTTAGACTCTCTAGTTCCCATGTAAGCCAGACACAGTGATGCAAGCATGCAAGGTTGCACATGCTCGCAAAGGAGCACACGTGTCTGGAGTTCGAGTTCAGTGGCTGTAGGCCCTGGCACACAAGTTCTCTTTCTCTCTCACTCTTGCTCTCTTACATTAAAAAAAAAAAATGTCTATTGGGCTTGCCTCAAAAAAAAGGAAATTAGAGCCGGGCGTGGTGGTGCACGCCTTTAATCCCAGCACTTGGGAGGCAGAGGTAGGAGGATCGCCGAGAGTTCGAGGCCACCCTGAGACTACATAGTTAATTCCAGGTCAGCCTGGGCTGCTAGAGTGAGACCCTACCTCAAAAAAACAAAAAAAAAAAAAAAAAAAAAAAAAAGGAAATTAGGTGTGATTGATTAGTAAAGATACCCACAACAGAAGGCTGCTATAAGATTAGATAAGAAGGGCTGGAGAGATTGCTTAGCTGTTAAGGTGCTTGTCTTCAAAGCCTAAGGACTCAGGTTTGACTCTCCAGAACCCACATAAGCCAGATGCACAAGGTAATGCATATGTACATGTGCACAAATTGGTACATGTGTCTGCAGTGGCTAGAGGCCCTGGATCCCCCAATTCTCTCTCTCTTTTATAAAACTTTAAAAACTTAAAATTAAAAATAAAAGATTTGATAAGAAAACTTCCAACTTTGGGCTGGGGATGTAGCTCAGTTGGTAGAGTGCTTACCCAGCATACAGCTCTTGTTCAATCCTCAGACTGCATGAACTGGGTGTGATGGTGGCTGTTGCAGTCAGGTTTGCATTGATGGTAGAAATCACCCAAGCAAGAGCAGCTTGTGGAAAAAAAGAGGTTTATTTTGGCTTACAGGCCCGAGGGGGAAACTCCACAATGGTAGGGGACAACGATGGCATGAGCAGAGGGTGGACATCACCCCCTGGCCAACATGAGGTGGTCCATAGCAACAGGAGAGTGGAGAGTGTGCCAAACATTGGTATGGGGAAACTAGCTATAACACCCATAAGCCCACCCCCAACAATGCACTCCCTCCTGGAGGCATTAATTTTCAAATCTCCATCATCTGGGAACCTAGCTTTCAGAACACCTAGGTTTATGGGGGTCACCTGAATCAAACCACCACAGTGGCATATGCCTGTAACCCCAGCACTTGAAAGTGGAGGCAGGAGGGTCAGAAGTTCAAGGTCATCCGTGGCTACACAGCCAGTTCAAGGTTGACCTGAGTTACATGAGAAAAAACAATCTAGAAGAAAAATAGGGCTGGAGGGATAGCTTAGAAGTTAAGGCACTTGCCTGAGAAGCCTAAAGACCCAGGTTCTACTCTCCATATCCCACATTAGCAAGATGCACAAAAGGTGAGACAAGCGTGCAAGGTTGCACATGCCCACTAGGTGGCGCAAGCACTTGGAGTTTGATTTCAGTAGCTGAGGCCCTGGCATGCCCATTCTCTCTCTCTCCAAAAAAGAAAAAAAGAAAAATAACTTGCTTACAGAGTGGTTCTCTTTCTTTCTTACTTTCTCTTTTTGTTTGTTCTTGTTTTTCAAGGTAGGGTCTCACTCTAGCTCAAGCTGTCCTCGAATTTACTAAGTAGTCTCAGGCTGACTTAGAACTCACTGTGATCCTCCTCTGCCTCCCAAGAGCTGGGATTAAAGGCATGTGCCACTCTACCACAGTAGGGACATCCACCTAGACTTTTGCTTGCCCTTTTCATTCGGAATTCAGCTCAAAGTCACTCCTCAAAGAGCCTTCTATTCCGACTAAAGTAGCACCCACTGTCCCCAGTCATTCTCAGACTATTTTGTTTATAGGGTCACCTGAAATTATCTTGGTTGATTCATTTATCTCATGACTTGGTTGTTCATGCTTGAACCACAGACGGAGCTCTGCAAAAATCTGCTGAATAAATTAAGTATATGCATAAATTAACAAGGCAATGGAAGAATTCCGTTCTACTTTCTTAATTTAAGGAGCACACACTAAGGGACTCCATTTCACGCCCCCAAAGGCTGACTAAAGACAGACAACTGCGCATGCGTCAACATCAGGTGGTGGCCATGTTGCTATGGCAGCGTGATTCGGAGCTTTCCGGAAGTGACGCAGGACACTTCCGTTCCCACAGCAGCAACATTTCCGGGTTCGAAGACTAGTGGCGACGTTTTCTAGAGGTACGTTGCAAGTGTTTTTATTGGTTATTTTCGGCTTCAGCCGGCGCGCGTGCGGACCGACCGAGCGGCGGTGCCGTGGGCTCGGTCCTGCGGGAGTCGCGCGGGGGAGCCCGCGGCCTCCGGCTTCGCGGTGGGTACCGCCTCGTCCCGGAACCGAAGCGGGGCTCTCGGGGACGCGGCAGGCCGTGGTCAGTTCCCGGGTCACACAGCCCCCGGCGGTGCGCGAACCCCGGCCCGGCTGGAGCGGGGCCGTGCGGGACCGGAAGTGGGGCAAGCGCGTTTCCGCTCGCCTCCGAGTCCCGCGTCGCAGACCCGCGCTGTGGCCGCGGCCGGGCGGGGGGCCCCGGCGCTGCGGTCTGCCAGGTCCCCGGAGAAGGGCCACGCGAAGGAAGCGACCCGGCCCGCACAGTCCCTGAGATACAGAAACTAGCGGGGAGTGACTTACATTTTAAAAGTTGTTCTGAGCTTTGGAGATGAGAGTAGCGTAAGAGGTGTGTACAAACAGAAAGAGAAACTTGGCTGCAAAGCCCAAGCCCCAGGCTTCCATTACCCTGTTCCCAGTATCCACGTAAAGCCGGATACACAAGGTGGCGACGTGTGTCTGGAGTTCATGTGCTGTGGCTGCAGACCCCAGCGGCCCATTCTGTATATATGTATCTTCCTCTTTCTCTGTCAAATAAAATAAATTTGAAAAAAAACTTTTAGAAAATGAGAAACTGATGTGATGGAGAATAAGATACTTAAAGAGTGAGACCCTTCCTCAATCCCCCCCCCCAAAAAAAATAGGACTCCATGACACTTAGGAGACTGAGGCAGGAGGGTCGTGGGTTGCAGGTCAGCTGGGGCCTCGTAACAAGAGCTTGTATCACTCCCTCCAAAATGAAAGTGGCTGGAAGGTGAGGAAGTGAGTGAAAGTTGTTGCTGTGAAGGCATAACAGGATTCTCCAACACAGAGGCAGGATACTGAGACTTTTTTTTTTTTACCAGGAAGCAGCTTTCTGTTTTTGTTTGTTGTTTTTCTACCGAGGGTCGCACTGTAGCCCAGGCTAACCTGGAATTCACTATGTATTCTCAGGCTGGCCTTGGACTCACAGCAATCCTCCTACCTTGTCTCTTGAGTGCTGGGATTAAAGGCCTGCGCCATCATGCCCTGCCAGGAAGCAAATTTAATTGTGCCGTTGGCACAGGCTCAGTGAGGCCTTGCCTTCTGCACCACCTGTCAGCTACCCCTCCCTTCCCTGGTACATTATTGGACCCTTTATATCTCATACACAGTAACATACTACCAGGTTGCTACATGCACATTCCAAGCTACTGGACACATTCTGGGCTGCAGGGTCACTTACCAGACACACAAGCACATAGCTGCTGTCCCTTTGTTCTGGGAGGGTCCTTACTCCCAAAGTGAGGGGAGGAGATAGCTGATTAGGACTTGAGGGTTTGAGAATGAAGAGACTAAAGGTATTAGAGTGTTTCCTTCAGCCATACTCAGTAGCTGAAGTGTGTACACCACCTAGTATCATTTGGATAAATGCAAAATGAACATACACCAGGCAAAATACTTAATGAAGGGTCAGGAAGATGCACTCTACTGCTCCCAGAACTGACTGTACTCTCAGCTTTTATTTAGATTCAGGCTGTCAAAGCAGTGGGGAGTCAGAGCATAAGACTGATCGATCATGAGTTGTTTGTTTATGTTTATGTTTATCAGGAAATCTTTGGAGAAGCTGTGAGTTTCCCATCTTCAAGAAACTCCACCCAAGGCTTAGCCTTTTTCCAATTAGCTTGATCACCACACTCAAGGACTGTCAGAGAAGGATTAATTCATGCAAAAAAAAAAAAAAAAAAAAAACACAGAAGTTGAAATATTTTGACGAACTGCCTAATTTTTGGATTTTGTTTTTTAAGTCGTAGAATTTATTTTCCCTTAAAATAAAATGTAATATCAAAGCTTTCACATATTCAGGAAAAAAAAATTGAGTGCAGAACCAGTCACTCTGCTAGATGCTGGGGCTCCAGAGGATGTATAAAACAAAATCTGGGGCTGGAGAGATGGCTTAGCGGTTAAGCGCTTGCCTGTGAAGCCTAAGGACCCTGGTTTGAGGCTCGATTCCCCAGGACCCAAGTTAGCCAGACGCACCAGGGGGCGCATGCATCTGGAGTTCGTTTGCAGTGGCTGGAGGCCCTGCCCATTCTCTTTGTGTGTGTGTCTCTCTCTCCCCTCCCCAGCCCCCCCCCCACTGTCGCTGTCAAATAAATAAATAAAAATAAATTTAAAAAAAATCTGCTAGACCCGGAATAGGAGTCACTTTGTAGCAGTCTTGTTATTTGTGGGCTAAAACCTGAGCCTCCCTTGACCCTCTGGGTGGCTGTTGCCAACAGGGTGACATCAGACAGGAAGACTGCAAGCAGAACTCTAGACACCTCCATAGAAGCTGAAGGACCCAGCTTGTGGGTATAAGTTCAGATGTTCTTTTATACCCCTCTCCACAACACAGCTGCGGTTTACGACTAAGGATAGATTAAGTTAAGTGCCTTCTGCGCAGTGGGCCTAGCATTCAGGCCTGAAAGCCCCCTGACCCAGAGTGTGCCAGAATCTATTAGTGAAAACCGCAACTGCATATCAGAATATAGAGGTGCCGAGAAAAGAAATTAAGAGAAGGCCATTTTTGAACCACATGAAGTGTGTTACCTCGTCAGAAGTCTGAACACTTGAACTCAGAAACAGTTCAGAGCAAGGAGAGGAATCTGAAGTGTGTATAAAATTACACATTAGAGCTGGGTGTGGTGGCGCACGCCCTTAATCCCAGCATTTGGGAGGCAGAGGTAGGATCTCCAAGAGTTCAAGGCCACCCAGAGACTACATAGTGAATTCCAGGACAACCTGAGCTAGAGTTAGACCCTACCTCAAAAAACAAAAGCAACAAGAAGAAATTACACATTACTTGACCTTTTTTGGAACGTACATCGCTGCTGCTGTATTTTATTAGGCATCGAGCCCGCTGCATGCCACATGCTAGGCAAGCACTCTACCTCTGAGCTCTATCTTTAGCCCATCTGCTACTATATTTAAATTCCAAGCTGTGTGTGCCTTCTGTGTTAGCATTATTAGAGTCTTCACCACATTTATCCAGATACATTGTGGAGTTGGCACTCTTTACAGGGCACTAGCAAGGTTCATCTACCTTCCTTGGCAAAGAGCCCATCTCCTGGCATGCAGTTTGGCGTGAGGTGCATAGATGCAACACTCCTTCATGATGAAGCCCGTGGCAGAGCCTATACATTAATGGAGGCTTGGGATGTGGCTTCTGGGTGGTGGAGACGGGGCAAGGCAACCAAACTGCCTGCCTTTGGGAAGTTTACCTTCTTATCAAAAGAGACAGTAGATTACTGATGAGCTAATTGCTAATTTTTTTATGTACACATTTGTGTGTATATGAGTTTGTCAGAGTCTCTCATATCTGCCACACAGATGCCATCTAGCTTTACATCAGTGGGTTGGGAATTGAAATCAAGCAGCGGGCTTTGCAAACAAGTACCTTTAACCACTAAGCTATCTTCCCCAACCTCATTTTTTTTTTTTTTTTTTTTTTGAGGCAGGCTCTCACTAGAGCCAAGGCTGACCTAGAACTCACACTATAGCTCAGAATGAACTGGAGTTCACTGTGATTCTTCTACCTCAGCCTTCCAAATACTCAGATTAAAGATGTAAACTACCACACCCAGCATAATTGTTAATTTTTAAACTATAGTTGAACTAAGTGCTACAAAAGAAAAGCAGGATTTGCTGTAAAAGCACATGGTTTGGGGAGTGGGCCTACCACATGGTACATGCCTGTAATCCCAGTACTTAGAAAGCTGAGGCAAGAGAATTGCTGTGCGTTCTAGGCAGCAAAAGTCATTCCAGAGGAGAACCAGGGAAGGAGTAGGATGTTTGAAGAACCAGAGCAAAGCACGTATGACTGGAGCTGAGGCTTGTTGGGGGAAGGTACATGGACACCAGAGAGCAAGGGACTGTTCTTGTGAACTTTGTTTCTGGCAATGGGACTAGGCATAGTGAATTGCAGTAAACTTGTGTGCATTATTTTGTTTTCATTTATTTATTTGAAAGAGGCAGATAGAGAGAATGGGTGCCTCTGGATACTGTGGCACTGCAGGTAAACCCCAGATGCATGCACCATCTTGTGCATCTGACTTATATGGGTCCTGGGGAATCAAATCTAGGTCACTTATGGCTTTGCAGGCAAGCACTTTAACTGCGAAGCCATCTCTCTAGCCCCTGTATGCATTTTGAATGTTGTAAAATTTATATTCACAAACTCCAAGTTTGTCATTTGTCATGCAGCTTCATTCTCCTGTGATTTTTTCCCCTGAAGATAATGTTTAGAATGAAGAAATAAACCACTGCTGTCAATTTGTCCTAAAGGATAGAATGGACCGAAAATCAAGCAAATTTGAAACCCACACCGCAGCTCTTAACAAAAAAAAGAAACGGTCTTGTACACGTAAGGAAGAAGCCTGCAAACATGCCCATGAACATGTCAGAGCCTCCTGTCTGGCGAGCGACGCCCCTCAAGCAACTAAGCAGGAGAAGAGGAGAAAGCGTTTCCAGCACTTCACTTCCTCTCACACCTTCGATGGAACTGAGAAAGCCACTTCTACTCACAAAAAGAATAAAAACCGGAGAGACAGTGTTAATGTGTGGGGGGTAGATGAGCACACAAGTGTCGTGCACGTCCTTGTGAATAAAGAAAACATTGAGAACCTGCCAAAGAATTTTAGAAAGAATGTGGATGTGGTTTATGTGGATATGAGGCAGGAGCAAAAGGCAGCCAGAGCAGAGGAGCTGCCTGCCGACACTGAGTCCTGTAAACAAGTCCCCGAGTCCCATAAACATGTCTCACAAGAACTGCACAGTAAAATTAGGGACAGAAGGAGTAAAAAGCATCGGAGGAAAGTTGCATCCTGGGATGCCGCACAGGAGAGCCAGCACGGGAGCATTGCCCCGTCACAGTTACACGTGCAGAAACCCTCGCCTTCCGTGGAGGTAGAAGACAAAGTCCCAGAATCACCAGCGTCTGCAGGTAAACACAAATCTAAGAAAAAAAAGAAAAAAGTGTCCAGGAACCAAGAATTAGAGGCCACACCTGAGAGTCTTGATGACACAGACCCTGGAAAGGTTAGGACTGGAGGAGAAGACCATGAGGTACTTAACAGGGCCGAGGGATCCAGTATTATAAAGAAAAAGTCTAAGAAGAGGAAGCGTGCATCTGTCAGAACCACCACCCCTGGTGATGACATTTCAGTGCCTGATAATGCTGTAGAGAGTGCACCCTCTCATACACCCCAAGACCATGATATCTCGGTGGAAGAAGTGTGTCCCAGGCCAAAGAAGGTGAAGACCCAGCACTGTTTGGGAGAGAAGACTACGGAAGAGATGCAGAGGTAATGTGGGAATAGATAAAATGCATTTGTGTGTGTGGATTCTGCCCAGGCCTCTGCTCAGCACATACCTGTTAGATGGCAGAATCATAAAAAGACAGCTATTCACACATGCAGAATGATGAGTATGTTTAATTGAGCCAGCTTGGTAGATAGCAAAACAGATTCTCACCAAGAACTACACCAGCCTACTAATTCAATGAGTAAGTTTAAAAGCCCATTTTAGATCCTCCCAGAGTACCTTAGTTTGCCTATATGTGTATATAAAAAAAATAAGGATTAGATATATTATACTTAGAATTCTGCAGAGCAACAAAAACCTTGAGTTAATAGTCTCAGAAGGAGTTTAGATACCATTTAAATAAATGTGATTGACAAGCTAGAGAGATGGCTCAGCAGTTAAAGGCACTTGCTTGCAAAGCCTGACAGCCCGTTCTATTCCCAGGTACCCACACAAAGCCAGATGCACATAGTGATGCGTGCATCTGGAGTTCATTTGCAGTGGCAAGAGGCCCTGGTGTGCCCAATCTACCTCCCCCTCATCTCTGTGCTTGCAAATAAATATTGAAAAATAATTATGGTTCTGGAGAGATGGCTTAGCAGTTAAGACGCTTGCCAGCAAAGCGTGAGGACCCATGTTCAACTCCTCGGATTCCATGTAAGCCAGACACACAAGGTGACACATGTGCAAGGTCGTGCACGTGCACAAGTTGGCACACGTGTCTGGAGTTTGATTGCAGTGGCTGGAAGTTCTAGTGTGCCAGTTTCTCTCGTAAAAATATATATGAAATATTTACACTGTATGATTAATTAATACAAGGATTTTTTTCTTCCGCTTTATCCCATACCTTCTAGAACTTAAGACAGATTGTCAACCCCCCCCATTTTTACTTAGTGACTTTTTAGATTTGGCACATGTGCAGAGTATGTGTTATGTGTGTGGCATCTGCACATATGTGCAGATACATGTACCCCATGTACATATAGAAGTTAGAGGAGACAGGCTAGTGTCCTCTATTGCTCATCTGTATATTTCCCTGAGCTGGAGTCTCTCCCTCAACCAGAACAGCCATTTTTGGTCAGCAAGTCCCAGTGATTCTCTAGTCTCCACTCCCTTCAAGCCTGGGATTACAGATACTCGTAGCCAAATCTAGCTTTGTTTTGTTTTGTTCTGTTTGTTTTCTGAAGTAGGGTCTCACTATAGCCCATGCTGACCTGGGACTCATTTTGTAACCCCAGGCTGGCCTTGAACTCAGTGCTCTACCATGCTCAGCACCATATTCAGCTTTTTACATGTGTACTAGGAAATAGAGCTCTGGCAGTCTCAGGCCCTCATGCTTAAATGGCACACTCCCACCCACTGAGCAATCTTCCCAGCTCCTCAGTGACTGACTTAACATTGCTGACTTAACAACAGTTTTCATATGTAAGTTAAATGGAGGGGCCACATCAGGTGGCATTGATAACTGTGGGCCCCTGTGCTGTCTTATTGAGGATTTTTTTGTTTGTTTGAGGTGTAGTCTCACTCTAGTTCAGGCTGACCTGGAATTCACTATGTATTCTTGGGCTGGCCTCACACTCACAGCAATCCTCCTACCTCTGCCTCCCGAGTGCTGGGATTAAAGGCGTGCGCCACTATGCCTGGCTTATTGAGGAAATTTTAAGAACACTAATCATGAATTCAGGAATATGCTAGGTCTGTGGATATAAGGAAGCCATTAACCCTTGCTTAGACAAATGGAGAGGATGCTCTTATTTGCCAGTCTGAGAGGATCACTCTCTACAGACTTAGACCATATTTGCAGAGAATTGGGGGAGGAACTGGGATAGACATAGCAAGCAAAACAAAGGGAAAAAATGAGCCCTTAACAAAAACAAGCATAGCTGTTGATCCTGAGTCCTGGTTTCACCAGCTAGTAGCTGTTAGATTCTAAAACAGCTTGCTGGAAAGGCTGGGCAGCAGGGTGTGATTCTTGCTGGGGATAAAAGAGGACTTACTTACTAGAAGAAAGATGAGAAATAATAGTATAAACAAATAGTAACGGGTAGAAATTAGTCTTAGGGCTTCATGTTGCCTTCCAGTTCACCTCAGACATATGTCCATTTAATGTGAATCAGGTTGCATCAAAGAGTTTGGAAGTCATGGACTGTAACAGCCCCAAAGTTCCATGTAGCTTCAACTCTGCCATAGACAAGCAAGAGTCATTCAGGAAGAGATTAAAAGCAACTAGGTCAGGAGAGTTTATATTAACCCAGTTTTCCCCTCAGGTTAGAACCTACAAATGAAGAAGGAAGCAATTTGGAATCAGCTAGAGATTCTGCAGCAAGATACTTATCTGAAGATGGGAGAGATTCGGATGAGTCCGATGTAGATTTGGGCACAGCAGTGAGGCAGCTGCAAGAGTTTATCCCTGACATCAAGGAAAGGGCACCCACCACAATTAAGCGAATGTATCGGGATGACCTGGGGCGGTTCAAAGAATTTAAAGCACAAGGTGAGCTTGGGGTACCCCCGTAGTTGTTGAACTTTTCCCCCTGCATGCGGAGCAGGCACCAGGCTTTCAGGGTGAGGGATTTGGATCAATGGATGCAGAAGTCTCCTGTAGCTCCTTTGAGCTTTCTCTCCTTCTGGAATTGTTGTCCACCCTAAGAAATTAGCAAAACAAAGTGCCTACTAGCCTCCTGCCCCGCTTCTTGTAGAGGAAGAATATGGGTAAAGGTACCAGATAATCCCAAACTGGACAAGAGGGGGATCATTGCTTCAGATGGGACACAGAAGGGAAGTGAGAAGGAAGCTCCTCAGGTCAGCCATCAGCAGCTACCATGAGGCACAGTTCTTTCTCCAACATGCTAACTCGAGGGTTGTCCTGGGAGTGATCTCATGGTCTTGCTCCTTGATTTCACTGTGTTACAAGAACCTCCCAGAGGGCTGGGGAAATAGCTTACTAAAAAAAATTTAAGACTAAAAATTATATTTTTAGAATAAAACTAAACCCAGAAAAATAAGCTGTGATTCATGTCCATACCCACAAAAGAAAGAGAAAAAGGAAATGTATGATGGGGGCTCCACAGCATGGAGGCAGGGGTTTTTAAACTTTTCTCCCACTATTGTCTGTATTTTTAATACAGACTCCCTTTTACATTTTAATGTTACTATCTTAAACAGATTGGTGAAGAAAGCAAGGTCACTGAGGAGCATTTTCTGGGAGGACTCTGTGAGAAGAAGTGTGACTTGGGCTAGAGTCAAGGAAAGATGTAATTCTCAATGATCTAGGAAGCTAATCAATGCCAAGGGCACTAGCAGGCTGTTCCCAGCAGGCAGGCACTTGTCAGCCCTGGCACTCTGAATGTGGTAGGTTTGCTTTTCTTCATCATCAGCAATACATGCTTTCTTTCCTCCTTCTCCTCTTCCCCCCAACCCTAGGTGTTGCTATTAGATTTGGCAAGTTTTCTGTCAAGGAAAATAAGCAGATAGAGAAAAATGTGCAAGAATTCCTGTCCTTGACAGGGATTGAGAACGCAGACAAGCTGCTTTACACAGACAGATACCCCGAGGAAAAGTCTGTGATCACCAACTTAAAACGAAAACACGCATTCAGAATACACATTGGTAAGTGTCCCATAGTTTACTATCTACAACCTTCCAACCTTAACTGCAATTATTCATGTGAGTGTTTAACTCAAGGCCTGACTCATCTCCTGCCTGCAGTGCCTGGTAACTGCATTGTGGTTAATAGTGCCCTTATCACTAACCTAAACTTCAGCAGACCTGTATGTGCCCATCTCTCCCGAGGGCAATGCTCGTACAAGTTTCACCTTGCCTGCCTTACAGTAATGGTGGCTGGTTTCTCATCGTGTCAGTCATCCCTGCTCCGGTATGTTGTGCACAATGGACACCTTCTGTGTACCAAGTCCTCCCTAGAGTCTGAAGTGCATTGAGCCATATACCTGCTCTGGGGTGCTACTGGACCCTTGTGGAAGAAAACCTCTCTAATTTAAAGAGGGTAATTTCAGGGTTGGGCATTTATGGCACTGGGTTTGGGCCCCAGCACTGAAGAAAAAAGAGGGGGGGTGGGACAGTTTCACAGATGTTTTCTGGAACAAAGGGAGCAGGGCAGTAAACTTGGGGAAGGAAGGTGGGAAAAGCATAGTTCGAGGAGATTTTGTTCACTTTATGGAGAATATCGGCGCACACGGCACACCTTAGTGCTTCTTTCCTCTTACCTCAGGTGACGTTAACATTGCTCTGCATGGTGAGGGTCTTTACCACTTACTGAGTAGATAGGATGTCAGAGCCCAGAGGTCCAAGCACTCCAGCTATACCGCTACCCATGGCACTGCTGATCATACACCTCTGACTAACTGTCTTCTCTCTGCAGGGAAAGGTATTGCCCGGCCCTGGAAGCTTGTGTATTATCGGGCGAAGAAGATATTTGATGTGAATAATTACAAAGGCAGGTAAGAAAAGGCTTATCTATTGAGCCAGAACTTGTCTATAGTCTTCACTGACATTTATAAAACAAAATTTCTCCAGGAATGGTGGCAGGCACCTTTAATCCCAGCACTCGGGAGGCAGAGATAGGTGGATCGCTGTGAGTTTGAGGCCACCCTACGACTTCATAGTGAATTCCAGGTCAGCCTGAGCTAGAATGAAACTACCTCCAAAAAAAAAAAAGGAAAAAGGGAAAAAATTGCCACAGCAATAGATAGAATTACAGGCATGCAGATGTTTGCATTGAAACCAATTGTGGGGATCGTGGATTAGTTAGGTATATGTCTTCAAGTCATTTCCATTTCTACCACTTTAATAAAGCTTATATATACAAAACTCCTCCCCGTTTTGTTTGTTTGTTCAAAGTAGGGTCTCACTCTAGCCCAGGCTGACCTGGATTCACTCTGTGGTTTCAGGGTGGCCTTGAACTCATGATAATCCTCCTATTTCTCCTTTTAAGTACTGGGATTAAAGTCATGTGTCACCACACCTGGCTTTTAAATTTTTTTTTTTTTTTGAGGTAGGGTCTCACTCTAGCCCAGGCTGACCTGGAATTCACTGTGTAGTCTCAGGGTAGCCTTGAACTCAAGATGATCCCCCACCTCTGCCTCTCAAGTTTTAGGATTAAAGGTGTAAGCTATAAGCCGGGCGTGGTGGCGCACGCCTTTAATCCCAGCACTCGGGAGGCAGAGGTAGGTGGATTGCTGTGAGTTCGAGGCCACCCTGAGACTCCATAGTGAATTCCAGGTCAGCCTGGGCCAGAAGTGAGATCCTACTTCAAAAAACCAAAAGCAGAATAAAAATAAAGGTGTGAGCCATGGGCTGGAGAGATGGCTTAGCATAAGCGCTTGCCTGTGAAGCCTATGGACCCCAGTTCGAGGCTCCATTCCCCAGGACCCACGTTAGCCAGATGCACAAGGGGGCGCACGCGTCTGGAGTTCGTTTGCAGTGGCTAAAGGCCCTGGCGTGCCCATTCTTTCTCTCTCTGTCACTCTCAAATAAATAAATAAATAAACAAAAAATATTAAAAATAAAGGTGTGAACCACCACACCTGGCTCATTCCCAACTGTATGTGAGATCTAGAGATTTGAACTCTGTCTTGGGTTCTCATGCTTACACAGAAAGTACATCTCCAGCCCCAACAGTTTATTATATTTAAAAAATATTTTTGGGCTGGAGAGATGCCTTAGTGGTTAAGGCGTTTACCTGCAAAGCCAAAGGACCTTGGTTCAATTCCCCAGGACCCACGTAAGCCAGATAGATGCACAAGGTGGCGCATGCGTCTAGCGTTCATTTGCAGTGGCTGGAGGCCCTGGTGTGCTCATTCTCTCCCTCTCTCTCTCTCTTTCTCTCTCTCTCAAATAAATAGGTGAAAAATAAATAAAATATAAAAAATATTTTTATTTACTTGCCAGCAGAAAGAGAATCAGTGCTCCAGTATCTCTTGGAACTGCAAATGAGCTCCATATGCTTGCAACACTTTGTGGGTCTGGTTTTATGATGTTACTGGGGAATCAAGAAAGTGTTGGACTGGAGAGATGGTTTAGCGGTTAAGGCACTTGCCTGCAGAGCAAAAGACCCAGGCTCGATTCCTAGGATACACATAAGCCAGATGCACAAGGGGGCGCACGCATCTGGAGTTCATTGGCAGTGGCTGGAAGCCTTGGCACACCCATTCTCATTCTCTCTTTCTCTCTTACTTTCCCTCCCTCCTTCTCCCTGCCTATCTCTCATTCTCAAATACATTTTAAAAATATATATTTCTAAAAAATAAAGTCGTCAGGTGTGGTGGTTCACACCCTTAATCCCAGCACTTCGGAGGCAGAGATAGAGCTGAGACTACATAGTGAATTCCAGGTCAGCCTGGGCTAGAGTGAGACCCTACCTCGAAAAACAAAACAAAAAATAAAAAAAAAACCACAATAAATAAATAAAATAAAAAAGAAAGTCAACACTACTGCCAAGCCCTCAAACCAGTTATTGGCTCCTTAACTTACTCTCACTCTGGAAGGCAGACTTTGGAAACTTAGCAGTGTTAGCTGACTTTTGCTTAGCTCCATGATTGTCAATAAGATGGATGCATTGCCCAAGTATCCACATGGGAATGAACTTGTTTTTCCCAAAATATTTGCAAAAAGAAATCAACATTGAGAGAGGCAGGCTTGGACATGGAGACTGAGACCTGCCCTGTCCTTTCACACAAAGCTGAGTGATGGACAAAAATGAATAGAACCTTAAAATACTTCCTAAAGAGGACTTTTCAAAGGAGACTTAAAAGAGTGCTTTCATGGCTGGGGAGATGGCTTAGCAGATAACACACTTGCCTGCAAAGCCTAATGACTGGGGTTTGATTTCCCAGTACCCATGTTAAAGCCAGATGCACAAAGAGGCACATGCATCTGGAGTTCATTTGCAGCAGCTAGAGGCCCTGGTGTGCCCATTCTGTTTCCCTCTCTCTCTCTCTCTCTCTCTCTCTCTCTCTCTCTCTCTCTGTCTCTCTCCCTCATTGTAAATAAACAAGTAAAATATTTTTTTTTTAAATGCTGTGCTAGAGAGATGGCTTAGTGGTTAAGGTGCTTGCCTGGGAAGCCTAAGGACTCACGTTTGACTCTCCAGGTTGCACATAAGCCAGGCATTGTGGATTCTCTTAGTAATTACATAAATCACCCATTTCCCCACCCCCATCCCATATTAAGGTTAAGGAATCTTTTTCTTGTATTTTAATTTTTTTCCTCTTTTTTTAAAATTTTTTTTGTTGTTCATTATTTATTTATTTATTTGAGAGCGGCAGACATAGAGGGAGAGAGAGAGAATGGGCGCGCCAGGGCTTCCAGCCACTGCAAACGAACTCCAGACGCGTGCACCCCCTTGTGCATCTGGCTAACGTGGGACCTGGGGAACCGAGCCTTGAACCGGTGTCCTTAGGCTTCACAGGCAAGCGCTTAATCGCTAAGCCATCTTTCCAGCCCTTTCCTCTTTTTTTTATTGACAACTTCCATAATTGTAAACAATATCCCATGGTAATGCCCTCCCTCCCCCCACTTTCCCCTTTGAAACTCCACTCTCATATCTCTTCCCTCTCTCAATCAGTCTCTCTTTTATTTTACTGTCATGATCTTTTCTTCCTATTATGAGGGTCTTGTGTAGGTAGTATCAGGCACTGTGAGGTCATGGATATCCAGCCCGTTTGTGTCTGGAGGAGCACATTGTAAGGAGTCCTACCCTTCCTTTGGCTCTTACATTCTTTCCACACCTCTTCCGCAATGGACTCTGATCCATGGTAGTTGTGATTGAGATATTTCAGTGCTGAACACTCCTCAGATTTAGGAATCTTAAAGACATTATAAGAATTACCTTTTTTAGCCGGGCATGGTAGCACACGCCTTTAATCCCAGCACTCGGGAGGCAGAGGTAGGAGGATTATCATGAGTTCAAGGCTACGCTGAGATGACAGAGTTAATTCCAGGTCAGCCTTGCCCAGAGTGAGACCCTACCTCGAAAAACAACAACAAAAAAATTACCTTTTCTTCACTAAAATATTTACAGTATTTTTAGTATTTCCTAGTTTTATATTGCCTTATTGAATTTTTAATATATATCTTATTTATTTGAGAGAGAGAATGGGCACACCAGGGCCTCCAGCCACTGCAAACTCCATATGCATGTGCCCCCTTCTGCATCTGGCTTACGTGGGTCCTGGCGAGTCAAACCAGGATCTTTTGGCTTTGTAGACAAACACCTTAACCACTAAGCCATCTCTCTAGCCCCTGTTGTTGTTATTTTAATAGGATTAATGCCTTTTTAGTTCCTTAAGCAGGTGCATGTTTATGCCAGGCCACTTGTTGCATGTCCACTGAATGTCTGTTGTCTGTCAGATATTATGGATGTCAGAGAATACAAAAAAGGCCCCTGCCTCATAGGACTCCCCTCCCAGAACTGTGTCATCACCTGAGTTATTGCCATGTACTACAAGAGTGAAAGACAGTGGATTGGAAAGGCTGATGAACAGGAAGAATATAAATGGGTTCAGTACTCTTGATACTAATGACACTTGAAAGGGTAGTATTTTTCAGCAGGTAGTGCTATGGATGGAACTCAAGGCCTTGTGCATGCTAGGCAAATGCTGGACCAATGATTCACATCTCCAGGCTCAAAGGAAATACATTCTTTCCAGGCATGATGGTACAAGCCTTTAATCCCCACATTCAGGTGGCTGAGGTAGGAGGATCACTATGTATCCGAGCCCAGCTTGGGCAACAGACTTAGTTCCAGGTCAGCCTGGACTAGAGACCCTACCTCAAATTAAGGAAAAGAAAAAAAGACTGGAGAGATGGCTCAGCAGTAAGACACTTGACTGTAAAGCCTAAGGACTCAGGTTCAATTCCCCAGTACCTAGGTAAGCGAGATACACATGGTGACACATGCTTCTGGAATTCCTTTGCAGTGACTAGAGGACCTGGCATGCCCATTCTCTCTTACTTACTCACTTCCTCCCTCCCTCTGTCAAATAAATAAAATACGTTTGTTTGTTTTGTTTGTTTTGTTTTTCAAGGTAGGGTCTCACTCTAGCCCAGGCTGACCTGGAATTCACTATAGAGTCTCAGGGTGGCCTCAAACTCAGAGCAATCCTCCTGCCTCTGCCTCCCAAGTGCTGGGATTAAAGGTGTGTGCCACCACGCCCAGCATAAAATACTTTTAAAAAGAGAAAACCAAAAGGAGAGGAGAGTCAGGCATGGTGGCACACACCTTTAATCCCAGCACTTGGGAGGCAGAGATACAATCGCTGTGAGTTTGAGACAGCCTGGGACTACAGAGTGGGTTCCAGGTCTGCTTCGGCTAGAGTGAGACCCTAGCTCAAAAACAAGAAAAAGAAAGGAAAGTACATATTTAACATTCATTTGATTAGTAGTGAATGAAATGGAGTCTTCCTGTACCTATCCTGGAGTGGCTTACACCTCCCTTCAGTTGACAGTAGTGGACTAGAGGAAGCAATGTAAACAAGGGTGTCTGTAAATGCTGATTGCCAGCTGTGACCTTTGAAAAAGGAGAGACACATCAGGAGGTGCCTAGCCAAGTGGCCAGGGCAGCCCTTCCTCTGGCACCATTGCAATGGTGGGTGGAAAGGGACCATGTTCACGCTGGCACAGAGGCTGTGAGGTGGAAATTGGCTTGCCAGGCCTCTGGCCCTGGCTGTAGTGATTGATTCGTAGGGTGGCTGCCATTGAGATGTAGAGTGACGGACACTCCAGACATTAGTAGGACTGGAAGGGGTTTTCTGACATGCTGTATTCAGTTCTTTCCATGACTCTAGTGTGCTGCCACAAAAATACCATTTCCAATCTTATAGTTCATTAAACTTGGAAAACATTTTTCTTCTTTTAGGTACAGTGAAGGAGATACTGAGAAATTGAAGACATACCAGTCCCTCCATGGCAATGACTGGAAAAAGATTGGGGCAATGGTTGCCCGAAGCAGCCTCTCAGTTGCCCTGAAGTTTTCCCAGATTGGCAGTCGTAAGTTACCCATGTGACAAAATAAGCTTAACAGGCCATTCTGCCCCTGTCTGAGTCAGTACACAGAGGCCTGGTCTCAGAACACCCTTGTTTCTAAGCAGTTCTCTGCTTGTTCATTTCACTTCTCCCTATGCCATCAGTGAAACCATGCAGCCCTTTCATTAGCTAGATCTACTGACTATACCTCAGTTTTGCAACTTGCAGTTTGAATACTGCCAGATGGTTATTCTGGTTCCCCAGAAAGCTTGCCAGGAGATTAGCCTGGGCATGGGTCACATAACCACAGTGTCAGAGTGCCTGTGGGAAAAAATGTACAGTCATTTGGTCCCCCAAACACCATTTGTGACAGATCCCTTTCTCCTTCCATAAAGATTTTTGGTTGCACGTGCCTGTAATCCTAGCACTGGGGAGGCAGAGGCAGGAGTTTGGCAAGTTTAAGGCCAGCCTGAGCACATATTGGGACTCCTTCTCATTAAAGAAAACAAGCCTTGGGGATATAGTTCAGTTGTAGAGTATGTCCATGGCTCTGGATTTGATTCCCCAGCACCACACACACAAAAAGGCTAGGCATGATGGCACATGCCTTTAGTCCCAGCACATGAGAGGCAGAGGTAGGAGAATCATGAGGCCACCCTGAGACTGCATAGTGAGTTCCAGGTCAGCCCTGGACTAGAGCAAGACCCTACCTGGAAAAAATTCTCTAAATGGTACGATGGTACGCACCCATAATCACAGCACAAAAGAGACCAAGGCAGAAGGAATGAAAGTTTGAAGCCAGCTTGAGCTACATAGTGAGACCCTGTCTCAAATTTAAAAAGTGAATTTTAGGGCCGGAGGGATGGCTTAGCAGTTAAAGCGTTTGCCTGCAAAGCCAAAGGACCTCGGTTTGATTCCCCAGGACCCATGTTAGCCAGATGCACAAGGGGGCACACACGTCTGGAGTTCATTTGCAGTAGCTGGAGGCCCTGGCACACCCATTTTAAGTTTTAAAAAGTGAATTTTAAGTACCTCTGTTCTTGGAAATCTCTTGATTTTATTTATTTGTTTATATATTTGAGAGGAGAGAGAGAATGGGTACGCCAGGGCCTCCAGCCACTGCAAACAAACTCCAGATTCATATGCCCCCTTGTGCACCTGGCTTACATGGGTCCTGGGGAATCAAACCTGGGTCCTTAGGCTTCACAGGCAAATGCCTTAACCCTTAAGCCATCTTAAAGCCCATCTCTTGACTTTTGAATATTCATGCAAATTGTTACTGGGGAAGACAGTAACAGTGGACCAAATCAAAGTTCCATGTCGGGGCTGGGGAGATGGCTCAGCAGTTAAAGGCACTTACTTGTAAAGTTGCATGCATGCTATATTAGCTTGAGGACTCTACCCATATTTATCCTGACTCCATGTCTCCAGGTGAAGGTCTCCGTAGATGCTGTAGACAACTGGCCTTAGGAATGCTCAAGTCTTCATTGTCATATGCTGAGCTGTTACGTTAGGACCTCTCAAGAGGGAGACAAGTATGTTTGGGAAGCTGACAGTGTACCTAAGACACTGTTTTCAGGAACAAGAAGTGAAGTTCAAAAAGCGTAGCTTAGCTGGGCATGGTGAAGCACATCTTTAATCCCAGCACTCGGGAGGCATAGTAGGAGTTTAAGGCCACCCTGAGACTACATGGTGAAATCCAGGTCAACCTGAGCCAGAGTGAGACCCTACCTCAAAAACAGCAACAACAGAAAAGCATAGCTTTCAGAAAGGACTTTCTGCACCCCATGTTGTGTTGGATATAGAGCATAGAGCTTTGTACAGGATAAGTACTCTCCCACCAAACTACACTCCTTGGACTTACTATTTAATAATTTTTGGCTTTGCTTCTTAAAAAGAGTCTATGGCAGATTAAATAATTTCATTTCTGTTTGTATGTGATCATCCTTTTTTTTTATTTATTTACTTTTTTATTGTAGAGAGAGAGACAGGCCTTAGCTACTGCAATCAAACTCCAGATGCCCACCTAGTGGGCATGTGTGACCTTGCACTTGCCTCACCTTTGTGCGTCTGGCGAATGTGGGATCCAGAAAGTAGAACGTGTGTCCCTAGGTTTCACAGGCAAGGGCCTTAACCATTAAGCCATCTCTCTCCAGCTCCCCCCCCCCCTTTTTTTATTTTGCATGTGACTAATTTTAATCGTTTTAGGTGTGTGTGATTGAGATGTTACCCACTGCTTTCTGAAAAGTGCCTGCTTGATCATCATGTGTTTTAATGACATGTTTGAAAGCAAACGTGATTGATAAAACTCCATGGTCATCTTTGTATGTTTGCAGAAATAAACCATGGTGCTTGGAGTAAGGTGGAAACCCAGAAACTAATCAAGGCTGTAGAAGAAGTAATTCTGAAGAAAATGTCTCCCCAGGAGTTGAAAGAATTGGATTCCAAGCTGCAAGAGCATCCTGAAAGTCGCCAGTCAGTTGTCCGGGAGAAATTGTACAAGGGCATATCATGGGTTGAAGTGGAAGCCAAAGTGGAGACCAGAAACTGGATGCAGTGCAAAAGTAAGTGGTAAGTTTTAAGGTTCTTACATTGATTTTAATGGACTCCATCTGTCCCCTCCCACCTACCTCTTTTTGTCGCAGCTGTTGAGAGTGGGTGGACAGATGTGGTTGCTAAGACTATCTGCACAGCTACTGTGTAGAGCATGAAGCATCAAGAACGTCCTGGTCCACTGCTCCAGCTGCTTTCCCACATCAGGCTCTGATTAAATCAGCACTCACCTTGTCCTGATTTGAAGATACATGGGCAGGTCGCAGGTGTGGGGAGTCTTCTGTGCTTCCTCATAGAGAACTTGAAGCCATGCATGGTATGCAGGCCTTTCATCACAACATGGGAAGCTGAGGCAGAAGGATTACAAGTTTGGGGCTAGCTTGGGCTATAGAGTAAGAGCCTGCCTCAAAACAAGCAAACAAAAGAACTTGGACATTTTGAATCTTAAAATTTCTGATTTCATAACTCTCCTCTTTTTGGATCCTTAGTAAAACATGGTAGTTACCTGTTTGTGGCATTTAAAAAATGACAGGAGGGGCCAGGTGTGGTGGCGCATGCCTTTAATCCCAGCACTAGGGAGGCAGAGGTAGGAGGATCACTGTGAGTTCCAGGCCACCCTGAGACTACATAATGAATTCCAGGTCAGCCTGGGCTAGAGACCCTACCTTAAAAAATTTTTTTAAAAATTTTAAAGCCTGGAGGGATGGCTAGCAGTCAAGGCGTTTGCCTGCAAAGCCAAAGGAGCAGGTTCAACTCCCCAGGACCCACGTAAGCCAGATGCATAAGGCTGCGCACACATCTGAAATTTGTTTTCAGTGGCTGTAGGACCTGGCTTGCCCATTCTCTCTCTCTCCCTCCCTCCCTCCCTCCCTCCCTCCCTCCCTCCCTCTCTCTCTCTCCCCCTCTCTCCCCCCTCCCTCCCTCCCTCCCTCTTTCTCGGTCAAATAAATAAATAATAAAATATTTTTTTTAAATGACAGGAGGGCTGGAGAGATGGCTTAGCAGTTAAGGCACTTGCCTGCCAAGCGTAAGGACCCACATTTGACTCTTTAAATCCCATATAAGCCAACACACAAGGTAATGCAAGTGCACAAGGTCACACATGCATGCACACAAGGTGGCGCACATGACTGGAGTTTGATTACAGTGGCTGGAAGACCTGGCTCTTTCTTGCTCTCTCACATTCAAAAAAAAAAAAGGCCAGCTGGATATGGTGGTACACACCTTTCATCTCAGCACTTGGGAGGCAGAGATAGAAGGATCACTGTAAATTCAAGGCCACTTGAGACTACATAGTGAATGTCAGCTTGGACTAGAGTGAGAATGACAGGAAGCCAGGGAGGTGGATCAGTGGATAAAACATTTGCCATGCAAATGTGAGGACTAGAGTTCAATTTCCAGCACCCATGTAAATGCCAGCTGTAATCCCAGGGAAAATGGCCAGTGTATTATTTATTTTCTTGGACCACAAGCAGTTTAAGGAAGGAACAGATTTATTTTTGGCTTACAGTCTCGAGAGGAAGTCCATTGTGGTAGGAACAGGAAGCCAGTAGCACTTCCTCACATCAGCAAGGAGAAAGAGAAAGATGAATGTTGCATGTTCAATTCACTTTCCCCTCTGAATACAGTATAGATGGTGTCACACACAGGGTGAGTCCTCAACTAATCTAATCTAGAAAATCTTTCATAGACATCAGAGGTTTGTTTCCATGGTGATTCTAAATACTGTCAAGTTGACAGCCAGAGATTAATTGTCACAGCTATTGACTAGGCAAAAGTGGTGAGTTCCAGGTTCAATGAGAGACTCTGCCTCAGTAGATAAAGAGGAGAGCAATCAACGAAGACACCTAATAGCAACCTCTGGTTTCCACATGCACATACCCATGTACGTGCTCCCACACACATACAAACATGTATACATGTATGTATATATGTACACCATACACATGTATATACACAAAAAAGTACATTCTAGCTTGGGGGCTCCTCTGTTTTCCTCTGCAGGAAGTCACTCACAATCTTGCTATGGTACTCACCACACAGGCAGCTTCCATCCTGATTTGGCTGCATATTCTCTGCCTGATGTCGCCTTTCCAGGCTCTGCATTCAGGGCTAGCATGTCTGGCTCCAGCCTGACTGAAGCAGTGGTTCCTCATGGTGTCCACCCACATCTTGTGTACACAGTTGCCCAGGGATCCTTTCCTGTATAATACGAGTGAAATCAGAGGCAGTACAATCTACATTAAAAGTAGACATTAGGGCTGGAGAGGCCTCAGAGTGTTTTATCTTGCCTTCAAAGCCTAATGACCCAGGTTCAGTTTCTCAGGACCCATGTGAAGCCACATGCACAAAGTGGCTCATGCATCTGGAGTTCATTTGTAATGGCTACAGGACGTGTCATGCCCATGCTCTCTGTCTCCCTTCTGCCTCTGTCTGCTTGCTTGCAAATGAATAAATAAAGCATTTCTTTTTAAGTAGCTGGGTGTGGTGGTGCAAGCCTTTAATCCCAGCACTCAGACTGCAGAGGTAGGAGGATTGCTGTGATTTTGAGGCCAGCTTGAGACTATATAGTGAATTCCAGGTTAGTCTGGGCTAGAGCAAAACTCCACCTCAAAAAACAGGGCTGCACCACCCTAAAGTTATAAATACTTTTGCAAGGGGAGGGCAGGTTCTCTGATCACTTGGGAACTTCCAGCTGTGGATGAATTTTTCCCTCAGCTGGACCCGGGCTGGCTCTGCCCAGGCCCAGCTGGGAGGACTCCCTACCCCTTTTCCTCTCCCCACATGGCAGGAGCTCCTTGAACTTTCTTCCCATGCTTTTTTCCCCCAGATCTATCTCTGGTCACATGGACTCCTTAGCTACATGTGGCCCACATGGGCTTTTGGGCTCCACATGGTGTACTTCTCTTCTCCCCAGTTCATCTCCCCTTACCTCCCAGCCTTCCCCTTTCCCCACTCCTTTGTAAAATTTGTATAAAATGTGATATTTAAAAAAAAAAAAAAAACAGCTGGGCATGGTGGCACACACACCTTTAATCCTAGCACTCAGAAGGCAGAGGTAGGATCACTATGAGTTCAAGGCCACCCTGAGACTACATAGTGAATTCCAGGTCAGTCTGGTTTAGAGTGAGACTCTACCTCAAAAAATCTAAAACCAAACAAAACAAAAGGGCTAGAGAGATGGCTTAGCAGTTAAGGAGCTTGCCTGCAAAGCCTAAGGACCCAGGTTCAACAACCCAGAACCCACATAAGCCACATGCACAGAGTGACACACAGGTGACGCCTGCATCTGGAGTTTGTTTGCAGAGGCTAAGGGCCCAGCATGCCAATTCTCTACCGTGCGCGTGTTCTTTCACTCTGCCAGAAGATTAAAAGTAGACATTAATATTATAAAGTAGGCATAAGCTTTATGCTATTGATGTGCTTTTCAATTCTATTTAGGATGTGTGGAGTGGTTTGTTTTTGTTTTTGTCATGCTGGGGAAGAATCCAAGATCCCATGCATGCTAGGCAAGTGCTCCACCACTGAGCTACATCTCTCCGCCTCCTCAATGTTTGTTTGCTTATTACTTATTTGGTTTTTGTGAGGTAGGGTCTTGTCCAGGAATCCACTGTGTAGCCTCAGGCTGGCCTCAAACTCATGGCAGTACTCCTACTTCAACCTCCAGAGGGCTGGGATTAAAGGTATTACCACCATGCCTGGCTCAGTGTTTATTTTAATAGATACCTATACTAAGGGAAAGAAACTTCAAAGAGCAGGTATTTGGGGTATATAAGTGTAGAGGATGCAAAGCCTTTCTCTATTTTTGGGTCAAAAGAAGAAAGGGGCTGGGGAGATAGATAAGTCAATAAAATACTTGCCATGAGAGCATGAGGACCTGAGTTCAAGTCCCAGAACCCACCTAGGAAAATGTTGGATGTGGTGGCACATGTTTATAATCTCAGCACTGGGGAGGCAGAGAGAGATGGATCTCTGGGGATTGCTGACTCATCAGTCTAGTCTAAATAGGGGAGTTCCAGGCCGTGAGAGACCTTGTCTCAAATAAAAAGATGGATTATGTTCCTGACGGTGACACCCAAGGTTGTCTGGTCTCTTCACTCACACGTGCCAATGCACCTCCCCATACACTTACGTACACGCCAAACGGAATGGCGTCTGAGCCTCACCTGGAGAATGATACACCAGCATTGAAAGACGGAACTGTGTGAGGATAGTACTTAATTAAGATAATGGACAAGGTATACTTTTTAATTTGAAAAGAAACAGAAGCCTCAACCCATAAAGTTATATGCTTACCTTGTATAACATTGAAATGAACTTACGTGACGCAGTGAGCCTAGAAACATGGTGACTGGTGGGAAGAACAGTGTGGATTAGTTGCATGTGTTCTGTACATGCTGGCACCACCTGCAGTCCCTGCCCTTGGAGGCTGAGACAGGAGGTGTGAGTTTGAGGCCAGCCTGGGTTTCATAGCAATTTCAAGGTCAGCTTGAGCTACATAGCAAGTCATTATCTCAAAAGTATTTAAAAAAAAAAAAAGTGGGGGAGGGTGGAGAGATGGCTTTGTGGTTAAGGCGCTTGCCTGCAAAGCCTAAGGACCCAGGTTTGATTCCCCAGAACCCACCTAAGCCAGATGCACATGGTGGCACATGTGCCTGGAGTTCATTTGCAGTGGCAGACATGCACTCCTGCCCTCTCTCCTTTTTTCTCTCCCTCTCTCTCCTCTCTTTCTCTCCTTGTAAGTAAATAAATAAAATACTTTTATAAAAACTAAAAAAAAAAGGGGGGGGCTGGAGAGATGGCATAGCAGTTAAACACTTACCTTACCTGTGAAGCCTAAGGACTCTGGTTCGAGGTCCATACCCCAGAACCCACGTTAGCCAGATGCACAAGGGGCCGCACTCATCTGGAGTTCGTTTGCAGTGGCTGGAGGCCCTGGCACACTCATTCCTCCCCCCCAACCCCCCACCCGTCTCTGTCACTTTCAAATAAATAAATAAAAATAAAGTTTAAAAAAAAAAAGCCAGGTGTGGTGGCACATGACTTTAATCCCAGCACTCAGGAGGTAAAGGTAAGAGGATCACTAAGAGTTCAAGGCCACCCTGATATTACATAGTGAATTTCAGGTCAGCCTGGGTGAGAGCAAGATACTACCTCAGAAAACAAAAAAAAAAGGAAAAGGAAAAGGAAAAGGAAAAGTTAACCATCTGTCGAGCTAATTGGCAAATTGTGCTGTTTGAGATCAGTCCTGCTTTGTATTCTGACTGTCCTTTGCTCTCACTAGGACATGAGGCAGCCTTGTTTTGCAGCTACTAGCGTCAGACAATTAGAGGAGTCATCAAATCAATTGTCACTTACTAAATTTGCTGTTTGGTGTTCCAGAGGCTGGTGACGAGGATAAGACCAATATCCGCTCATTTTGTAAACAATCAAAAATAGAGTTTACATGGTATCCTTTGGCACCTGTTAATAGCCTTATTCCTATTTTCTTTTAAAAAGTTTCCATTATGAGAGCTGGGGCATTGGCTCAGCAGTTAAAGGTGTTTGCTTGAAAGCCTGCCCACCCAACTTCAATCCTTCCCAGCACCCACATAATGCTAGACTCAAAGTGGCACATGTGTCTGTCAACCCAGTGCACTTATGGCAGGAAGACATAGAACCAGGAGCATCCAGAATCTCACAGGCCAGCTACACAGGCATTCCTAGAAGCAAAATAGACTGTCACAACAAGGGTGGAAGGATGGCCTCCTCTAGGTTGTCTCCTGGCCTACACACACACACACATATACACACACACCATGGCATGTGCATGCCCATACACATATGTATAAACACACTCACACACAAACTTGAAAAGGAAAGAAGCCAGGTTGTAGTGATGTACAACTTTAATCCCAGCACCTCTCTCTCTCTCTCTCCCTCTCCTTCTCTCTCTCTCTCTCTCTCTGTCTCTGTCTCTTTCTCTCTATTAAGTAAATAATTGTATTTGATACATTTTATTTATTTATTTGAGTACAAGGCAGAGAGAGAGAGAATGGGCATGCCAGGGCCTCCAGCCACTGCAAACAAACTTGAGATGCATGTGCCACCTTGTGCATCTGGCTTACATGGATACTGGGGAATCTAGCCTGGGTCCTTTGGCTTTGCAGGCAAGCGCCTTAACCATTTAGCCATCTCTCCAGCCCAACTTTTTTTTTTTTTTAACCTAAAAATAAACTATATTTTTCTTTCTCTTAACAGGACAGAAATCCTGACCAAGAGAATGACTCACGGTGGGTTTGTGTACCGTGGAGTCACTGCTCTGCAGGCCAAAATCAGCCTCATTGAGAGGTATATAAGTAGAAATCAGTGCTGTTTTGGATGGTGGTAGTTAACCCAGCAGAGACCTCGGTGACATTAGCAAGTGTATTGCTTTGGGCATGTGACCTTCCTTGGTCAGTCTCTGTCTGCTAGTCCTAAATGAGGGTGATGATGAGAAGTTGTAACCTGTGTCTCCCAGTCTTGCTGAGGAATAATGCACGTAAACCATACTGTGTTCTCAGTCAAGGTAGTTAATCTACGAATCTTTCTCTGCACATACATTATTTGCGTCCATGTACAATTGGAGAGAGTCCATTAAGACAGCCCTGCAACATGGCTTTGTTGTGTCTTGATCCGCAGTTTGTCCTTGAGCTCTTAAGTGTCCCCACGGAGAGGAAGAACAGACCTGCTTGTGCAGCCCTTGGCTCTGGTGGACCTGGGCTTGCATCGGCTGAGTAATAGCAGCAAAGAACAGCAGCAGCCCTGCCCAGCTTCCTTCTCCCAGCCCTCTGTCCCACTTCCCCTTTCATACCTGCAGAGGAAGCCAGCTGATCCAAGTAGGGCACCTCAGGTCAGGCAGGCTGGGTTTAGCATTGCACCACCTGTTATTTGTGACATGTTGAGCCAGTGGCCCAGTCCCGTAGCCTCTTTTCCTTGTCTACAGAGACTGATCTGCCCAGCCTCAGCAGATAGAGTTAGTTAATGGTCGCTGTGAATGAACATGCACACAGAGTCTCTCACAGTGAGTGAGTGTGGAGATGCTGCTCCTGTGGGGCTGCACTTAGTGGAGAAATGGCTTTTCATCCCCTTCCCATGGCTCACACACTCTGGACTTGGACTAAATCGGGCTAGGATGGGAAGTCCACTGAGGGAGTTGGAATTAGACAAGTGTGCCCATGTCTTCCAGCTCTTTTTTATTCTGCAAGTTCATGGAGATGATTCTTGTGTGAAGTTTTTATTTGTATTTTTTTCTTGCAGACTGTATGAATTAAATGTGGAAGATGCTAATGAAATCGATTGGGAAGATCTTGCTAGTGCCGTAGGGTAAGAACATTTATTTAATATTAAGCCAATGCGCTGACTGAATAAATGCCTGTCACATTTCATCATGCCTGAAATCTGTACTATATATGCAACTGTGTACAAGCAGCAGTTAAAATCAACTGGATGGGCTAGAAAACGGCTTAGCAGTTGAGGCACTTGCCTGCAAAGCCTCAGGTCCCACATTAAATTCCCCAGAACCCATATAAGCCAGATGCAGATGGTGACATATGCATCTGGAGTTGGTTTGCAGTGTCTGGAGGGTCTGGCATGCCCTTTCTTTCTTCCTCTCTCTAATAAATAATTTTTTCCGTTTCTTTTTTTCTTTCAAGAACTCCAGACGCATGTACTACCTTGTGCATCTGGCTTAAGTGGGCACTAGGGAGTTAAACCTAGGTCCTTAGGCTTCACAGATAAGCGCCTTAACCATCTCTCCAGTCCTCTTTCTAATAAATAAATGAACATCAAATATTTTTAAAAATCAACTGGATGTAGTACAGAGTAAAAGCAGAGTTTTAGGAACAAACTACATACAGGCTCTGAGACACTATATTGTTGATGTTTCATGTCACTAAATATATCATTAGTTGCATTTTTCTTTTTCTTGATGTAGGATCTTGCTCTGACCTGCAATTCTAGTAATTGATCTTGTCAGAACTGTATTCTAGGTAGACTCTTTTTTTAAATATTTTATTTTAGTTATCTTTTTAAGATTTTATTTTCATTTATTTGTTTGACACAGAGAGATAGAGAATGGGCACACCAGGACCTCCAGCCACTACTAACAAACTACAGATGTGTGCGCCCCTTACATGGGTCTTGGGGAATCAAACCTGGGTCCTTTGGCTTTGCAGGCCAGCGCCTAAACTGCTAAGCCATGTCTCTAGCCCCTAGGTAGACTCTTACTGGTGTGTAAAATGCGAATATATTTTGCCATAAAGAAAAAAGATTTAGCTGGGCATGGTGGCTCATACCTTTAATCCCAGCACTCGGGAGGCAAAGGTAGGAGGATCACCATGAGTTCAAGTCTGCCCTGAGACATCTGTGAATTCCAGGTTAGCCTGGGCCAGAGTGAGACCCTATATTGAAAAAATTTTTTAAAAAAAAGGCTTGATTTTATTCTTTGAATAGGAAATAAATATTGCTTTATCAACAATGCCTAATAGGTTTTGAACTTTTAAAAAATCATTTATTTATATTTATTTAATTTTAAAAATTTTATATATTTATTAGAGAGAGAGAATGGACATGCCAGGGCCTCTGTCCACTGCAGATGAACTTCAGACTCATGCTTCACCATGTGCATCTGGCTTATGTGGGTTTTGGGGATTCAAACCTGGGTCCTTAGGGTTCATAGGCAAGCACCTTAGCCATTAAGCCATCTCTCTAGCCCTAATTTTTTTGTTGTTTTTGTTTTTGAGGTAGGGTCTACTCTAGCCCAGGCTACATAGAATTGACTCTGTTCTCAAGGTGGCCTTGAACTCATGGAAAATTCCTCCCTGCCTCTGCCTCCCAAGTACTGGGATTGAAGCCATGTGCCACGACACCCATCTTAATTTTGTTTTGTTTTATTTTGGTTTGGTTTTCAAGGTAGGGTCTCGCTCTGGCTCAAGCTAACCTGGAATTCACTATGCAATCTCAAGGTGGCCTCGAACTCATGGTAATCTTCCTACCTCTGCCTCCTGAGTGCTGGGAGTTTAAAGGTGTACAACATTACCCCTGGCTTTTATTTTTTCCTTTTTCTTTTTTATTAAGTAAAAACTTTGTATGGACACATCATGTATTGATACATCATTTTCCTCCTCCCTGCCCCAATTCCACTGAGGGCCCACCTCAGTGGGATTGCTAGTATTGAACTTTTTATTTAAAAAATTAGGACAGCCAGATGTAGTAGCACACACCTTTAATCCCAGCACTTGGGAGGCAGAGGTAGGAAGATCTCCATGAGTTTGAGGCCACCCTGAGACTACAGAGTGAATTCCAGGTCAGCCTGAGCTAGAATGAGACCCACCCTCAAAAAAAAAAAAAAAAAAAAAAAAAAGTTAGGACAAATTTTTAAAATGTGGGCTGGGGAGATGGTTCAAAGATTAAGGTCCTTGCCTGCAAAGCCTAATGATCTGAGTTCAGTTCCCCAGTACCCACATAAAGCCAGATGCACAAAATAGTGCATGGAGTTTGCTTCCAGTGGCTAGAGGCCCTGGCCCATTCTGTCTGTCTGTCTCTCTTCTCTCTCTGCTTACAAATAAACAAATAGATGGTCTTCTACACACATATCTCCCCTCTTCAGTAACTGTCCACATCTGTAGCCTTAGTACCTTGTAAAATTTTAATGTTCTCTTTGAGTAATTCCATCTAGAATTCAGTAATTATACTTATAGAAATATATTCTGCAGAATGAATTCACACACACACACATATATCATGTAATTAGGTCTATATGGGGGGAGATGGAAGTACAGAGATGAGACATATACACATGGGGGTAGTGGAGGTAAGAAGGTGAGTTGTGTGCACATGGAGACAGTGGAAGTATGGAGGTGAGGTGTATACATGAGGACAGTGGAGGTAGGGAGGTGAGGTATATACACGTGGAGGGCAGTGGAGGTAGGAGGTGAGTGTATATACATGGAGACAGCGGTGGTATGCAGTTGAGGTGTGTACACGTGGCGGGCAGGTGGAAGTATGGAGGTGAGTTGTGTGCACATTGGGGCAGTGGTGGTTGACTCACTAACATTGCATACACACGTGTACATACATTTTGGACCTCTGCCCTAAGTTGTAGATGGATAAATCGGACCATTCCTCCTTCCAGGTGAATGAAATTGATGCAATCTCTCTTAAAAGCTTCAATGAGCCAACATGTTACAAGCACAATACAAAGAACTTCTCTTAAGCCCCCACCCATTGTTGCTTATTAACATTTTGCCATATTTATTACTTTCTATTTTCCATGAAAATCAGATTTTATTTTATTTTATTTTTTTTTGAGGTAGGGTCTCACTGTGGCCCAGGCTGACCTGGAATTCACTATGTAGTCTCAAGGTCTTGAACTCACAGTGATCCTCCTAACTGTCTCCCAAATGCTGGGATTAAAGGCATGCGCCACCATGCTCAGCCCATGAAAATCAGATTTTTTCATAACCTCTAGAGCATGAGTGGTGAGTCCCATGTACTGAACAGGGGTGCTGTTTTGCTTAGCCAAATGAGGAAATACAACGTTACAATACCATGCTCTAAAGAGTAAAACATCCTCCAAGCCAGGAGCAGTAGCACATGCCCTTAGTCATGCCTAGTGAGGAGGCTGAAGCAAGACTATCACATGAGCCTAGGAGCATTTTCCTAATAGCATTTTCCTGAGCTCTAATGTCTAACCCTTGATCACACCTTCCATTTAATTGTCATGCCTCTTAATCTGAAAAGCTTTCCTGCCTTTCTTTGGTGGCATTAAAATCTTAGAAGAATTTAGGCAGGTGTTTTCACCATCCCTCAGTTGAAGTTTGTTTGTTGCATCTTAATTAATTCCAGGCAGTAGTACAGCATAAGGCCATGTGTTGTCTTTCTCCAAGGAACATGATTCTAATCTTGATCACTGGCTCATGAAGGTGTGAAAGTACCAGGTTTTCCTTGTGATAGATAAGCTGTGGCTGTGGGAAGCATCTTGAACCTCTCTTCAGGCTTCCCTTAGTAGCTTGCAGTGGGTTCAGTTGTTCCTTAGCTGAGGAGTGGTCCTTCTCTGTTAACACTAGAGTTTACATTCTGTTAGAAAGATGTTGACCCATTTTGAATGGAGATGTGCTCAAGTGGATTTTAGTGGAATTTCTTTATTGATACCAGTAGGAGTTTCTTAAGATGGTCAAAGGCAGAAGCTCTCAGGACAAAGAGAATTCCGTACTTTTTTTAGTAACCTTTGGGAGAGGAGGATCTCTAACTAGAGATAAGGCCTAGGTACAAGGTGGGTGTGACTTAGGTTACCACTGTTGTTAGTTCGGCTGAGAGAAGGCTCAGGATAGGAGGATAGGTTACAAAGTCATAAACCTCAGAATTACCTGGTTCTGCTGCACCGCCTAGGCTGCCAGCTGTTTTTTTCTTGCTGTCTGTGAGGTCAGAAGAAATTGGAGGGGAGTGTGGCTATTAACATATGCCCTGTCAAAGGAGCAATGTCTGTGACCTAAGAAGTGCGTGCAGTTCTGGCATTTTGAAACAATTCCTGCAGTTAAACAAACAAAGAGGCCACTGCTTTCCACATATGAATTCATTGCTTGCTGAGCAAGGGGAAAACCCCTCTAAACATAGCAAATTGTTGAATTTGTGGCACTCAGGGGCCAGCAGATGTTCAGCACATGGGTGCTGAGGGATCATTTGGCCTTTAGTTTTGCACACAGAACAGTCAGTGGATAGAAGTATTATGACCTCGCTGAGGAGCAGAGTTGCTCCTGGGGGCTAAGAATTTAGCTCAGTTGGTAGAGTGCGTGCCTAGTATACATGAAGCCCTGGGTTCTATCCCTAGCACTGCATAAACCAGGAGTTGTGGTGTACACTTGTAATCCCAGCACTCCAAAAGTGGAGACACGAGGATCAAAAGTTCAAGTTCAAGTCAAAAACTGGGCATGGTGGAGCATGCCTTTAATCCCAGCACTTGGGAGGGAGGCAGAGGTAGGAGGATTGTCATGAGTTCGAGGTCACCCTAAGAATAAATAGTGAATTCCAGGTCCACCTAGGTTAGAGCAAGACCCATCTTACAACAACAACAACCAAAAAAAGGTCAAATCTTCCCTTTTTTCCTTGGCTATATAACAAATTTGAGACTACTGTAGCCAAAAAAGATGCTATCTGGAAAAACAAAAAAAGGCTGGAGAGATGGCTTAGTGGTTAAGGTGCTTGCTTGCAAAGCCCAAGGACCCAGGTCCAATTCCCCAGTACCCACGTATGCCAAATGCACAAGGTGGTGCATGAAGGAGGCCATGTCACACCCACTCTCCCTCCCTCCTCACAACTAAACAAATAAATGAAATATTAAAAAATAAGAAAAATAAGGGCTGAGGACATGGCTCAGTGGATAAAGCCTTGCCATGCAAGCATGAGGACCTAAGTTTACATCCTAGCAGCCATGTAAATGGGCAGGTGTGGCAGGCCTCCTGTAGTCCTAGTTCTGGGGATGGCAGGCTCAGCTGAGAGACCTGCCTCAGTAAATAAATTGAAGAACAATTAAGGAAGACACTACGTCACTCTCCAGCCTTCACACGCAGTAATAAGCAAGCTTGAGACCTTGTCCGCAATATCTAAGTAAATGAAGGAATAATGAATTGCCAGTATTGAAGGTTCTGTCTCTTTGGATCCTTGCAGCCTCCTTTGAATTTATTTGGCCACATTTCAAGACAGCATCCCCACCTAACAATGGTGTAAAAGTGTGAGGCAGTTATTGTTCTTTCTCAGAGGCTGGCCTTGAGCCTGAGGAGTGTCTCCCTGGAATGCCTCAGTGATAGGGCTTCAGGGTCACACGGAGCTGCATTGAGTCCAAAACTCCACTGTTTAGCACCCCTGGCCAGCTTGCTCCCAAACCCAGCCCTGGGCCTTTGTTTCCTTGTCTGCTTGGTGGTTTCATAGTGCTGTTGTGGAGTCAGCCCAGTGCCCAGGATGAAGTTAGTATTCCTGTGACACAGAGGTTGGAAAAATCTGATCTTTTTAAAGTCTACAGAGTTTACAGATAAAATTAATCACACTAAATGCTTTGTTATATATTTTATTTTTATTTATTTATTTCACAGAGAAAGAGGGAGAAAGAAAGTGAGAGAGACTGGGTGCACCAGGGCCTCCAGCCACTGCAAACAAACTCCAGACACGTGCGCAACCCTTGTGCATCTGGCTAACGTGGGTCTTGGGGAATCAAACCTGGGTCCTTTGGCTTTGCAGGCAAATGCCTTAACCACTAAGCCATCCCTCCAGCCCAAAATGTTTTAACAACTAGACCAATTCTTGGGAGGAAAAAAAGTCATTTCCAAAAAGAAAGTATCCAGATATCTAAGTTAGTTATTTATTTACTTATTTGAGAGAGAGGCAGATAGAGAATGGGCACACCAGGGCCTCGGCCACTGCAAATGAACTCCACAGGCATGTGCCTCCTTGTTCATCTGGCTTGCACCTTAACGGCTAAGGCATCTCTCCAGCCCAGTTTTGTTTTTGTTTTTGTTTGGTCTTTTGAGGTAGGGTCTCACTCTAGCCCAGGCTGACCTGGAATACACTATATAGTCTCAGGGTGGCCTCAAATTCACAGCGATCCTCCTACCTCTGCCTCCCAAGTGCTGGGATTAAAGGCGTGCGCCACCTCACCTGGTGGGTTTTATTTTTTAATAAGTGTGTGTGTATCTATGTGGAGGATGCATGCAGAGGCCAGAAGACAGCCTCACATGTCCCCTCAGAAACACTATCCCCTCCCTTCGTCTCATCCTTCCTCCCTGTCTCCCTCCCTCCATCGTTTCCTTCTTCCCTCTCTCGTTCTTTCTTTCTTCATTTATTTACTACGTGTATGGGAGAGGCATGCCAGGATCTCTTGCTGCTGCAAACAGCACACTTTGCAAGTAAGTGCCTTTAACTGCTGAGCCATCTCCCCAGTCCCCTCCCCTTCTGAGACAAGGAGCCTCTTGTTGGCTTTATTATTGTTGTTTATTTATTTATTTATTTAAGAGAGAAAGAAGCAGAGAGACAGAGAGAATGGGTGTGCCAGGGCCTTCAGCCATTATAAACAAACTCGACTCATGTACCAACTTGTACATCTGGCTTACGTGGGTACTGGAAAAGCAAACCTGGGTCCTGTGGCTTCATAGGCAAACGCCTTAACCACTAAGCCAAATCTCCAGCCCTCTTGTTGCCTTTGAGCTCACAAATTAGGCTGAACTGGCTAGCAGCTAAGCCTCAGGGACATTCATATCTCTGCCTCTCCAGAAGTAGGATAACAAATGTGTGTCACCCAGCCTGTCATTCTTATATGGGTTTTGGTGATCGGACTTAGGAATCCTCACGCTTGCAAAGTGAACGCTTTACCAGCTGAGCTATCTCCCTGACTGCATGCAGATTTTTTGGTTGTTTTTTTTTTTTTTTTTTTGTTCATTTTTATTTATTTGAGTGTGACACAGAGAGAAAGAGACAGAGAGAGAGAGAGAGAATGGGTACGCCAGGGCTTCTAGCCACTGCTAACGAACTCCAGATGTGTGCGCCCCCTTGTGCATCTGGCTAACGTGGGTCCTGGGGAACTGAGCCTCGAACCAGGGTCCCTAGGCTTCACAGGCAAGTGCTTAACCGCTAAGCCATCTTTCCAGCCCTTGGTTTTGTTTTGTTTGAACCATATGAGTAGTAGCTTATCCTATGTGTCACACCTCTATCACACCTTATAGACATGAGGTCATATTCCAGATGAAAAACCACATATGTGTATAGACTTCACCATGGTAATGTACTTGCTACACAAGTATTGAAATGATGAAGTTTTAACTGATGCTTTTTAAAATTTTTATTCTTTTTAAAGTGATGTTCCTCCATCTTACGTTCAAACCAAATTTTATAAGCTGAAAGCTGCTTGTGTTCCCTTTTGGCAGAAGAAGACTTTCCCAGGTGAGTATTCCAAACCTTAGTTATAAAAACACAGCACCTACCTCAAAAAACCAAAGGGGGAAAAAAAAGCAAGGTGTGGTGGTACATGCCTTAAACCCTAGCACTCTGGAGGCAGAGGTAGGAGGATCGCTGTGAGTTCAAGTTTAGCCTGAGCCTACATAGTGAGTTCCTGGTCAAACTGTATTAGAGCGAGACCCTACCTTGACAAAGCAACGAGAATGTGGCATTCAGTGCTACATGCGAGTTGCATGTCACATAGAACTTCAGCTTCATCAGTTGTATCGGTGAATGCTGACAGTTTATAATCCCCCAGCTGCACTTTCAAAGGGACTGAACGAAATAGGAACATGTAAACTGTGGTCATCATATATGAGACTGTGGTTTCTAATCCCAGCACTGAATAAACTGAGCATGGTGGTACGCACCTGTAACCCTGGTACTTGGAAGGTAGAGGATGGAACATCAGAAGTTCAAAGTCATTCTCAACTACATAGCTTGAGGCCACCTTAGACTACATGAGACCTTGTCCCAAAAATATTACAAAAGAAAAAAAGACTACAGAGATTGCTTAGTGGTTAAGACATTTGCCTGTGAAGCCTAAGGACCCAGGTTCTATTCTCCAGGTTCCACATAAGCCAGATGCACAAAGTGGTACATGCTTCTGGAGTTTGTTTGCAGTGGCTAGAGGCCCTGGCATGCCCATTCTCTCCCTCCCCCGCTCCCTCTGTCTCACATTAAAAAAAAAAAAAAATTGGGCTGGAGAGATGGCTTAGTGGTCAAGGCACTTGCCTGTGAAGCCTAAAGGACTCAGGTTCCATTCTCCAGGACCCACGTAAGCCAGATGCACCAGGTGGCACATGCATGTGGAGTTTGTTTGTAGTGGCTAGAGGCCCTGCCACACTCATATCCTTTCTCCCTGCCTTCTCCCCCCAAATAAATAAAAATATTTTAAAAAATTAAGCCAAGTGTAGTGGTCATGCCTTTAATCTCAGCATTCAGTAGACACAGAAAGGAAGATTGCTGTGAGTTTCAGGCCACCCTGAAACTACATAGTTAATTCCAGATCAACCTGGGCCAGAGTGAGACCCTACCTCAAAAAAAGAGAAAAAGAAAAAAGATTTGTGGCCAGGCATGATGATGCATGTATGTAATCCAAGTATTTACTTATGTGGTGGAGGCAGGAAAATCAGGAGTTTGAGGCCAATTTGACTGTTACATCAAGATCATGTCTCGAAAATAAAATATAAAATAGATAAGTTCCTGGATCTCCTCCCAGACCTGTGTTGAGTGAATTCTTTTCAGTGGAGATGTTAATGAGTGCTTGCTCTCAACAAGCAGGATAAGCCCCAACAGATGAAAGGCTATCCCCATCAGAGTTCAGCCTGGAAAACCAATGAGTTAAGTGGGCTTCCTTACAAAGCATGAGGAAGAAGTTATTTACCAGGAGTATGGAAACCCCAAAGCAGCCATAGCATCAAACGTTCTTATCCCAGGGCTGAGTAATTAAGGCATTTGCGTGAAAAGCACAAGGACCCAGGTTTGATTCCCAGGACCCACATTAGCCAGATGCACAAGGGGGCTCACACTACTGTGCTTGTTTGAAGTGGCTAGAGGCCCTCGAATGCCCATTCTCTCTCTCTCTCTCTCTCTCTCTCTCTCTCTCCATCTTTCTCTGCATTTTTCTCTGCCAAATAAAGAAATATATTTTAAACAATAACTTTTTTAACTTATCCCAGCATGGAAGATACCCCGTGGGATGCATAGATGATGTTCACTGCCTCTTGATATTTTGATATTCCATCCTTTCTATACTCTTTATCTCCCCTTGATACCTTCTTTGTGCATCATTGCTTACAGCTGACACAAGGGGTACCTGAGGTCTTACATGCAAGAGGGTCTGCTGATGCCATCCTCTTTTTTTTTTAAGAGAGAGAGAGAACTGGCATGCCAGGGCCTCAGCCACTGTATTTGAACTCCAGATGCTTGTGCCACATAGTGGGCATGTGCAACCTTGCGCTTGCCTTAACATAGGATCTGGAGAGTCAAATATGGATCCTGAGGCTTCACAGGCAAGCGCCTTAAACACGAAGCCATCTCCCCAGGCCCTGGCTTGCTTGTTTTTTAATGAGAGACAGTAAGAGAATTGGCACACCAGGGCCCCCAGCCACTGTAATCAGATTCCAGATGCATATGCCACCTTGTACATATGCACAACCTTGCATGCTTGTGTCACCTTGTATGTCTGGCTTACATGGGATTTGAAGAGTCAAATATGGGACCTTAGGCTTTGCAGGCAAGCACCTTAAGCACTAAGTCATCTCTTCAGCGCCCCCTCTCCCCCATCCTTCTATGGGAAGATGTCAATGGGAAGTCCTAGCTACTTCTGGTAAAAGATGACATTAGTAGGCTGGAGGGATGGCTTAGCAGTTAAGGCATTTGCCTGCAAAGCCAAAGGACCCAGGTTCGAATTCCCAGGACCCACGTAAGCCAGGTGCACAAGGGGTTGCACATGTCTGGAGTTCATTTGCAGTGACTAGAGGCCCTGGCGCACCCATTCATATTCTCTCCTCTGTGTGTGTGTGTGTGTGTGTGTGTGTGTGTGTGTGTGTGTACGTGCATATGTCTCCCTCTCTCTCCCTCACTCTCTTAAATAAACAAAAATAATTTTTTTGAAAAGGGGGAAAAAGATGATAATAGTTGTTTTTCTTGGAGGACTACATCACAGAGCACTTTCCAAATGCCAGCCACATCCAGCAGCTGTACCATGCATACGGGCCAGCCTCCTGTGCTCTACCCAGCAGCAGTGTTACCCCTGGAGCCAGAGAGCAGGGACATTGCCCAGAAGTGTGTGGTAAAATACTAGTTTGCATTTAGCTGACATCACTACCGAAGTTTCCCATGACTTTGGGCGGGTTTCTTAATGTCTTTAGGTCCCAGTTTACTCATTTGAAGAAAAGGACTAAATAATATAAGTAAAGTAAGTAGACTGCCGGCTGTGGTGGCACACGCCTTTAATCCCAGCACTCGGGAGGCAGAGGTAGGAGGATCACCATGAGTTCGAGGCCACCCTGAGGCTACATAGTTAATTCCAGGTCAGCCTGCACCAGAGTGAAACCCTACCTCAAAAAAACAAAAAATAACAATAAAAAAGTAAAGTAAGTAGACTGCATTTTTCTTGATTTTTAAAAAATTTATTTGAGGAGTAAGTATGGAAGCACCAGAGCCTTCTGCCACTAGAAATGATCTCCAGACACATGGATCACTTTATGTATCTGGCTTTACGTGGGCACTGGGGAGTCAACCCCAAACTATCAGGATTTGCAAACAAGTACCTTTAGCCACTGAGCCATCTCTCCAAGCCCCAGACTAGGTGTTGCACATAGGAGTAAGACCAGGGAAGAATGGGCCAGGGTCCTGTGTCCGTTGACCTAGATAAGAGGCTTTGTATAAATAATTTCAAAATTCCATTTCTTTCTTGTAGAGATTATTGACTACTTGTATGAGACCAGTCTTCCTTTGCTTAAAGAAAAGTTAAACAAGAAAATGGAGAAACAAGGCACACAAGTCCAGGCACCCTCAGCACCTAAACAGGACTTCTTATTTAAAGATATCTTTCACTGTGACGACGACAGTGAGGGAGAAGACATAGAAGACCACAGCTGAGCAGAGGTCACTACTTCCTGTCCTTTTGTTCTTAGTTGGGTTGTATCTGTACACACATATTCATCAGCTCTCTCATTGTAGCCAAGTACCCAAGGTGATCAACCCAAAAAGGCTACTCTTGGCTCAGAAAGAGAAAAGGTTTATTTTGGTTTTGGAGGACCTAGTCCCATGTTCCATTGGCTCCATTGCTTTGGGCCTGTGGTAAGGCAGCATGTCATGGCTAGAATGTGTGACAGTAAAGTCATACTACTAAGAGCCAAGAAGCAAAAGAGAATAAGGAGGCATCCTATAGTACTTTTCGAGGCTCATCCCCAGCATAGGCCCATATCTTAAATGTTCCACCACCTCTCAGTAACACTGCCTTAGGGACCTCGCCTTTAATATGTTTGTCTATGAGGACTTTCCAGGTCCACACTTGAAAGTAAAACTCTTTCTAAGACTGATGCTTATTAAAGACTACAATGAGCCAGGTGTGGTGGTGCACACCTTTAATCCCAGCACTCGGGAGGCAGAGGTAGGAGGATTGTCATGAATTTGAGGCCACCCTGAGACTTCATAGTGAATTCCAGGTCAGCCTGGGCTAGAGCAAGACCCTACCTCGAAAAACAAAAAAAAAATAAAATAAATAAAGACTGTGCAATGGCAGGCAAGCATTAAAAATGTGTTAGTATTCAAGTAAAGTTTGAGTGTGAGGAGCATGAATTGATTTAGTATTTCCATACCACACACTAAAGGTCCCATAGACCTGAAGCATCCTCAGTCCCTTTTACCGCAGCAGAAGGTAGAGTCATGCTGTGGGCATTTCATTATGCAGTTTACACACTCAGCAAAATGAGAACGCTCACCCTTCCATAATATCGTTTTGCTTTCTTTTCCCAGCAGCTCAGATGTGCGGTCTCAGTATGGATAAGTGTCCGATGGGCATGTGGATCTGCTCTTCCCTCAGGCTGGTTTCTGTGACTCTCACTGTACACATCTCGTCTCTTGAGTAGGCTGCCAGTGGTCATAAATCACACCTCTCACATGAGGTATCCTCTTGAAGAAAGTCACTGAATTTACATGGTATTGATCTGGTTGTTTTGTGTTGCTTATATAAAAACTGGTCCTTAGGCTTTTTGGAAGAGGCTGAAGGCTCAGATACAACTCCTCTTGGAGTCTCAAAAACCATCTGAACTCTGGGCATGGTAGTGCACGCCTTTAATCCCAACACTCAAGAGGCAGAGGTAGAAGGATCGCTGTGAGTTCAAGGCCACCCTGAGACTACTACATAGTAAATTCCAGGTCAGCCTAGGCTAGAGTGAGACCCTACCTCAAAAAACCTCCCCCCCAAGAGAAGTGAAAGATGCAATCTTTGATCAGAAATGCAGAACCACTGTAGATCTTTCAAATGAGAGAATTTACTACAGGGATTTAGGTAACCAAAAAAAAAAAAAAATCTATAATCCCAACTCAGGAGCCAGAGGCAGTACAGTTTCAGATTCAAGGCCAGCCTGGGCTACAGAATAAGACCTGTCAAACACAACAAGATTGTTAAATGGGATAGAGATAAATTGTCCAAAGACAGGCACCACAGGGAGGTTGTTGCAGGTCCTACACAGCAACCCCCATGCCTCCAGCTGCCTCTACAAACCCTGGGCTGTTGCTGCTGCCCTTGTAAGAGCTTATGTCCCACTTTCTCCAGGAACCTGTGTGTTCATGGGACACTGCAGTTTCTGCCTCGTCCTGCCTTCAAATCTCTCATAGTACCTCACATGGGCCATCCCTCACTCTGCTGCAAGGAAGTCTAGGACATCAAGTGTTCATGCTCCTGGCCTGTCTTCAGGGGAGAGTAGAAGAAGGAATTACGCCCCATGCAGTTCAGGTTCACTGTCCCCTGAGTGCTTTCAGGGTCATTTGTGTTAGGATGTGGGCTGATTAATCTGCAAACCTACGTGTGTTTCCAGACCTGCCACAGTGGGAGAAGGAAGCCCTTAAACAAGTATGGTATGGGAGTCTTGTTTCCCACACTTGTGTTTCCCAGCACATCTCACTGTATTGTGCAAATAGTAGACATTACATGTTCAGTAACTAATCAGACCCAGTGGTGCTTGGCCTGTAATTTCAGTACTTGGAAGCAGGAGGTAGGAGGATCAGGAATTCAAGGTCATCCTTGGCTACATTGAAGCCAGCCTGGGCTACATGTGACTCTGGTCAAAAAACAAAACAAGGGGGCTGGAGAGATGGTTTAGCAGTTAAGTGCTTCCCTTTGAAGCCTAAGGACCCTGGTTCAAGGCTCAATCCCCCAGGACCTACGTTAGCCAGATGCACAAGGAAGCGCACACAACTGGAGTCGTTTGCAGTAGCTAGAGGCCCTGGCGTGCCCATTCTCTCTCTCTCTCTCTCTTCTTTATCTGAAGTAAATAAATAAAAATAAAATATTTTTTAAAACAACAAGTAAACAAAAACTTATGGAACAAATATTGTGTTGGTGAGCATTTCTCCTTTAGTTTGCTCCTTCTGTCACTTTTGGAGAACAATTAGTAACACAGATCAAAACCTGAAGCATTTACATCTCCGTGACAATGGTTTCACTTGCAAGAATTCATCTTAAAGAAATAACAGAACTAATGTGTAAAATACATTTGTAATAAAGAAAATATGTAAATGTTCCTTAATAAGAAATTTGTTAAGTCATGGTGTATTCATAGAATGGAATGTTATATGGTAATTAAAAATGATAATGATAGCTTTGAGTGACATGAACAGATAATATTTTCACTGAAATACTTCAGGAATACATATATTTTCTCAATTTTGTAAAAAGTTAAATAAAAGAATGTGGTTGTTTACACAAGTGTGTGTGCAATGAATCCAGAGTGCGGACAGTGGTGCTGTGAGCAGGTCACAGACCACAGCTCTACTGCAGCGGCCTGTGGAACTCAGGCAGCCCAGGGACCTGTGCTCTTACACCAAGCATAAAGGAGAAGCTCCTTTGAGTAAGAGTGACTCCCAACTCCTCAGAGTCCCTGAAAGGGACTCTTCTTGAGCTCTTCTGTTGTCCCTTCCACAGAAGCCATCTTCTCGGCCTGCACAGACAGCTCTGAGGCCTGAATCATGCAGCCACACTTCTCCCCAGAGCTCTGCCCTATAGAAGGAAGGGCGTCTTCCACAGCTAGCGAAGCAACCCTGGCTGCTATATCTGAACAAAGGCTCATGTCTGACAGAACTGCCACCACTGTGGCCAGAGGATGGGACTGACTTCCTCAGCTCTGAAGCTGGGATTTAGCTGAGAGGTCAGTGTCCTCATAAGAGGCCCTTAGCAGAAAATGAACAGGCCCAGAGGAAGCAACCCACAAGTTCACGTGCATGGCAGGGTAATTACTCAAGCCATCAATCTTACCCAGTGACTTTGTAGACTTCAAAAATTTGGATCTTTTGTTTGTTTTGGTTTTTGTTTTTCAAGGTAAGGTCTCACTCTAGCCCAGGCCGACCTGGAATTCACTATGTAGTCTTAGGTTGGCCTCGAGCTCACAGCCATCCTACCTCTGCCTGCCAAGTCCTGGGATTAAAGGCGTGCGCCACTATGCCCAGCTAACTAGCATTTGGGTTTTATTGTTTGAATGTGTGGTATGTTTGCAAGTATATATATACTTGGTGTGTGTACAGGTGTGCATGTGGAGGCCAGCAGTTGACATCAGGTGTCATCCTCAGTTGCTTTCCACCTTTTTGTATGTGTGGGTGGGTGTGTATAGGTGGTGTACTTGTGTGTAGAAGCCAGAAATCAACATCAAGTGTCTGCCTTCAGTGCTCTCTTTTTTGAGAAAGGGTCTCTTCCTGAACATAGAACTCACCAGTTAGCCTCTACTAGCTAGCCAGTAAGCACTAGGGAATTCTGTCTCCTCCCCAGCAGTGGGACCAAAGACCCACCACCACACCCAGCTTTTACATGAGTGGTGGGGATATGAATGCAGGTTCTTACATTTGTGTGACATAGCAGTTACAGTCTCATGTTGCTGGGACACACTTAACTAGAAGTAGCTTATAGGAAGAAAGGATCTATTTCAGGCTGACGGTTTTGGGGAGAGTTTCATTATGGCAGAGAAAAGAATGGCAGCCAGCTCAGTGTCACACAGCAGCAGCACAGAGAGCGGCTAGCATTGGCAAGCAGGTTGGACTAATCAACCCCAAGGACTGCCTCCAGCAAGGGTCTGCCTCCCAAAGACTCCACCAGCTGGGGACTAAGGAATCTTAATCACCAATACTTGAGTCTTTGGGGGAACATTTTACTTTTTATTTATTTTATTTATTTATTAGAGACAGGGAGAGAGAGAGAGAGTGAGAATGGGTGGGCCAAGGCCTCTAGCCACTGCAAATGAACTCCAGACGCATGCACCACCATGTACATCTGGCTTAGATGACCTAGAGAATGGAACTGGGGTTCTTAGGCTTCTCAGGCATGTGTCTTAACCACTAAGCTATCTCTCCAGCCCTAGGGGGACATTTTACATTCAAACAACCACACGCAGCAAACGCTGAGCTGTCTCCCCAGTCACCCACTTACAGGGTCTCACAGTGAAGCTGGAACTCCCCAGTTCAGCTAGCCTAGCCAGCCAGCAAGCTCTGGGGATCACCCTGTCTCCTGTGCTGGGATTTCAGGCACTTTATTCACACCCACCTTCTATGGGACACTGGGGATCCAATTTTGGGTCTTCAAGCTGTGCAGCAAGCACTTCATCCATTGATTGTCTTCCCCAGCCCCGTTTTATTTTTCATAACTTTTTCTTTTGAAAAATATTTGAAAGAGAGGAGAGAAAAACTGGGCATGTGTTGGAGCCTCCTGCTTTGTTGCTTTGTGTATCTGGCTTTACATGGGTACTGGGGAATTGAATCTAGGCTATCAGGCTTTGCAAGCAAGCACCTTTTACTACTGTGCCATCTCTCCAGCCCAACTAATTTTTTTTTCAAGGTAGGGTCTCACTCTAGCCCAGGCTGACCTGCAATTCACTATGTAGTCTCAGGGTGGTCTTGAATTCACAGTGATCCTCCCACCTTTGCCTTCCAATTGCTGGGATTAAAGGTGTGTGACACCATGCCTGGCTCCAACTATTTATTTTCTTTCTTTTTTTTTTTTTTTTTTTTTTTCTGGTTTTTACAAGGTAGGGTTTCACTCTAGCTCAGGCTGACCTGGAATTCACTATGTAGTCTCAGGGTGGCCTCAAACTCATGGTGATCCTCCTACCTCTGCCTCGTGAGTGCTGGGATTAAAGGCATGTGCCACCATGCCAGCTTCTTATTTACTTAACAGAGAGCAAGAAGCAGACAGTGAATGGGTGTGTCAGGACCTGCAGCCCCTGCAAACAAACTCCAGACACATGTGCCACCTTGTGCATTTGGCTTACATGGGTACTTTGCAAGCAAGTGCCTTAACCGCTAAGCCATCTCTCCAGCCCTCCAAATATTTCTTTATTTTTTTAATATATTTTATTTATTTATTTGAGAGAGAGAAAAACATACAGAGAGATAATGGGCACACCAGGGCCTACAGCCACTGCAAACAAACTCCAGACACATGTGCCACCTTGTGCATCTGGCTCACGTGGATCCTGGGGAATCGAACCAAGGTCCTTTGGTTTTTCAGGCAAGTGCCTTAACTGCTAAGCCGTCTAGCCCCCTCCAACTATTTCTTATATCTCCTATCTCTGCATCCCCCAGAAAGTGAAACAACAAATAGGAAACCACATAGATCTCACCCATGCCAACCACACTTGGCTCTCCTAACTCGTCAACCATTTGTTGGCAATGAGTCCAGGGGTTCAGAGAAAAAAGTGAGCAGGGTAGACTAGGTCAAGGGGAGGTTCATGAGCAGAGGGAGTATGAAGGGAACTGTGCATGTGGTGAGGGCAGGAAGACTTCTGGGTTCCAGAGGCAGATTTGAGCAGACTCCCTATTAATGGCAGAGAATAGGTGAAGGGAAAAGGAAGCATCACCAAGAGGTGATGCGGTTGCTCACTCCATGAAGACTTCTTGGCAGCCCTAGTGTGGAGAATGGTAGAGGAGGAAACCTCACATAGGAAGTACAGAGCACACTCAAAGTGAGCAAGGGCGGCAAAGACGGAAACGGTGCCCACCCACCTCACAGGAAATGAGAGGTTTTAAAATTCTGCCTTGTTTGGCTGCTTGGCCACAGTCCCTGTCACTTTGCACTTCACTTCTGTGATTAACTTCTCAGCTGTTACCAGCCCAGCCTCCGTTAGACAACAGAGGCCCAGGCTGTGAGCATAGAGCAGGCCAGTGTCTGAGTCAGGCTACAACACCCCATTCGCTTCCCACCATCACCTTCCACTCACAGGCTGCAGGTATGGCCAACCACAGGAGCTGGGGCCTAGAAGGCAAAGAAGGGACAAGAGGCACACGTGGTGCCCACTTTCCTGGACGCAAGACAGTCTGCACACCACATTTGGCTTATTTCCTACCATTCTTGGTGCCAGCTTTCTTCAGTCTCATGGGAAAAATCGAGTCCCTCTGCCTGTTCCCAGCTTACACAGCCATCGACAACCCACTCCTACAGTGACTTCACACCCTTTTTCATATGTGTGTTCAATGTGTGGATGCACATATGTGTGTGCACGGAGGCCAGAGGACAACTTCAAGTGGCGTTCCTCAGGAATACCATCTACCGTTTTTGGCAACAGGGTCTCTCCTTAGCCTGGAGCCTAGCAGTTAGGCTAGTCCGGCTGGGCATCAACCCTCAGCAATCTGCCTGTCTCATGCTTGCCAAAGTCACCCCTTTCTGCACAACATCCTCACATCCTCTCCCATGGGACTTAACTGTGTAAGGCCTCAGTCTTCAGTGAGCCCTTCCGCCTTCCTCCTACCTTCACCCAAACCCCACCTACCCCCTCAAGTCCCAACTTTTTAAATTTTTTTTTATTTATTTATTTGAGAGTGACAGACAGAGAAAGAGGCAGAGAGAATGGACACACCAGGGCCTCCAGCCACTGCAAATGAACTCCAGACACGTGTGTCCCTTGTGCATCTGGCTAACGTGGGACCTGGGGAACCGAGCCTCGAACCGGGGTCCTTAGGCTTCACAGGCAAGCGCTTAACCGCTAAGCCATCTCTTCACCCCTTTTTTGGGATTTTTTGAAGTAGGGTCTTACTCTAGCACAGGCTGGCCTGGAACTCATAGTAATCCTCCTACCTCTGCCTCCCCAGTGCTGGAATTAAAGGCATGTACCACCATGCCTAGCCTAAAGTCCCAATTTTTAACCCCTGCCAACTCCCCTCACAATATCCCATTCTCTGTGTTAAAAAAGAATAGAGGGATTGAGAGATGACTGTTAAGGCACTTGCCTGTGAAGTGTAAGGACCCATGTTCAACTCTCCAGGTCCCACATAAGCCAGACACACAAGCAAGAACACAAGGTCACACATGCACATAAGGTGGTGCGTGCACCTAGAGTTCAATTGCAGTAACTGGAGGCCCTGGCATACCAATCCCCTCTCCCTCCCTCCCTCCCTCTCTTTCTCTCGCTCTCACTCTCACTCTTGCTCTTGCTTTCACTCTCTCACATAAAATAAAAGACCAGTCAGGCTGGAGAAATGGTTTAGTGGTTAAGGCATTTGCCTGCAAAGCCTAAGGACCCTGGCTCAACTCCCCAGGACCCATGTAAACCAGATTCATAAGAGGACACATGCATCTGGAGTTCGTTTGCAGGGGCTAGAGGCCCTGGCATGCCCATTCTCTCTCATTCTTTCTATATATACCTCTTTCTTTCTCTCTCTCAAATAAATAAATAACAATTTTCAAAACAGAAAGAGGCCAGTCAATTGGGCTGGCACTAAACCTTTGGTCCCAGGTACCACCTCCCAGCAGGCTGAACTAGCAGCCCTTACTCAAGCCCTAACATTAGCCAGATATCTTTCTGCTAACATGTACGCAGACTCAAAATACACCTAAAGCGTCATATATTAAAATATTTTACTGGTGGTATCACCATACCTGATTTTAACCTATACTACAAAGCCATAGTAACAAAAACAGCATGGTACTGGCACAAAAACAGACATGTAGATCAGTGGAACAGAATAGAGGACCCAGATGTAAGCCCAAGTAGCTATAGCCACCTGATATTCGATAAAAATGCCAAAAATACTCATTGGAGAAGAGACAGCCTGTTCAGCAAATGGTGTTTTGAAAACTGGATATATATCTGCAGAAGGATGAAAATAGATTCTTCTCTCTCACCATGCACAAGAATTAAGTCCAAATGGATTAAAGACCTTAACATCAGACCTGAAACTCTGAAACTGCTAGAGGAAAAAGTAGGGGAAACCCTTCAACATATTGGTCTTGGCAAAGACTTTCTGAATACAACCCCAATTGCTCAGGCAATAAAACCACAGATTAATCCCTGGGACCTCATGAAATTACAAAGATTTTGCACTGCAAAAGACACAGTGAAAAAAGCAAAGAGGCAACCTACAGAATGGGAAAAAATCTTTGCCAGCTCTATATCTGATAGAGGATTAATATCTAGGATATACAAAGAACTCAAAAAGTTAAGTAATAAGGAATCAAACAAGCCAATCAAAAAATGGGCTATGGAGCTAAATAGAGAGCTCTCAAAGGAAGAAATACGAATGGCATATAAGCATCTAAAAAAATGTTCTACGTCACTAGTCATCAGGGAAATGCAGATTAAAACTACATTGAGATTCCATCTCACTCCTGTCAGATTGGCCACCATCATGAAAACAAATGATCATAAATGTTGGCGGGGATGTGGAAAAAAAGGAACCCTTCTGCACTGCTTGTGGGAATGTAATCTGGTCCAGCCATTGTGGAAAACAGTGTGGAGGTTCCTAAAACTGCTAGAGAATGATCTACCATATGACCCAGCTATAGCACTCCTAGGCATATATCCAAAAGACTCATCACATTTCCTTAGAAGTACGTGCTCAACCATGTTTATTGCTGCTCAATTTATAATAGCTGGGAAATGGAACCAGCCTAGATGTCCCTCAACAGATGAGTGGATAATGAAGATGTAGCACATTTATACAATGGAGTTCTACTCAGCGGTAAAGAAAAATGAAGTTATGAAATTTGCAGAAAAATGGATGGACCTGGAAAGTATTATACTAAGTGAGGTAACCCAGACTCAGAAAGCCAAGCACCACATGTTCTCTCTCATATGTGGATCCTAGCTACAGATGACTGGGCTTCTGCGTGAGAATGAAAATACTTAGTAGCAGAGGCCTGTAAGTTAAAAAGGAGACATAAAGGGTAGAGAAAGGAAGAGGGGAGGATACTTAATAGGTTGATATTGTATATATGTAATTAAATGATTGTAATGGGGAGGTAATATGATGGAGAATGGAATTTCAAATGGGAAAGTGTGGGGGTGGGGAGGGAGGGAATTACCATGGGATATATTTTATAATCATGGAAAATGTTAATAAAAATTTAAAAAATAATAACAAAAAAAATAAAAACTACATTGAGATTCCATCTCACTCCTGTCAGATTGGCCACCATCATGAAAACAAATGATCATAAATGTTGGCGGGGATGTGGAAAAAAAGGAACCCTTCTGCACTGCTGGTGGGAATGCAATCTGGTCCAGCCATTGTGGAAAACAGTGTGGAGGTTCCTAAAACAGCTAAAGATTGATCTACCATATGACCCAGCTATAGCACTCTTAGGCATATATCCAAAGGACTCATCTCATTTCCTTAGAAGTACGTGCTCAACCATGTTTATTGCTGCTCAATTTATAATAGCTGGGAAATGGAACCAGCCTAGATGTCCCTCAACTGATGAGTGGATAATGAAGATGTGGCACATTTATACAATGGAGTTCTACTCAGCGGTAAAGAAAAATGAAGTTATGAAATTTGCAGAAAAATGGGTGGACCTGGAAAGTATTATACTAAGTGAGGTAACCCAGGCCCAGAAAGCCAAGCGCCACATGTTCTCTCTCATATGTGGATCCTAGCTACAGATGATTGGGCTTCTGCATGAGAATGAAAATACTTAGTAGCAGAGGCCAGTAAGTTAACAAGGAGACATAAAGGGTAGAGAAAGGAAGGGAGGAGGATACTTGATAGGTTGATATTGTATATATGTAATTACAATGATTGTAATGGGGAGGTAATATGATGGAGAATGGAATTTCAAATGGGAAAGTGTGGGGGTGGGGAGGAAGGGAATTACCATGGGATATATTTTATAATCATGGAAAATGTTAATAAAAAATTTTAATTAAAAAATATTTTAATCTGGAGAGAAAGAGAATTCCTTACTAGACTCCTCCCATTTCTGAGGACAGAACTTTGGAAACACACTTTGGAAGCACCCTTCCCCCACCCTCTTACCGACGCTCCTCTCCCTACCTAGAAATGGGTGATGCAGTCTATATCTCAGACCTTGCCCACCAACCTGTCACCAAAATGGAAGGGGCTCCACAAGATCATCTTGCTAACCCCCACTGCTGCCTAAATCTAGGGTTTCCCATGCTGGGTTCATCTCTCCCATCTAAAACGGGAGCTTTATTTGCTTTCCAGGTAACACCCACAGGCCCGGCCTTTTTGAGGATAACCAAACTTCCCCTTATACCTGAACAGGAACACCCACAAAATGCTCTACCAGATGATGCTCACCCTCTAACAGCTAATTGGCTAAAGGCTATTCTTTCACAGGCCAAGCCTGGGGACGTGGAAGACTATGTGCCCTGGGTGGAGGAGCTTCTTGAAGACAGGAAGCACAGCTTCTTCAAAGATTTCCTGATAAACAAACCACTCATGAGCTGATCAGCTGCAAACTCTTGGTCTGTGCCTGAATCTAAGTAAAAACTGCAAGTACAGTCAGTGGGGGAAGCGCTCAAACGCATCTCCCTGATCCTCCATTAAATCCCATTTTGCCTGGTGTGCGTTCATTTCATGTTTATCTAAACACTGCTGGACCGTGTACACAGACCCACATGCAGCGGTACCTGTGGCTGATAGCCTGGCCAATCTCCACATATGACGAACTCACAGCCTCCATAGAACTCTGGCTTCAAGGAACCTTCATCCCTTCCACACCGGAGCAGATACAGTTCTTTACTGTTGCCCTTTTCTTCCTTCTTTTTCCCCTGGGAAATGTTCTTCAACCCCTTCTTCTTCCGGACAGTTATCATTTTCGGTGCGATTCTCCTTACGGTGAGATTAATTACTGTAACTCCTACAGATTGGTCACGTACAGAGAAGGCTCTTTGAACTCTCCTATACCTCATCATAATACTATTCCTACAGGGCCACCATACTTCTATTCCTCTTGAGGATGATGATTTACATAGCAAACCCACCCAGACCATTCTCGCCCTCAGCCCTATAATCCTGCTGACTGGGGGCCAACCAACAATAACTGTATCCTACTAATAATGCTTGTTCTCCCGAATGGCCACACTACACAGAGTATATGTATTCCCTCTGTGGCCCAAATAGTTCCTGCCGTTGTTGGATCTCCTTTAATGCTAAACTGTACCTTTTCATATCCTGAGTTGGTAGTAGGCCCTATTAGATGGCATAAAGATAACCAGGAAACAGTTAAAAGGGCTATGAAAAAATATCACTGATCAAGCCGAGTGTGGTGGGGCACATCTTTAATCCCAGCACTTGGGAGGTAGAGCTAGGAGGATGGCTATAAGTTCGAGGCCACTCTGAGACTACATAGGGAATTCCAGGTCAGCCTGAGCTAGAGCAAGACCCTCGAGATAAAGTCACTGATAAGTCTAAAAGAAGTAATATAAACTTTAGAATTTCTAAAAATTCAGCTCACATTCAAGATTCAGGACTATATTGTTAGGAGCAATAGTTTGAAGCAAAAATGGGGACTGTTATATGCGACAGAAGTGAAAATGGGGCACTCACTCAGCTGTGACAAGATCACCATGGCAACCAGGGGCCAAGACCAGAGACTGACTAGAGGCCCGCTTGGAGCTGCTTTGCAAATGAGCTAACCCTAAGATGGTTGTCAGCAGCCAGGATGACTGGAGAAAAAATGGGTATAAGAATCGCAGCAAAAGCTCAGAAAATTGTCACTCAACACAGAGAGGCAGACTCCACATCTCTCTCAGCACTGATACCCGCCACCAGAAGAAGCAGCCAGGCAGGACTGGAGCAAGGCGCAGACCTGGACGGCCACCCCACCGCTGCGGATCAAGTGACATTGCATATGAGTGCCCCGGAGTCAGACCTAGGAGGTCAGGCTAGTTGAGAGGGTAAGGGGAAAAGGGACCCGACTTGATTAACATGTGTGAAGAGTAAATAAAGTGTGACAACTGAATTAACATAATCCGCCTCTTGACTAATGAGTTTAGCACTTGCCACAAATACACATACAACAAATTTAAAAAGTAAGCTCCTAAGTATACTATCTATTCAAGCCCTACCTTAAGTATAATTCTATCCATGGACTCCTTAGGGTCCATAAGTACTCAAAAATACTGGCAGTAGATATCATGATCAAGCACTCCTGTATACAAGAGGGAAATTCGGTCCATCAGCTATTAGCGAATAACCTCAAGTGCTTGTCCATAAATACAGCGAGTATGTTAAGCTTACTGGAGTCCATGCCACCAGCCAAGATCAGACTGCTCCCAGAGCAGGCATTACCAGTTTCCCTTGTTATACAAAATTGTTTGTGCATCAATTGTATCATCTCTACACCACCCTTAAATTGTTCTATTGTCGAGCCAGGCATGGTGGCACATGCCTTTAATCCCAGCACTTGGGAGGCAGAGGTAGGAAGATCACCTTGAGTTCAAGGCTACCCTGAGACTTCATAGTAAATTCCAGGCCAGTCTGGGCTATAGTGAGAGTTCACCTCGAAAAACAACAAAAAAAAAAAAAAAAAAAAATCGATTGTCTCCCTACCCACTGGCAAAACACTTCCCGTAGGATGGGAGATATATGTATGTGTGTGTATGTATGTGTGTGTATATATATATATATATACATATATATATATACATTTTTTTTTTTCCTGCAATAACACTGCTTTCCAGGCCTTGCCTGACCATTTCTCTGGGATTATGCTCCATTGGGTGGATCCTCCCTTGACTATATCCGTAACTCCTACTCATGGAGCTACCCGGAGCCTTCCCCCTGACTGTGACCATTAGTAGTCGCTCATGAGTATCAACCAGATTGTGGCCATGGAAGTGTTCCTTCGGCCCGTCCCAGGCCTGCTAGTTGGGTTACAGAGAGAAATTTCACAGTTGGCCCATATCTTTAGCAAGACAGCTAAACTTACTGTACACGTACTGGCAGAGATTAATCAAGAGATGAAGGAATTTGGTACCTAAATTTTACAAAACCGAGCCACTGTTGACTTTCTATTACTGAAACATCATATTGACTGTAAACAATTCCTGGAATGTGCTGCTTTAATATTACAGACAATTCAAATATTATCCAACAACAATTAGATCAGATAAAATAAGAGGTTAGTTGAGCGTGGTGGTGCATGCCTTTAATCCCAGCACTCTGGAGACAGAGGTAGGCGGATCACCCTGAGTTTGAGGCCTCCCTGAGACTTCATAGTGAATTCCAGGTCAGCCTGGGCTCCAGGGAGACCCTACCTTGATAAACAAAAAAAAAAAAAAAAAAAAAATCAAGGGGTTAACAAAATCCTTGAAAAGCTATGCAGGCTGGAGAGGTGATTTAGCAGTTAAGAAACTTGCCTTCAAAGCCTAGGGACCCAGGTTTGATTCCCTAATACCCATATAAATTAAATGCACAAGGTGGCCCATGCATCTCGAGTTTGTTTGCAGGGGCTATAGGCCCTGGCAGTATGCCTGTTCTCTCTCTTCCTCTCTCTTTCTCTTTTTCTCAAATAACTAGATAAAAATTCTTTAGCCCAGCATGGTGGAGCATGCCTTTCATACCAGTACTTGGCACTCAGAAGGCAGAGATAGGAGGATCACTATGAATTCAAGATACAAACAAACAAAAATTATTTAAAAAAAAAACAAACAAGCTGGGTATGGTGGTACATGCCTTTAATTTCAGTATTTGGGAGGCAGAGGTAGGAGGATTGACATGAGACTACACAGTGAATTCCCAGGTCAGCCTGAGCTAGAGTGAGGCCCTACCTGGGGAAGAAAGAAAAACAAACCACAAGCCATGGTCAGGCTGGGGCAATGGTTACCATGGATATGCTCCTTATTGGAACCCTTAATCTGAATTCTTTTTTTTGTTGTTGTTGTTTATTTGTTTGTTTTGTTGTGTTTTTTGAGGTAGGGTCTCACTCTAGCACAGGCTGATCTGGAATTCACTATGCAGTCTCAGGGTGGCCTCGAACTCACAGCAATCCTCCTTTCTTTGCCTCCTGAGTGCTGGGATTTGAATTTGTTGTTGTTGTTATTGTTTTGTTTTGTTGAGGTAGAGCCTCTCTCTAGCCCAGGCTGATCTGTAATTCACAGTGTAGTCTTAGGGTGGCCTTGAATTTAGTGCAATCCTCCCACCTCTGCCTCCCAGTGCTGGGACTAAAGGTGTGCATTCTTATCCTTTTAACTGTGCCCCCTGCCTGATCAACTGGCTACTCAAGTTGATTAGGCAACGAATTCACTCTGTAAAAACAATGTCTCTCAGCACCCCGTATATCCCCTTGTCCACAGAATACCCTAACACAAGTCCTCAGTAATCAGCCTCTAACCAACTCTCTCCCTTCAGTGTCTCCCACAGGGAAAATCCGCCCCAAGATACAAAGAGACAGCCAATGCCACCAACATAGACAGCCTACTACCCATTCTAGACTTTGAAGACAGACCCCAAGCCCCCACCGTGCCCCCCATGATAGCAGGATGTAGCCAGATGACTACAACTTTTACATATCTTTTACATATCTCCAGGGTCTGGACTGAAAGTTTAATAAGTTACAAATGAGCCAGGTCAAACTGACGCTAATGAAGGCCTAGAAACAAAGGACATTCTTGTATTTTTTTTAGGGGAGGGCGGGGGCGCTGAGGAAGGGTCTCACCACTCTAACCCTGGCTGACCTGGAATTCACTGTGTAGTCTCAGGGTGGCCTCGAACCCATAGTGATCCTCCTACCTGTGCCTCCCTCCAGTGCTGGGATTAAAGGCACGCTAGGAAATTCATTTGGGCTGTAAATACCCCCATCAGGCTTGAAAGAACATCTGTTACACAGAGACCACCTCGGAGACCTCAGGCCTATATTTTAAAGATAGACAGGCTTGACCTCAGAGCCATAATTATCAGACCTGTCCTCAAAGAAAACAAGTCAGCAAAAGAAACAGCCTTATTTCTGTTTATCTTCCCCATTCTTCACTCTGTCCTGCCTCTGGCCACTTGAAAACCTAGCTCATGGGCTGGAGAGATGGCTTAGTGGTAAAGTCGCTTGCCTAAGAAGCTACCATGTTCGATTCCCCAGACCCTACATAAGCCAGATGAACATGATAGCACATGGGTCTGGAGTTTGTTTGCAGTAGCTAGAGGCCCTGGCATACCATTTCTCTCTCCCTCTGTCTTTCTCTCTGTCAATAAATCAATAAATAAATACAATTTTTTAATCCAGCTCAGTTGTGCCTTGAGCATGTGTTGGGCACTGCCAGGCACAGGCTGGAGCCTTTAGGAGAGGGGCCTAAGCTGCCAGGCAAGTCTAAGGACCCCCAGGCTGCAGGAGGCCACTCCCTCTCCAAACCCAGCACAGCTGAATTTAGGCTCTGCCTATAGCCCTGTAATTTTGGCCAGTTGCCTAGGAAACTCCTTATCAGCCATCACAGAGGCCATCCCTCTGAGACCCTAGACCATCTCAACCCCCTCCCCCACGCCTTCCCTCTCCCTTCCCTCCCCCATGTATGCCCCATATGCTAATGAGGCACCAGAAATGAACTTGGTACGTCCAATCCCCTTAGGGTCCTCCCTCCCACCCTCAGATGTTTATAAACCCATTTCACTGACAATAAACTGAGAGAGCTGTTCACACTGAAAATCCTCCTGAAAGTCTTTTACTTTCACGCGCTCACCCACCCCAGTTGTCTGGGCATCTTTGGGGGACTGCGGCCAGCCCCAGAGCAAAAACCCAGGAACCCACAGCCAGCGCCTGAACAGGGACCCTGTGAGACAGACAGGGTAGGTGAGTGCTCTCCCAGAGGGACGGGGAGACATCGGCCCATGCGGCCTTGCCTCCACGTTTTTGAGGGCTGGCAGGTTTCTCTTTTTCCTCCTTTATTTTCGGTTCACGCCAACGCGTGGGACCAGACACGATGAACTGGCAACTGATATCTTTTGGCCGAGGCCACTCTTCGGTATTGACTGAAGGCCAGCCGTCCTCTGCCTGACCCGGACAGCCCATTAGGTGTTGGCAAAAACCCGCTATCTATTTCTCTTTCCTCCATCAGATGGAAGCCATTTTTCCCTTTTCCTCCTTGACTTTAATATTGTCTCCCACCAAAAGGAATCACAGATTCGTAGATTACAGGCTCTTCTGAAAGTTAAGGGAATTAAGCTCTCCCAGAGGGAGGCCGGCTCCTTTTGGGAAGTCCTCCAGGTCGCCCCCTGGATTTCTGGGCTTCCATGTGGCCCAGACACTAGGAAAAGTTCAGGAAGGAAATTTCCCCTCACTTTAAGTAGCGAGGCTGCAGGCCGGCTTTGCAAGCGCTCCCAAGCGGCTCCAGTCAGAGTCAGGCGGCGGGCTCACGCGGGCCCAGACAATGGCGCCTTGGCTCGTGCAGGCGCCATGCCTCCGCCTCCTTCTCCAGTGGCCCAGGCAGTCCTGGGACCCCCTCCATTCAGCCCCCCCCACCCCAGGCCCCCTCCTTTCCCAGCGGCTCCCCGGTAGTCCCAGGGACACCACCTCCCTTTGGGTAGCGGGACTCGGATTCCGGCAACAGTCTCGGCCATTACCTCTGCATGTACTAGACCCACCCCGGGTGAGTGCCCGGGAGCTGGGTGGGCTGATCTAAGGTGTACGCAAGCCCTGCCCAGCCGCCCGGCGCCCGCACCAAGACACCAAAAAGTGGCAAGAAAGGAAAAAAAAAAAAAAGTTCACCTTTAACTAACGCCTATGGTGAACCGAAGTTTTATGTAAACAATGCCATACTTTGTTACATGATATCATAAATATAATTACTGAGTGTATGTTCTAGGTCAACTTCAACTTACATAGAGGATTGTTAATAACAGAATTCTCTCTGAAGAGGTAACTTATAACTTGTCAGGTATTTTAAATAATAAAAAAAGATTGTAATGTCCTGTTACTTAAAAGGAGGAGGCAACTGACCTGACTTCTAGGCCAGCCTGCCTCAAGATAGTAACAACATTTACCTTAATTACTACTAATAAAATCATTTCCAAGTATATTATTGGTATTAATGACATAAAATTGTCTTTAGACTACTTGCTTGTCAATGAGTAATAGGGTTAATCAATTTGGTGTAGTTTCTCTTAATAGCCTTATAAGAAAGACGGTTAGTAATGGGGCGAGATGAGTTGACTGAAGGAACTGGGAAGGAATTTTTCAATGTTGGGACATAGGATGCTCATTAAAAATGCTTTTTCGTGGTATTTAGATCAAAATGTTAAAGTATGTGGATAAAGATGTGCATGTGTAGGAAAGAATTTTCAGGCTAAATTTAAATACCATGCCTAAAGTTAGAAATTTTTCAACTGTTTACAAACTCTTAAGGAACAAAAAACTAATTTTCAGGCTAAAATATGTTGGGATAGCTTTTGTAAGCTTTATCCAATTTAATTCATAGGTAAAACATAAAATTGTTTTATATTAGTAAAAATTTCTATAGTACATAAAATCAATAACTACCAAGATTAAACCAAAATTATTGGTTGTCAAATGGTGTCTTTTCTTTCAAAAAAGATTTATCAAGGGTTATATTAAAATTTCGCTAGCTGTTTTGGTTCAAAAAGAGGCCAGATTCTGCTCTATTGTATGTAAAGTAACTGTCTCATTTCTGACACTTTAAATCTAGTGCTTATGACAAAATTAACTCTTAAGACATATCCCCTACTTTAAGATACAGTCTCATGCCCAAACAATGGCCCTCATCTGAGAAAAATAATATTCAAGCTCTGTGGTTCTGCTTCCAATGTTCTTTGGGTAATTGGTACCCTCACAGGTATCTAAACTAATCAAAAATGTTTTCAAACACAGGTACTAAGACTTTATACTGTCTTATTTGTCCTTTTCTGATAATTTCTAGGTTCAATTAATTAATTTGTTTGTAAATTAATTTATATCATTTCAAGCCTGATAATAGGTTCTGCCTATATTTATAAATGTTAGAAATTTAAAGTGTGAGATGTGCCTACTTCCTATGCCTCAGCTATATGGCTAGCATAAGCCACAGGACAACAAAAATTTAAAAGATTAGACAAAATGATTTTAGAAGCTCTTGTGCCATTCTTTAACTAAATCTACTTCAATAATCAAATGTGCTCTATATGTACACACATCCAGGCTGGTGCAACTTCCTTTCTAAGTGTGTTAATTACCTACATAGAAGCCAAAGCCAGTTGGAATCATTGGGGCAAGAGGCACCAATATTTTGGCCTGTGCTCCCAGGTCATGAGGCCACTGGAGATGATAGGTCACTCCTATACTGGCCCCCTGTTAAGTCACCTGTCTTCCTGAGCAGGGATGATACGGAGACCCAAGCAAAATTGGTATGCAGTCTGAAACAGGAGAGTCACAATTGAGGAGCAATCAGTCCTCCTGACTTCCCAAAGAAGGGAAAACTACTTGGCCAGCACAGCCCTGACTCATCCTGACAGACGGAAAACACCAATAAGCTATAGGGCTACTCCTGGGTCCCTAAAGTCTCTTTGGAGAGCCATTAGTGACCTCCACAATTAATCCTTAATTAATATTTGGCTATCTGCATGGTCTTAAATACTTAAAGAGAAATGTATAACCAAAGATAAGAATACATTAAATATATAGGGCTGGAGAGATGGCTTAGCGGTTAAGCGCTCGCCTGTGAAGCCTATGGACCTCGGTTCGAGGCTCAGTTCCCCAGGTCCCACGTTAGCCAGATGCACAAGGGGGCGCACGCGTCTGGAGTTCGTTTGCAGTGGCTGGAAGCCCTGGCGCGCCCATTCTCTCTCTCTCCTTCTGTCTTTCTCTCTGTGTCTGTTGCTCTCAAATAAATAAATAAATACTAAAAAAATATATTTAAAAAAAAATAATACATTAAATATATAAATGGCCTATTAAGTAATACAAGAGGTTTCCAAGAGGGGAAACAAACATTAATATCTTTTCCCCATAGTTCTAATTCTATAATAAAGAAAAACAACTATAGATGTCAAAAGGGTTATTTTCAAATATAAATATATCAATAAGTTCTGAGACCAAAAATATATTTTGTACAGTCTTTTCTAAAACATTTTTTATATTTATCTATTTATCAGAGAAAGGAGAGAGAATGGGTGTGCCAGGGCTTATAGCCACTGTAAATGAACTCCAGATGCTTGTGCCCCCTTGTGCAGCTGGCCAACGTGGGTCCTGGGGAATCAAACCTGGGTCTTTTGGCTTTGCAGGCAAATACCTTAACCACTAAGCCATCCCTCCAGCCCTGTACAGCCTTTAATGATACCCAGTGGCTCTCTATTATCAAGGTTAAATGTTGTGTGTTTCTGATAACTCTGCTAATATTTCATCTGTTTTATTTTTTTGTGTTTTTTGTTTTTTGAGATAGGGTCTAACTCTGGTCCAGGCTGACCTGGAATTCACTGGGTAGTCTCAGGGTGGCCTCAAACTCATGGTGATCCTCCTGCCTCTGCCTCCCAAGTGCTGGGATTAAGCACCACCATGCCCGGATCTCATTTGTTTTACAAGACATGTCAAATACTCCTGTGCCATTTAATGAACAGTTCTGGAAGAAAATTTCAGCCAGCTCATCCTCAGATGGTCCTCATGTGATCCAAGCCTATCTACCTGGATTCCCTCAACCACAAAAAGGACCAGTTTGCTCTGTGCTGACTTCTCATTAACTCCTTACTTTTATTCTTTTTCCCCAATGCTCTCTTCCAAGACTAACTTCCTACAACCCAGGATCCATTAGAATAGTTCCGCTCTCAGAGAGAGACTCTCTAACCTGCAACAAGTCCCCACTTCGTGTTCCATTAAGCAGGAAGTAGTAAGGATCTGAAGTCTTCGTCCTTTGCCATCTAATAGCAGTTAGAATGTCTTCTCATGAGAGGGAGAAAGGGGGATAGAATTAGGGTGACTGGACCTCTGAAGGTAAAAAGGACAAGAAAAATTTTCTTATCTCTTGCACAGTTTTTTTTTTAATCTTTTTAAAATATTTATTTACTTGAAAGCAGAAAGGACAATAGGGAGGGGAGGGGAAAGAAAGAATCTGTATTCCAGGACCTCTGGCTACTGCAAGCAAACGCCAGGCCATGGGCCACTTTGTGCCGTTGGCCTTATGTGGGGACTTGAACCCAGGCTCATAAGCCTTTAACCACTGAACCTGGCCCCCGACCTTCTTTTTTTTTTTTTTTTTTTTTTGCCATACTAGCAGTTGAACCTGGGGCCTCAGGTATGCTAAGCAAGCCCACTGCCCCTGAGCTGTTTCCTACAACAAACATGGATGGAATGTAAAAATTCTCACTGGTTTCTGAAGCATTTGTCATGTGTGTTCTCAAGAAAACTGAAAGTAGCTTTTCGGTGGTTAATAACTCAGTGCAAGAACAAGGACTGGGAGGAAACATGAGGTGGACTGGAAAAGGCAGAGGAAGGGGCTTTACCTCAGACAGAGAGAGCTGCAGGTGAGCGGCGGGCGTAAGGAGTGTCAGCAAAGGAGCAAGACCTCAGAGGGGTGGACAGTGTGGTATTTCCAAAGGGCCACTTCACTAGTTAGCAAAGATTCTGTTCATCCCAGCTGAAAGCTGGCAGACATACAGGATAGGTACAGACAAAGATAGTCGATGCTATTGCTGTCACTGCAATGACCTCAAAGGACAGGTGGCAGAGACATGGTTGTTTGCCTCTTCTAAATAAGAGCCAGAACCTTGGAGAAGCCCTTAGAATACTATGGTGGTTTGATTCAGGTGTCCCCCATAAACTTAGGTATTTTGAATGCTAGTCTCCCCAGCTGACAGCAATTGGAAATTAAAGCCTCCTGGAGGCAGTTTGCACAGTTCTAAAGAACTGTTTTTCCATGTGTGCTCTGAGTCCCTGGCTCTACAAAGGACAGGTCCCGTCCTCTTTGAAGCTATGTCCCTCTGCCTGCCCAGCTCTAAGCCAACCAGAGCTGAATGCCTGCTCAATATTTCCATAATCAGGACCAAGTTGTGTCAAGACACCTGCTCTCTTTTTGTGCAAAACGAGTAGCCACCACATACATATTTCCTCTCCCATTTATTTTTCCCCAGTCTTGATTGCTTCACAGGTGTATCTCTACAAGAAAAAATCTACAAACTCCGCCTGCGCCAACCGAAAGAAATTTTGATCCCTTTGCTGGTGGGCCTCAGTGTAACCTGTCTCTGGGTGCTTCCAGTGACCAATAGCCATGAATCTCTCCAATTGAACTTCCTCATGGATGTGGTACTTCAAAACCATCTAACCTTAGACTTCATTACTCCTGAACTTGGGGGCATGTATGGTCTTGGGACAAGAATATTGTTTTCTTTGTTAATGAATCAAATGTTATTAAGCAGCTTGACTGCTATAAGCCTGAGGACCCCACCACCTGGTTCTCTAGCCCTTTAGTTACTTGGCTTCTCCTTAGCCCCCTCCTTATTATAGAAACCCTATTGCTTGTAGCCCCATGTCTCATCAAATTTCTCAGAAATACATAACTAATATTGCTAAGGTTGCTATTAATCAGGTCTTTGTACACCCCCTAACTCTATCTGGACTTATGGTAAAAAAATTTTTTTAACAATATTATTTATTTGAGAGCTACAGACACAGAGAGAAAGACACATAGAGGGAGAGAGAGAGAATGGGAGTGCCAGGGCTTCCAGCCACTGCAAACGAACTCCAGACACGTGCGCCCCCTTGTGCATCTGGCTAACGTGGGACCTGGGGAACCGAGCCTCGAACCAGGGTCCTTAGGCTTCACAGGCAAGCGCTTAACCGCTAAGCCATCTCTCCAGCCCACTTATGGTAAATTTTAAAGAACTCACTTGGGATGACACTGCCCCATTATAAAAACAAAGGGGGAGTTGTCGGGCACTGCCAGGCACAGGCTGGAGCCTTTAGGAGAGGGGCCTAAGCTGCCAGGCATAGATAAAGACCCCCAGGCTACAGGAGGCCACTCCTTCTCCAAGCCTGGCACACCTGAATTTAGGCTGTGCCCATAGCCCTGTAACCTTTGGCCAATTCCTAGGAAACTCCTTATCAGCCTTCACACAGCCCATCCCCCTGAGGCCCTAGATTACCTGACCACCCCCATTGTCTACTTGCTAGAATGAATGTCCCCACATGCTAATTAGGCATCACAAATGAACTTGGTATGTCTAATCCTCTTAGGGTCCTCCCCCTCTCTCAGAAGCTTATAAACCCATTTCACTGACAATAAACAGAGAGAGCTGTTCACACCAAAACTCCTTCTGAAAGTCTTTTACTTTCATGCGCTCACCCACGCCGGTTGCCTAGGCATCTTCAGGGGACCACAGCCTGCCCCAGAGAAAGAACCCAGAAGTCCAGAAGCATGCAATCTCCATTCCCGCAAAGAGACTGCCACCCTTCATTGTTCTTTGTTCTGTGAAGGTGTTTAGGTGCAGGGCAGCAGAAGAAAAAACAGATGCCAATGAGGTGGTTCAGAGGATGTGAAAGTCATGAGCAGTCAGACTTCTCAGCATTTGCTTTTATTCACTTCCTAAGATCACAACAGAACAATCATAGTGTGTCACAAATACCATTGTAAACCAATGTGCTTTTGATCAGTTCGCTTGTTTAAGCAGAAAACACTCTAATACTAATGGAATGATTATACCCAGAGTGACCTCAGTTCTAGCAAGACATTCTTGAAAATGAACAAGAACAGGTTTCCCAGAAGGTTTGCCTTCCAGTGGCACTGTGTGCAGTGCTTCTATGCCTCGTTTTCTTGGTGGTGAACTCAAGCTTGAAGGCTGAGAGCCATGTGTTATTCGTTGGCTGACCACAGCTCTGAATAATGAACAATCAATTGCTGTTGAGGTCGGTCTCTCTTTTTTCATGTCGCCTTGGTTGGTCCTCGTCCTAGTCCATGTCCAACATGGTTGCCTTCCTAGTTCCTTGAATGATGCCTAGGTTGAATGGATGGATGAAAACAGGCAGCAGTGGGAGCCAGGCAGACAATAAACAAGTAATCACAATCAGGATAAGTGCTATGAAGAACTGTAGGCAGAGCTATCCTTAGGGAGGAGAATAGCTGATTGAGCCTTGTCTCTATAAACATTTGAGGCTCCCCAAAGTCAGCTTTTAGGCAACATGCCAGTGGTCTGATCTCATATAATACTGGGGTGGTTTGATTCAGGTGTCCCCCATAAACATAGGTGTTCTGAATGCTATGTTCACAGCTGGAGATTTGGGAATTAACACCTCCTGGAAGGAGTGTATTGTTGGAGGGGGGTTTTGGGGCATTATTGCCAGTTTTCCCTTGCCAGTTTTGACACACTCTCTTGTTGCTATTGTCCACCGTATGTTGGCCAGGGGTGATGTCCACCCTCTGCTTATGCCATCGTTTTCTTCTGCCATCATGGAGCTAGCTTCCCCTCCCCACTTCATCCTATAAACCAAAATAAACTTCTTTTCTTCCACAAGCTGCTCTTGGTTGGGCAATTTCTACCAGCAATGCGAACCTGACTGCAACAAATACCACCAAAGAAATACCTTCCTAGGGGTTCAGTGGATAACACACTCTCTACACAAGCGAGAAGACTGGAGTTCAGTATACGTGTAACCGCAGCACTTGGGAAGGAGAGACAGGGAATCCCTGGGGCAGGTTGGTTGTCTAACCTGGAGGAATCAGTAAGCTCTGGGTTCCTATGAGAGACCCTGCCTCAGTAAATAAAGAGAGCAACTGAAGAAGGCACCAGACACAGTCAACCTCTGGCATAATGTCCATTCGCATGCACATGCACCGATACACATGTGAAAATACCTACACCACACACACACACACTCCTCCCTGGCTAGTTGGATCAGTTACCTCTAGCACATCCACCTTTCTGAAGCCAGAGCCAGCCACAACATCCTGGGATTGGCTGCCTCTCTACTGGTCCTCAGAGCACTGGATTGAGCTCATGCGCTGGGAATGTTTTAGAGAGGAGAGTGCCCTAAAGGAGAGAAGAAGAGTGTCACCATGCATGACTGAAGCCAATTAACCAAGATTAAGCTGGTAGTAGACAGGGGATTTTATTGTGATGAACTGGCTGGTGGCCAGCCCATTGGCTGCCTTAAGGGCAGTTTCTAGAGAGGCAGAAATCACAGGCTGGTGGCCTACCTTAGGTAGAGGTTTGGCTGGCAAATGATGCATACTGGATCCTAAGAACTCACTGTTTTTCAGGTCTGCATATTTCAAAAACAATTTTCTCAAGCTATTTTTGTCACTTACTGACCCATGCAGGGCTCCTGATATACTGCACAATGACTGGACTAGGTAAAGTCACTCTATGATCCTCTTGCTGGCCACCAAACTCAAGGTAATGAAAGAAAACATGTCTTATCTGATTACCTGAGAAGACAAAGGAGTAAGATTAAATAGGTGAGTCTGACAACAATTCAGAAAGAATGAACACATTTTATAATCAAACAAAAAGACAAAGCCAGACAAGGAATCCACATGCATATAAGCTTAGTGTTCCCCAGGTGGAAGTAGGAGAAAGAG